>NC_136697.1:20640289-21219541 GCF_947650265.1 Symphodus melops | reverse complement strand
CCCCAGCTCCTACACGAGGCCTCTCTACTCTTCGCCTCTTTCCTCGTACACATCCAGGGAATCATTTGTTGGTTGGATGTTTGGTTCCTGGGTTGTTTCCGCGGCTGTGCCTGTTTGCTCACATTGCAGCAGAGGTGTGAGCTTCTATGATGTTGTGGGAGGGTGTTAGTGAGCGTAGGCGGGAGTGTGCATCAGCTCAACTCGCACTCTCTGCCTTTAAAAAAAAAAAAAAAAGAAGAAGAAGAGAAATAATTGTTGAGAACTCCTATCTTCATGCTTCCTTCTCTCCCTCCTTAGATCTCCATGCATCTCCTCCCCTTGCTGCTGGCGCCGAGGAGGCCAAATCCCAACGTGCCACTGCTGCCTCGGCCACCGAGCAGGAATGCCAAACCCTGGCAGTTTCCATGGAGACAAGCAGCAAGAAAGCCACCCGCAACCCCACCCACACCCCTCCTCCTCCTCCTCCTCCTCCTGCTACATTGTTGTCACCAGTAACGGAAGTAGCGGCTAAGGACTCGGCCGGTGCATCGAGCAGCGCTGCAGCGGTGGTGGGCGGCCTGGAGGACGACAAGGACAGGATTGTCGTGGAGATCATGCAGATGTACAGCAAACAGCAGGAGAAGCTCAACTCCACCCTGCACAAGCATCTGCAGCTGGAAATGGTGAGTTGGTGGTTGGAAAAGAACAAGCCCAAGATAAATGAGCTCATAACCACGCAGTATCTGTCCCCGCCTATTAAAAATGTCCTTGCCGTAGATGTGGAGGTGACGCTCACCTTCCAATGACCTCTCCATTTCACCAACCTACTGTTGAAATGCTGCAGTCTAAGTTTCAGCTTTTTGTTAATGTAAATCACAATGTCTCACTAATATGTACCAGTATGGGATCATAAGAACTTTAACTTTTAGTTGAGCATATTGTGCCGATATGACCTTCATTATATCTCTCATTGATTGATTATTATAGATTTTGGGCATCAGGGCCACATTACAATACAAGCTTAAAAAGACGTCTCTCGTGTCATTAGACCTCTCTGTCAAATCGTCACCTACAGTATGCAGCATTTTTCTCGTTCGGGCCAATAAAGTGACTCTTTCATTGATTTCTTCCTTTGTCTCCAGGAGCTCGAGGCATTGCGCGGAGGCGAAGCGGCGAGGCTGCGGGAGCTGAGCGCAGAGCAGCGGGAACTGCGCTGCGAGCTGGAGGCGGTGCACAGCGAGCAGGCGCGACAGCTCAGCCAGGCCCGGCAGGAACAGCTGGAGCTGGAGACGCGTCTGGAGCAGCTCCGACAGCAGGCGTGTGCCTGCGAGCCAGGGACACAACGCCAGCAAGAGGCTCAGTACACTGCACAGGTATGGACATAGTGAGGCTCACGCGTGGATGCACATTCGTGAGTCTGGCATCAAAGTGGTCTGAGAGAATCATGGTGACATATACAGTATAAGCATTACACACGTCACTGAACACATGCGCTTTTCATCTCAAAGACGCTGCAACGCCAAAGCATCAACACACTTCTCCACAAATCACAACTTAAGGATTTCCTTTACTTCAATAACCAGTCACTGTTTTCAATCTTATTCCATAAAAATGCAAAAGTGGCCTTTTGAAATATATACTGACACTTTTCATTGTGAACGCTGCACATTCAGCTTTCAGGGTCGGACTCACCTTCACTATATAGACGTTGAGTACGTTCTCAAAATTGTAAGTCAACATGTAGTGAATGCAAGCAGTAAACAGCCAACTCGTATAAATGTGCCCATCAGGCAGAGATCACTGAGTCATCACTCACATGTTCCCTGTGCTGGTGGAGCCTTTGGGTGCAGAGATGTGCTCATAATCCGTCTGTGTCCTAGTGTTTGCTAGCTCAATAATGTCGAGTCCTTTTCTGAGCCGCCATGCTGTTTAAGTGCACACACTCCACAGTCTTTATATGGGTCATCAACAGTAATCATTAGATCAGTTCTGTTGCATCAGCCTATGCCGGAGCGCATGAGATTTGATACACTTTGACAGACATGATGCACAGTAAGAGAAAACGATTCAGTGTTTGGCGTCACTTTGTCACCTGGTGTTGTTTTAATGTCTCTTAGATCAGGTGTTGTGTGTGGAGAACTGCAGCTTAGGCCATGGCGACTCTCGAGCTAACTGCGGTTTAGCCGTGTGTCAATATTGTCAGTTTCTTTAAAAAAAATCTTTTGAAATTGACCAGGAAAGAAGGACTGGGATGTAAAAAAAAAAAGTTTGCAAAGCTTAATGGAGTTTTGTATTGTGCAACACTGAATCATCCCTTGTCATCACAGAAGCTTTTAGTATGTCTGGAACTAAACACCATGACTTATGACAGACTGTTCTTCAATGTGATAATCTGTTCGACTAAATGTCTCCTTATTTGCTCGGGGCATATGTTGACCTCATGTCTGTCTGTCTTTCTGTCTCCTCCCAGTTGTCGGAGCTGCGTCAGAGGCTGGAGCAGGCGGAGGCGGACCGGCAGGAGCTGCAGGAAGAGCTGCGTAGGGAGCGAGAGGCACGGGAAAAACTAGAGCGCACAATCTCTCAGCTCAAGCAGCAGATGATGGTCCAGTCTGGCACGGTGGGAGGCAGCCCCTCTCCGCCTCCTACCCCTTCCACCGGACCCCCTAATGTCCACTCTCCGCCCTCCTCCTCCCCTTCTTACTTCTCTGAGGCCCCATCGGCTGGCCAGAAGTAACTGCAAACTCTCCAGGCGCCTCCCCCTCCCTCCATCATTCCTCTCCCAATCACCCGCCAACTCTAGAGACACAAACAAATCAGCCAGCGGCAGAAAAGAGCTTCACATCCCCTCCAGGCTGTTTTTCAACTTGTGCATCGGCCCATCCTCATTTTATTTCAGCGTAGGACTGACCTTTGTTTGTAATTTAACATCACTTCTACAAAACATGTTATGTTGTTTTTATGCTTCTTTTTCGTTTGCTCCTTGCCTGTGTTCAAACAGTATTTAAAGTTGTTTTTTTTTTCTTTACGAGGAGCTTGTATGTTTTTGGGTTTTATTTATAATTTTTACTGAACAAACAGCTGCTTTACAGACCGGAGTTGGATCAATTGGAGATCAACTCAACCCATCACCATTTCTTTCTCCCCCTCCCCAACCTCCTCTTCCCCCCCCTCATCGCCTGCTCTGGATTCTGCAGCTAATGACTTTGAGATGTCAGACTTCAGTTCAGACTTCTCTCAGCTCCTCACTGATGTGAGGCTACTACCTGGCACAACAACTGGTGCCCACAGACACAAAATGGCACCGTGTTGCTGTGCCCATTCTCCATCTTTCTGTATGTACAGCCCAAACGCTCAACAACCAGCGACTGCAGGTAACTGCATGGACATTTCAATCGTTTTTGTTTTTTTTGTTTTTCTGTTATGAAAACATAAGAGGAGTGTAATATGTGAAAAAAAACCCACATCAAATCTATATGGAGAAGAAAGACCTTTACTGTACAAACAAGACACATGTTTTTGAACCTCATGAAAATATGCCAACGGTGACGCTGAACTTGAACTGAGTGTTGAGTGTGATTCCCTAAAAGGTAGCTGGCTTGTAAAACGACTGGCCTCTTAGACAGTTGGTCTTCACAAAGACTACTTTTCCTCTTCACTCTGCTGGGTAACACCTGGACTTTCTTGTTGTAGACCAAACAGTCTGTCAGTTGATCCGCCAGCTGCCCAGCGCCTCCTCTGACCCCCCCCCCCCCCCCCCCCCCCCATCAGAAGGGGCCTCACACCCTCCACCACTGTACGCTAGCACCATTGCCCTCTGCTTAGAAACACCTCCATGCTGTTGTTTTTCACTGGACAGGAAACGCTGTTCTGCTTTCAGGCTTGGCATGAAGAAGCTCATGAGCAGTGTTGTTCACTCGAGGCGCTCTCCTCCCCCAGAGTCCCCTGGGAAAGGAATGTGTCTGGACACAGGCGCTGTAGCTTTTCTAAGAAAGAAGAAAGGCAGAGTCTCACATGTGCGGGTAGCTGTGCTGTGAGTATAATACACACGACATTGACTGTGTCAGTGCAGTCCAGGCATTCAGGCAAAACAATGGCCCCAGCGTTCCCAGCAGATGATCAAAGCTCCAGTCTGCCCCTGTTTTCTGGGCTTCTCTTTTTTGTCTGATCTGACTTCATTGTTGGCAGACGGTTTTATCCCCACCCTGTGCGACACAGCGTCTTCTTAGAATGTGGGCCACAGGTGAAAGCAGTTAGTCCAGTGTGGTTTCGGGCTCGAATTCAGCTCTTGCTTCACGTTATTCTGCCTGGCTGAACAAACAGCACCAGACAGGGAGAGGAAGCGAGGATCGAGGGGAGCGCTCAGGGGGGACGGGTGCACTCTTACCCGCGGCAGGCTGGGTGGCCCGAACACAAGAGGTACAGAGGGGGAACCCTTTTTGTTTTGTGCCGTCAGAATGGGGGCAGCTGTTGTTGTCTAGGGGGCTGTGCGAGCCCTCGGGTGAGACTGTACAGGAGCCCCCATTTCCCAACAACATCCCACCCTCCTCTAACAGAACAACCGTCACTCACTCACACACGCACACGCACACACACACACACACACACACGCACACGCACACACACACACACACACACACACATACCCGTCCATCCATCTCCAGTGCAGGATCAGCTGGGGGTGTGCATTGTTTTATAGATGCCCAGGAGTGCAAGCAGGCGTCCAGCCAGAGGAAAAGAGGACTGTATTGTGTCAGTTGCCAGGCAAAATTGCTTTTTATTTCGACAGAGACGAGCTCTGTAAGCCAGTGTGTGTGAGTGTGAGTGTGTGTGTGTAAATAATTGTTTAAAAAGAGAAGGGAGATCGGCCTCAGCTCAACTCTTGAGCTTTTTTTATGCATCTGCTATAAATGCAAATTGATAGACATTCCACTGTGCTCCATCCTGTTTGATGCAGAGTTTCTTACACAGCTTCCCTTTACAATAACAGACTTTAAAGACCAGGCGGATGACAGTTGTGGTTTGTTGATAGACATGCAAGCAGGTGTTAGGTGCAAGCCAGTAAAATCCAACCCATGCAGCAAATGTACACTTTACTGTTGTTCCATTTAAACCTTTATTGAAATTATGAAAGAAAATATTTAACGTATTAACTAAAGATTTATATTCACTTTGTAAATACAGTAGTCATTAATATATTAACTGTTCTTATATAAAAAAAAAATCTTCAAAAGGTTATATAAATTGGACCAGATTTTGCTTTCTTTTTCTTAAGTGGTCTTTGCAGATATAAGAACTTGACTCTTGTCAAGTGCATACTGGGAAGTGAAATGCATGGTTTACTGAGATGTGATGCTGGACAAAATAGGAAAAAAAAAATGTTGTTACACACTTCACCCTTTCTGAAATGTTCTTTTTCTTTCTTTTTTTGTGTGGACTTTTTAATGTGTAATGTAACAAACTTCTATTCCTTCTTTTCTAAAAACCCTCTCCCTGAAGCGAAATTGAAGATTTGTTGAAGAAAAGGCATTTTGGAAAAAAAAGAAAAAAACGAAAGAAAACAAACAAAAATGTTTTTGTTTTTTTTGCATGTTTTGCTGCCCCTAATGTTTTGTGACACAGGGCCTCTCTATCAATCTGTTCATTGATAATAATAAAAAAAGAAGCAGTCCCCCCCTCCATCACGCACAAAAACCTTTGAGATGGCTCGTATGCATGAACATTGATCTGTGCAAGTTTTATCTCCCTATTGGTTTAAAGATTGGCTGAATATTGAGTCAGCATATGAAGAACATAAAATGTAGTCTCATTTAATTTGGAAATGATGTGTGAGTGTGTGTGTGTGTGTGTGTGTGTGTGTGTGTGTGTGTGTGTGTGTGTGTGTGTGTGTTGGCCTCCTACATCTGAAGCAGCTTTCAAAAGGGAAAAAGTGAAACTTGTTCATGTTGTTCTGGACGTGTAGTTATATTTTCTGACTAAGAACACACGTCTGGATGTGTTAACATCCCTCAAAGGATAATCAGTATTAGATTTATTGACTAATTATCTCTTTGGCAGAACACAGGAAAAAAATCATTGGAACAAATGACTTTGCTGTTTTACTTTATGTGTCAGTCCTATTTTATACACAAGGGGGCGGTGATTGGCTTCTCTCTGATTGTTTACCCTTATTGCAAAAAAAAAAAAAAGTTAATGTGAAAGAAATGGGAGGAAACAATACCTTGTGACATGGTTTGCTGGGCCTTTTTGCATTTTGCAGTGTTATGAAAACTTGGATATGATTTGTACAGAACTGAACCGTTTGCCCGACTGATAAAATAAAGTGAACGAAGCAGAGATGTTTCATCTAAACCACATTTGAATACAGGCTTTGTGAAGACAACCAGTAAACAAACCTAACGTTACCTTTGAGCTGATGTTCGGAGCATAACTTTATCCAGTGAATATTTTTCGAGTGTGTAAGACTGATCACACAGATCACTAGTTAATAAGAGGTACACCATGTTTAACTTTACACTCATCCTGTTAGAGATGAAAACAACATATACGTATATATAGATATCTATCATGCTTGGCTTAAAAAGAATCCCTTCGCCCCCCCCCCCCTTAACACTGTTTATGAAACATGAAACACAGTGTCTGTGTATGACCATTGCATACTACTTTGCCAATACTACAGTGTGATGAGACTTTTGTTCTTGCATGAATCGAGACACTGTTCTCCTACCTCATGTTGTGATATAAAAGATGTTTTTTAAGCAGAAGACACTGCATCTCTGTTCATTGATATTTACGAGTAAATGACATACATGTAAATGCTTTTAGCTAATACCTCAGTTGTATCTAGTGTTTGTTATTTTCTGTTTTTTTTTTCCTTCCCTCAATTTCCGATCTTGTAAATAAACCCTGTATAGACAATGAACTTGGATCAAATTCAAGTAAAGTTCTGTAGTGTCAAACCAGCGATGTCTCTTGCCTTTCTTGTCCGTTTTTTGTTGTTTATTATTACCCTAACTATGACTTGTTTGTTGGCATGAGGGTTTTTATTAATGACCATAAAAGCGGCACATGTGCTCCTAACCAGAGAAAGCATTAGAAGCAGTGATGAATGATTGAGCTCATTTAAACTCTACCTCAAAATATTAAAGCTGAAAAGACTGGTGAGCATGTAAGAGGGGGAAGAGTATCTGTAAAGGCTTTATATTATGAGCAGAGCTGCAACACATGCTGGTGTGTCACACAATATGAAGTGTAGCTAACCTTTTTGATCATTGCAGAACATTTTCAAAATACCATTTGGGTTTTGTTTTTCAATCGTAGTGGTTTAGTTGATTATTTCCGCTCCTTCCTTACATTTTTAAGAATATCTTTTTTTAAAAAGTGTACGGCAAAAAAGCAAAAAAGATCGTCATGATGAATGGCAACATGAAAGCTTTAAGGTTAGATAGATAGATAGATAGATACTTTTTTGATCCCGAAGGAAATTCAAGGTTGGTAGAGACCGGTTCTGCAGCGATACATCTCGGACCTTTGGAAAGGGGAGGGGGAGGGCATGTTACAGGTAGGATGCAGGGGGAGGGGGGGCATAAAAAACACTACTTCCATGCTGTGCCTGTAGAGGGAGGCACAGATTGAATGCAGGGAAAAAACATTGCCCTTGACACAAACATACAGTAGCAGAGTGTGTAAGGGTGGAAGACGGTGTGTGCAAGGAGAATGCCTCATGTTTGTGTGTGCGTGTGTGCCTGGCTTCCCCGGGCTCGCTCAGGTCAGAATGTTCTCACTCGCGATAACCGGCGAAAAACACTGCGTGTGCTGTGGAGACAACAAGGTTGAATCTTACTGACATTTTCTGTGATTAAAAACACCTTTTTTACAATCTGACTCAATGGCTTTAAAAGCTGTCAGTGCCATAAGTTTGATCTGAAGCAGCGCTGCTCTGTAGACCAGACCTGATGTAATGTGAATGACTTTATGTATACAATAATGGGAGGCTGAAACACATTTAAACAGCTTTTTTTAAAGGGCTCCAAAGAAAGAATGACTTGACACTGGCGTTTTGCGGGTACTATAATGAAGCTGCCAATAGAGGACCTGTGAGGTGTCTATTTCTGAAACGAGAGACTCTTATGTACTTGTCTTCTTGCTCAGTAGTGCAGTTGGGCCTCTCCCTTCTCTTTCTATTCTGGTTAGAGCCTGTTTGTGCTGTTCTCTGAAGGGAGTAGTACACACCGTTGTAGAAAATTTTCAGTTTCTCAGCAATTTCTCGCATGGAATAGCCTTCATTTCTAAGACCAAGAATAGACTGTTGAGTTTCACATGAAAGTTCTCTTTTTCTGGCCATTTTGAGAGATTAATCGAACCCACAAATGTGATGCTCCAGATACTCAACTAGCTCAAAGGAAGGTCAGTTTTATAGCTTCTCTAACCAGCTAAACTGTTTTCAGCTGTGCTAACATAATTGCACGAGGGTTTGCTAATAATCTATTAGCCTTCTGACTCAATTAGCAAACACAATGTACCATTCGATCACTAGAGTGATGGTTGCTGGAAATGGGCCTCTATACATCTATGTAGATATTTCATTAAAAACCAGACATTTGCAGCCAGAATAGTCATTTACCACATTAACAATGTATATGTTACAGTTGTACAAAGGTGAGGAATATTTGGACCCAGACGCACGACTCAGAGACAGGTTTCCAGAAACAAACTGTTCTTTAATGTTCAGTGAGTACAGTGGAGATGAATATCTTGTGGTGAAAAAAAACAAGCGTGAAGGGAGTGTGGGTTCGACGAAGGGCAGGCAGGCAGGCAGGCAGGCAGCAGGTGGTTCCAGTTGTCGCACTGATGACGCAGGGGAAGACAAAAAAACACGAAGGGTTACAAACAGAAACCATCAAAAATAAATTTAGTCTGACAACGTATGGGAGTTACCGCTTTGAGTAGACAATAATCCGGCAGGGAGTGGTTGACGAGACCAGGTATATATACGCTGGAGTTTGATGAGAAGATGACATACAGCTGGCTGCCAAACCGCCGCTGATTGCAACCAGACACATGGGATGAGAAACAGGAGGAGCAAGACAGACAACATACAAGTGGGAGGGCACTATACTGAACAGAATCATAACAGAGTGTATTTCTGATTAGTTTAATGTTATCTCCACTGAAAAAAACAGTGCTTTTCTTTCAAAAATAAGAACATTTCTCAGTGACCCCAAACTTTTGAACGGTAGTATATATTTAACCAGAATAATATGAGATTGTAAATAATCATGCACAAGGGGAAAATACAGAACCTGATATTTAGCATCCCACATTTGCATTATGAACAAAAAAACAAAACAAAAAATAAAACAACAGAATATGAAAACCAGAACCAGAAAACCTTTTTTTTTTTTTTTTTTAAAGGTATTTACTTATTTATGAAAAACTCATACTGTAACAAAATAATTTTCTTTCTGGTCTTGTTTAAACTGTTATCACAGTAATACATAAACACATTTACTGAATGAGTTCCATACAATACATTTCTGATGTTGAATGCCAAGAATAAAAGTCAGATACAGTATCTCTGCTTGAGACCAAATATTAAAAAATGCAAGCAAAAAGTTAATCACATAACTCATAATAACAAGGGGACAATTTCTCATTTGTTAGTTTAGTACATTTCTCTCAGAATTTCAAGTACAGATCTCGTGGTGGGGAAAGAACAGATCTGTTGGTTAAAAATGTCTCTGATAGTTAAATTAAATTTCTAACAAATATAGTTTCAATCCATCTGGTGATAAATGAGGATATATTAGTACCAACTAACAATCAATTTGCCATTTATTAAGGTTAAGTGAAAAAAAGTCAACTGCAGGTCTAAGAGTGTATTTCCACTACTTGTTATACAGAAAGTGTGCTGTGGGTATTTTCACAGTGCAGTATTGTTTTGTCATCCTCATTCAAGCCAAATTTGCATCTCCACTCACAGAACATGTCGGGGGGAACTGCTGCCAAAACCCTTGCAATCTGTGATGCTGGACAGACACATAAAAGGACTGCTATCAGGGTGCTGTTGAGAAAGTTCAACCAGGCAACGTTTATGCCCAGGTATGCAGGTATTCCCACAGGTAGAAAGAGGAGCACGGCAAGAAACAACAGGAACATGGCCCAAGAGTTCAGGAAAATGCATATGGTTTGGCAAACAATATTTTTCCTGGAGAGTGTTCCGCTTTGGTCTATATTTTGGTCTTTCCGTAACTGTGTGTCGCACCTAGCATCCAATGCTACATAGACAAGAGTTAGGAGGAGCAACGTGGCGACCTGCAGGGTATAAGAAGTGCTCAAGGTCCAGCACTGATGTATCTTGTTGTGAGAACCTTCCTCTACGACAGAAAAGAAGTCAGACAGCAGAAAGACGTACAAAGCCGTTAGGAAGAGCAAGAAGCTGTTTACAGAAAAGTAGAAAAGCATTCTGAGCCCGGCAATCGTAAATTGCAACCTCTGAGTGAGAGTACAGAAATGGTCCAATCCAGCTAAGACTACAACAGGCAACTGCAGAGCACTGTAGATTTGTCCGAGAATTTGAACCAACAAACACGCATGAAAACTGGTCAGCTTCAAGCCCAGGAGGATGACATATCCGTCGGTGTGGAGGTGAACAGTGGTGATACAGAGGGTCAGGGCTGTGTCAATGACAGACAGGCAAACACTGAAAACTCCCAGAAAGCTTTGGCAAATGTTCTTCCTCTGGATAAACACTAGCGTCCAGTTAAGCAGGCATTTTCCTCCCAGGCCGATCAGGATGGAGGGGATGGAGATAATCATGGTGCTATCTGGAAGACCTCCTGACTGAATGGGAACCAGTCACTGCGAGCAGTTATGAAGACTCCTCTGTTGAAAAAGGGATTTTAAGGTTTTAAAATATTTGATTTGAAAGTCAATTTGAAATGAACCTATTTCATGGGTTTCTCTGTGGCATACGCCCTTGATGACTTCACAATCACAGATCAAACCTGGAAACAATTCATGTTTAGTAACGGAAAAAGTTAAACACAACAGAGACATATCATCACCATTGAACTCGATATGGTGAACGTGTTATTCCTTATGTTGTCTAGTAGGTAGATTGGCAGTTAGTTTCCCTGCTCTTCCTGTCCACATGTCAACGTTTACAAAGACAATATATAACTTCTTTTGGGTAGACATTGGTGGTGGATTTCTCGTTATCACAATATAATAGTATACACTAGGATTGGCATTAAATTCATGTAGCTGAATACTTTCATCAGATGGTATCCAACGCTGGCTAATGAGTCGTCATATATGTTGCCTTAGATGGTGTGATAAATGTCCACATATTATTTTGAGAGATCAAGAGAGAGATGGAGAGACGAGGCGTAAAATAAGGTTTTAAGAATTGAGTTGGAATGAGAGACGCAGAGAAACTGCACTGTGGTTGTCATTCTGAAACTAAAAATGAAAGTACAAAAATCAACTGTTTCAATAAGCTTAATGTGTAAAAAGTATATAAATCAATGTACTGTATGTCAGAGCACACAGGGGTTTAAACCATGTAAGGATCCGTGTTAATTAAAAAGTCAATAAGTTAAAATAACACACAATGTTTGTCACGATTGCGAGTCGGAAAAACAGGGGAGGACCCAATTGCAGAAAAAAAACTCCATCCATCCATCTATCCATTTTCTGCCGCTTATTCGGGGCCGGGTCACGGGGGCAGCAGTCTAAGCAGAGACACCCAGACTTCCCTCACCCCAGACACCTCCTCCAGCTCTTCCGGTGGGACCCCGAGGCGTTCCCAGGCCAGCCGAGAGACATAGTCTCTCCAGCGTGTCCTGGGTCTACCCCGAGGCCTCCTCCCGGAGGGACATGCCCGGAACACCTCCCTAGGGAGGCGTCCAGGGGGCATCCGGACCAGATGCCCGAACCACCTCAACTGACTCCTCTCGATGTGGAGGAGTAACGGCTCTAGGAAGCCCATTTCGGCCGCTTGTATCCGAGATCTCGTTCTTTTGGTCACGACCCAAAGCTCATGACCATAGAAAAAAAACTAAATATTTTATTTGAACTAAAACTTTCTAAGAAATCCAAACCTTCAGGCATACAGGCCGAAGTCAGTTCAGGTGGTCGGCCAGGAGGCCGAGCAGATATGGGGAAGAGTTCAGGTGGGCGGCCCTGTGACCGACCAGCAAAGGGCAGGACCTTTTTCAAAGACCTAGGAGCCAGCCAGACCACCGATGAGGGAACATCAGGTGTCGGCCGGACCACAGAGAAGAAGACGTCGTCGGGTGTCGGCCGGACCGCCGAGAAGACGTCGTCGAGTGTCGGCTGAACCAGCGAGGAGATGTTGGGCATCGGCGATGCGGAGTATCTCGCGGAGATGCCCGATGTCGGAGAGACGTCGGCCCGACTGCCGATGGAACCTCAACTTGATGCAGACGGCGCTCAGCAGGCACAGGGACAGGAAGCTGACAACGCTCTGCTGAAGCTGGTGGCAGATGGCGTTTAGCAGGCACAGGGACAGGAAGCAGACAGCGCTCTGCTGGAACGGGGTCAGGAAACAGAGGCTTAGTATTGGGCTGAGGCTTGGGTTGAGGTCTGGGTTGAGGACTAGGCCAAGGCCTGGACCTGGACTGAAGTGTGAGCCAAGGCTTTGTGGAGCCTTCTGGCTACAAGTAGAGGTCCATCAAAAAGTCCACCAGAACACACTTCCGCTGGGTATGTATGGTCGGTTTATTCTGTCACAATAGCGAGGCGGAAAAACAGGGAAGGAGGACCCAATTTCAGAAAAAAACCAAAATATTTGATTTGAACTAAAACAGGCAAAAACTTTCTGAAAAATCCAAAAGTCCAAAAAACCACGAGGAGCAAAACAAGATAATCCACAGGAGCATGGTGACAAACCCCACCAACAGGCTACGCAAGACATAGACAATGAACCGACAGGGGACTGACGAAATACACAGACTAAATAGACATGGGGTAATCAAACGCAGGTGAGACTGACAAGTCAGGTGAGGACAAAGAACACAAGACCAGAGCTGTAACATGCAGCCACCCGGGGCAGCGTCAGTACTGTTTTTCTTCACTACATCAGAAACAAATTGATGTACCCCAGTATCCCACACACTTAAAGTAGGGTGACCAAACGTCCTCTTTTGCCCGGACATGTCCTCTTTTTACGTCCTGTCCGGGGCGTCCGGGTTTTTTTTATAAAATCATGAAAATGTCCGGGGTTCACTGTCTTTCATGGAACCATCAAGTTTGTACTTGATGGTTAGCAGACTGCGGCAACACAGCTGACAGCGGAGCAGCATTGATTGCACACAAAATGCCGAAGCATAAGAATGCAGCTGAACTACAAAAACACTATAAAACACTACAGCAGCTACACAGCAACAGCAAAGAGGTGTCTTGCAAAGACTTTTATGCTTATTTGTTGAGCAACTGGAAACTGCTGGGAAAGACCAGTTCTGCAGAGAATATGGATGGGCAGACAAGGAGGATGAAGAAGAAAAGCAGGATGAATAAGACAAAAAAAATGATTAAAAGTAGATCATTTTTGTTTGTTAAGTTAGTATTTTTGTGAGCATTTTTTCTAATTTATTATTTATCTTGTTACCTTGGAAAGGGAGATATTAAAAGATGGATTTTCTAACACAAAGAGTTCATATTTTCACATTATTTAAAAAGCTATTATTTTGTTACAGGTAGTTACATATTTCATTTGATTTCATTACAGAAGTTACATTTGCACCATTGAGGCATAATAAATCATGATCATAGACCTCTGAGAAGACTGTCTGAATTTGTCTCATGCCCGTCCCGAGTGTCCTCTTTTTTGGAAATCAAAATATGGTCACCCTAACTTAAAGATGATTTTGCAACACAACACTCACATATTTAAAACAGACTTTCATTATTTGAGAGACGTTACCTTTTTAGGGACCTTCACCTTTCGTGATGTGATGTTAAATCAGCCCCTCCGGCACTCGTCTGCTGTTCTTTGTGGTTATCAAATGTGCCTGAGTCAGTTTCAGTGTTTGAAAGCTTTTTTCTAAAAGGCGTGGTGAAAAAGATCACAATCCAGTTAGGCCGGTTTCACTGCTTTGGTCGAGCTTCAGGAGGATATAATCATTTAAGGTTGTTTCAGGTTTTATACAGTCAAGTTGGAGAGATGTAGAGATTTAGGACATAACACAGTTTTAAATAAAAGTGAACAGCCTTTGTTTGGAGAAAAAAAAAACTAAAATGTTTTCATGTATGACTATAAATTGTAAATATTATCATTATTATTGTGAGGTTTCAGTTCTTTTTTGTTTTTCTGGTGTAGTTTGTGTTGTCTTTTCTCCCCCTCCCTCTTCTGGTTTGTCTTCCTTCTGCAGGTATGTGAGTGGCAGGGGGTGTGGCTGGCTCCTCCAGGCAGCAGACGAGGACATTCTCAGGACATTGTTTCGAACAGGGGTCCACAATTCTCAGCGCAGGTGTGGAAGGCCTTTTGCCAGGCGTTGGGGGCGTCGGTCAGCCTGTCCTCCGGGTACCACCCTCAGACCAACGGCCAGACGGAGCGGACTAACCAGGACTTAGAATCGGCACTTCGTTGTGTCACTGCTCAGTTTCCTGCTTCCTGGTCCACCCATCTCCCCTGGATCGAATATGCCCACAATTCTCTGGTGTCATCAGCCACAGGTATGTCCCCCTTCATGGCAGCTAACGGTTTTCAGCCTCCACTCTTTCCAGCGCAGGAGGCAGAAGTAGAAGTTCCGTCTGTTCAGGGGCATCTACAACGGGCACAACGGATCTGGCACGCAACCAGAGCTGCGCTCACCCGGACTGCTTTGCAGAACCAGAGACTGGCAGATCGTCACCGCACTCCGGCTCCAGATTACCAGCCTGGTCGAAGGGTGTGGCTATCCGCTCGGGATCTCCCTCTCCAAGTGGAGTCCCGGAAACTGGCACCCAGGTACATTGGCCCGTATGAGATTGAGCGGGTTATCAATCCTTGTGTGGTCCGCCTAAGACTTCCCCCCTCGTTGAAGGTTCATCCTTCTTTCCATGTGTCACTCCTTAAACCTGTCAACTCCAGCACTCTATGTCCTCCAGCCGAACCCCCTCCACCCCCCCGGATCATTGACAATCACCCTGCCTTTTCAGTCCGGCAGCTTTTGGATGTGCGGAGGCGAGGCCGGGGCTTCCAGTTTTTAGTAGACTGGGAGGGTTATGGTCCAGAGGAGCGCTCATGGATTTCTCACTCCCTGATTTTGGACCCGTCGCTGATTAATGACTTTTATAGTCGTTTTCCTGACAAGCCTGGTAGGCCGCCAGGAGGCCAGGTAGGCCCTCACTGCCTGCTCTCTTTTGTTTTTCCCCTTGGAACATTAAATATCTTTTTGTTAAAACTATTTTTGGGTTTTTATGTCTCTGCATTTTGCAAACGAAAACGTAACAATTATTCGCCTTATTATATCCTCAAAACGGACCGCGCTATTCCTCCCACAGCGTTTGCGCCACAAACACAAGAAAGGTATCAAAACGAGCGGCTCGGACCCAAAAAGTGTGATATTACTTTGTGGAAACCCCGGGTACACGGTTTGGACACAAATCGAGTTTAAGTGACAAAAATTTGGCCAACATATTTGTAAATCGCCATCCAGAAGTCATTGTTGCTCGCATATACAAACAAAATACATCAAAAGAAAGCTCTGACTGTCCTCTCACTCATAATGCAAAACAATAAATAAATAAAATGTTTCAGTCTCCCAGAGGAGGCATTTGTTCGACAGTCATGCACCACATACACACACATCTCACTCTAACTGACCTCCAGAATTTCAGTTTTCACTCATGTTTTAAAATCGCCACTGTGGTCTCAGTCTGAATGCTAAACGAAAATAAAATACATGACGTCGCTCACAGTCCAAATAGATTGGTGATATTGTTGAGCTTTGCAGCTTCACCTGCGTTGAACTCGGAGAATTTATGATGGAGACGGGGCTTTTTCTTTAGCCTTTTGGCCTCTTTATTTTATCGGCTCTCATAACGTGGCCGCTCACATTACACATTCAGTGCAACTGCAACTGCGCAGTACAAGTACAAGTTATAACGTGATGACGTAGTGTACGTACATATCCTCATGTCATACTACAGCTTACATCATCGTACCTCAGTTTCTTATAATAACAAATACACAATAACAACTGAGTACACAAAAACATAGGCTTATCTTAACACCCCCACTTGTACTCAGGTTGTTTCAAAAACATCATGTAAACACAAATACATGGACTTATTCCATTCTTTTCAGACGCCAAACATAACGTCTGCAAACTTCCTCAGTTTGAACTTAGAGACAGGTTTGGTCATAACATCCGCAACCATTTCTTCTGTAGTGCAATACATTAGACACATTTTCTCATCATTCACAATGGCTCTTATAAAATGATACTTAATGTCTATGTGCTTGCACCTTTGTCTGTTTACAGGGTTTCTGGCCAGAGCGATACACTACTGTCTGTGTGTACTTGTAGTTATTGATGCCTCCTAGTAACTGCTCCAGGTATATGCACTCCTGCATAGTAGAGGCCAGAGCCATGTATTCAGCCTCGCAAGTCGAGAGCGCTACTGTTGGTTGTTTCCTAGTTTTCCAGGACACTAGAGAACTACTCCTGCTCAGACTTATGCAATTGCCCGTGGTGCTTCGCCTGTCAGTAGCATCCCCTGACCAGTCTGCATCACTATAGGCGATCAGGCCTAAATCCTCAGTGCTGTCCTTCCTGAAGCACAACTCCTTGTCTGCAGTGCCCTTAAGGTATCTTAACACGTGCTTTACTGTCACCCATTGTTCCTTATAATGACTTCTCAAGTTTGCACACCATATTTTCTCCTTCCTCATAACCTTCTGGTTGCTCAGTATTGATCTCATAATCAATGGGAGCATGCAAATAAGCTGTTTTCACATCCATTTGGTGTAGTAGCAAATCCTCCTGTGCTGCCTTTTGTAACAAAACTCTCACACTCGTCAAGTTTGCTGTTGGGGAGAAAGTTTCCCCGTAATCAATTCCCATCTTCTGGCTGTAACCCTTCGCTACATACCTTGCTTTGTATTTATCGTTTCCCTCACTGTCTCTCTTCACAGAGTAGACCCATTTACCCCCCACTGTTTCCTTGCCCTTTGGCAGATGAGTCAGGGTAAATGTATTATTTTCTTTTAATGACTGGATTTCTTCATCCATAGCTTTCGCCCACTGATTTGAGTTAGCTGACCCCATTGCTTCTTTGAATGTTTGTGGGATACCACACACTACTTTGTAACAGTGATCTATGGTAATACAGATCTCATCATTATCAGTGTTGTCAGTTACAAAATCCCTCAGATGGCTAGGTTTCCTCCTCTCCCTCGTAGGATACCTCCCACCGCCATCTACACTCGACTCCCCCTGGCTTTGTTCATCAGGTGCATCAACTTGTGGATTTGTGTCTGACACTTTTGTCTCTTTAACTTCCTCCTCCCCACAGTCTTTGTGTGCATCACCATCAGCCATGGGCTGCCTCGCTTTGCCAAAACCTTCGTTATACTCAGCCTCACCTGTCTGTGTTTGCTTTTCTGCATTAAGTTTGTTCACAAATTTGACCAGCCTGTGTTTCTGTACCCTCTCTGTGTCTGGGTGATAAAGCAGGTAAGCAGGGCTGCTTTTGTCGTATCCAGCAAAAAGTCCCTCGTCACATCTGGAATCAAGTTTTCCCTTCTCCTGTTTGTATGTGTAACATACGGATCCAAATGTTTGCATTTGTGACAGGTTTGGCATTTTGTCTGTCAGCATCTCATAAGGAGTCTTTCCTGTTCGCCTACTAAAACACCGGTTTCGCACTACTGCTGCTGTTTGCACAGCATAGTTCCATAGGCATTTTGGAAGCTGACTCTCAATTAGCATACACCTGCCCATCTCGAAAAGAGTACGCCAGCCTCTCTCGGCGGTACGGTTTTGGTGGGGTGAGTAAGGGGCTGAAGTCTGCACACACGGCAACCACCCTCACAATTTCTGCAGGAATTGTCTAGATCTTAATGTAATTGAATGAATGTGGGCACATAATCGGTATGATGTAGTTTATGGAGGTGCACGATGTGAAGGAAAATAAAATCACTTCTTTCCTTTATTTCTCTATTCTTCATTGATAAGTTTACATGAAGTACTCCCTGCACATCGTTATATATTCATCAGGTTCACAAGTTTCCACAATCCCAGAAATATTTAAAATTAAAATCAATTTGAAAGATAGGAGCATGAAGGGGAAACATACAAACAGCTTTCCCTCAGACTGTAATGCCATGTTTAGTCACATTATTACTTATCCATCCAAATAATATTATTGATGGATAATTTATACTGTGACTGAACATGGCCTTGAAATATTCTGATTCATTGCATATCCTTTAGTTTTCCACCCAAGGCTACATTTACATATCTATTTTTTATGTTTCATCTGTAGGCTCCTTCACTATGTTTCTCATTCTCTTATCTTATTACAGTTCTCACCTTTCCTCCTCTTCGCCTGATGATCCTCCGCCTTTCTTGCTGCAACAAATGATAACTTGACTGATGCAGCCTTTCAACACTACGTTACGTTACATTCATTCAGCAAATACAGTCACACCTTTACTTTCGGTTTTAATGAAACGAAACTTAAGAGGAAAATACGGAGGTGAAAGACTGTAGTATCGTCGACAGGCCTTGGAAGCAGTGCGGTGTGTGCGCAGCAGAGGCGCTACTGAGGCCAAGTCCTGGAGCACTTTTGTTCCCCCCCTCACACTGATGTTCCTGAACGGAGCATATAGATACGTCACTCGCCCTCCTCCTCATCCGGGCACTGCAGCGTGCACACAACATGTCATGTTAAGAGTTTGACAGTGGTGTGTGTGTTTATGTGTCACAGTTGTCTGTAAACGCCCAGTGAACAAACAGTGAGACCTCTTCTTCTTTCTCCCTGACAGTAAGGCTCCGTTTCTTTCACATACCTCAAGTTAGCAAATAGCTTTGCTAATGTAGCTAATGTAGCGTTTAGCTGCTTTGCCCCTCATGGCTACAAAAGCTATCAGCTGTTCATTTATTATTTATATTAGTCAGCTGCTTATCAGAGGGTCATGTTTTATAGAGGATGTGAGCCAATGTCAGTGAGAGACAAAGAAATTAACTTCACATAATGAGTCTCGTTATTCACCATGGCTTTATTGTATTTTTGGAGTTTGAACAAATACTGTTTAGAATTCAAAAATAAAAAAATAGTCACATTTGTACAGCCTTTCATCGCTGTTTAACTGTAGTTAATGACTTCAGTTATTAATTTATCGAAACGTTTCTTGGTCAAACATTTATTTATGAGCTCCAGGAAGACAAACAGAACCAGCTGTGTACATACAGTCTGTGGTCCACACTTCAAGGAGTGAAGGAGGAAAACAAAGACTGAAATAGTTACTCATTTATGTGGGTTAAAAAGGGATATCATTGTTTCAGGCCTTAAGCATTTCTTTGCAGAAACACTAGCTTTATTATTTTCTGCAACACATCTATTGATATATTTTCTCTAAAATGTCAACAGAGTCCATAATACAATGTGCCTTTATAAGGACTTAACAATTATACAGCCACTAAAGCACTTTACAGTTGGCTCTTGATTTTCTTGCAATTGCAACAATTAATTATCAAGCATAGAGATTTTTTTTTTTCAGATTCTTCTCATTGATTTTTTTTTTTTTTCAAATATCTTTTCACAAATGTTTTTTGTGTTGCTTCCTCGCAGAATGGAGAATCCAGAGCCCAGTTCATCATCAGGTCCCCTGGCAGTCCCAGACAGAGGCATGGCACAGTCCTCGGCGCTCTCTGGTCAGCTGTTCGAGTCATCCAGGCCCACCAAGCACAGGGAGCACCCGTCCAAGTCACCAAGGAGACGTAGGAAGGGCACCAAGTCGCAGCGACAGGGGGGCGGTCATGAACAGCTGCTGAGGGAGATCGAGCGACGGAGGTTGCCAGGCCAACAGGAGCACTTGGAGCCCTCTGGCTCGGCCAGCGACACAGCAGAAAGCTCTCCTAAGAGGTTTGCCTTGCAGGTTGCCAGCTGGTCTGCCATGCCACTGTTGCCCCTGACATGAGGTGATAGTGTCTTGACTTGCTGCTTCTTTTTCCCCTATCCTCACAGGAGAGCACACTTTCTACATGGACCCTACCCAGCCACTCACTTCGGACCCAAAGCCTGTATTCTTCCCAACCCAACTTCAGTCATGTAAGCGTGAAACAGTCGAACTTTGCGTGTACAGACATTACTTTGTTTGTGATTGAGGCCGTTGACACAGAAAAGCTTGTGTAACTGTTTTAGATAAGATAAAAACGAGTACGCCGTGATTGGATGTGACTTAAAATGGGATGGGTAACATAACTGACTACAGATGCTCAATATCACTCAGTGTGTTTTCTTGGACTTGATCTGAAGACACACACAGAATGCCTGTTGTCCACTACGAAAAGGAGGAGGGAGACAAACGGTAAAGAGGAGGGAGACCTTTTTTTCCCTGATATTTGGAGTTTGGACCTCACTCCTTCACTAGTTAACACTTAAATCACAGCAGCAGCTGTCACTGACAATAATCTAATCTGCACTTTGTTTATTTGAGATGAGGTGAGGCATGTTTATCTGAACTGAAGTTAGGAGATATCAGGCTGCACTTTGAGAGAATTGTTCATGGCGTGTTGGTCTGTTTCTGTGTTTTCTCTGACTGTTGAAAATGTGTGTGTTTGATAATTAACTTGTCTCTGTTTCTGTGTCCCAGGCACATCCAGGACCCAGCAAGCCAGCGGCTCACCTGGAATAAACCACCTGTCAATGTGCTCGTCATCAGGAAAATCCGAGATGAAAGCCTCGTCGAGCCTTTTAAGGAGCTGTGCAGCTTTCTAGTGGAGGTAGGACATCACAGGATTAGTTATGTTATATATGTTTGTATGAAAGTACTGTGTGATCAAGGATGCTGACAGAAATATCAATAATCAGAAAACAGATTTGGAAGGGTTTTGTTTTCTTGTGTTCTCTGACTTCAATATTTAAAACAAAAATATTTCTACTTACAAAACAGACAGTAGTGTGTTCAATACAGACAACAAATGATGTCATTATTTAATCATAACGTGATATGTCCGATGGGTCAAGGTTGTGTGTGTCAGGCACAAGAAGAGGAATGACAACAGTAAAACTGCATCAAAAACCACAAGGTGAGGTGAGCTGAGGCGAACATGAAGAAGTTCAATATTTACCTTCATGTGACACCTATGAAGTCAGACAACCTTTTTTTTTTTTTTTTTTTTTCGTAAAAAGCTGAGAAGCTGTTTTATATCCAAACTCACTGAACCTTAGTAATGAGTGGATCAGAAAATTCCTTTGGCTTGGTGTTGACAGACAGTTAAGTTATTAAAGCTTTTTGAACTGTGTTGCGTGCTGTTGAATCATTTCAGAGTTTCAGTCAGAAGCATCACATGCTGCCCCACCCGAGGGGGGTGAGCCGTTGACTTTACCCTGATGTAGGGAAGTCTCTTTGTATTAATAATCTAAAGTGGAACTTGGGGACAGAACCTTTCATACCAATACTTCCTGCATATTATCTCACATCAAATCGTATTGTAATTTATTGTATGGATCTTGATAATGTTGAACAGCATTAAAATCAAGTAAAAATAATAACTGTTTTTAAAGCATGAACTTGTCCTCCTGGAGCGCTCAGAGACGATACTTCTCCTGAGTTTTGTCTCACTGATGAATGTTGTCAAACATCGAAGTCGACAGAAACGAGGAAGTAAAGAGAAAATGACTTGTAGTGTATCAGGTCCTGTATGACATCATCACTCTACTTCAGAAAGAGGACACAAGGAAGTGCCTGTGTGTTTGGGGTATTGTCACATAAGAGTGTGTGTGTGTGTGTGTGTGTGTGTGTGTGTGTGTGTGTGTGTCAGGAGAAGCAGATGATGGTGTACGTGGAGCGCAGGGTGGCGGATGACGCTACGCTATCCAAGGATGAGACGTTCGGCTCCATCCGCAATCAGCTGTGCACCTTCAGAGAGGGTGAGACTCCTGAGTGTGTGAACACCTAGCACACACTGCAGACACACACACACACCAGGTCTGGTGTAATGTATTTCAATGTATTTAAATCAAAAAGAGAATTAAAGTATAACAGCTGAGGTTCTGCTATTTTAGAGTCTTTTCTACTGAACTCAGAGGAAGTTGTTTGTTTTATGCATAGCTCTCAGCTTTACATAATTTATATGAAGAAACAAGCTGGATTTAACTTTCCAATGATAATACAAACATGGATGCTCTGTGCACAGCACTGCCAGTCCTCATATCTTGTTCAATAATAATGAATTCAAATTATTTGTTCAACTATTATAAGGGTTGTGTTATTCTGCATTCAAAAGAAATGATCAGAAATTCATGAACAATTTTCAATCATCCTTTTTAAAATTTCACATTATCAGTTCACTGTGACGTTTTTATTTTCTCTCCTCATACAAAACTTATTATTATTTTTTTAGAATGATAAGCTCATGGAACAAAACATGATGTAGATATCAGTGCTCAGTTTCAGTTGTTATTGTGGCGTCATATCTCACCACCTAGCATTGCCTCGATAAAGTCATGTACCTCATGTTCATAGTGTAAAACGGTCCAGGGCTGCATTCCATTAAATATTCTTATGAGCTGTTTATCAAACCGTGAAACACCTCCAATATGCATGTTTGTTTGTTTGTTTGTTTTTTACCCACAATCCTCTTCCCATCATCTGACCTGTCACATCAGCTGAGCCGCTTAGAGAGCAAACTGCACATCTATGTCACATTGATGCCGAGGAAGATGTTTCTGTTTGGTCGGTCGTTGCTTTGTTTTGTTGTGTTGCCACTGCTCTGTTGGATGTTCATCAGTTTTAAATCAGATTGCATGGGGCTTAGTTGAATTGAATATATTGCTGTGTTTATTTGGCTGCAGGCTATGATGATATCTCTGACTGCATAGACCTGATCATCTGTTTAGGGGGAGATGGGACTCTACTCTACGCCTCCTCTCTCTTCCAGGTAATTGCACTTGTATCAACTGATCACTGCGGACTGAAGCAGCTGCAGGCAGACGTCTTGTACTAAATGAAATTACTTTAAAAGATCAGCTATAAGATGGCTCAGTCGTTATTCTTTTAAATCAAATATTTCAAATGATATTATTAGGAGGTAGTTATGTTGTAATTTCTCTTTGCAAATGTTTCCGTGTTGATCTTAAAGCTTTTGCCTGATTGTCTTTAAACCTTTGATTTGTCAGTGATGACTGAAAAAAGGGACTTTTCATCTCACAAAATTGTGCCAGCATGTGAAGTGAATAGTCACTTAGTTCTTGTTTCGATTCTGGTCCTGAATGGTCTGTATTTGTTCAGACCAGAGAAGGTAGGCACTTCTAAGACCCTTGTTTTGCCAGGCGAAAAGCAAACCAACAGGTGTAGCAGCGATGGAAGCGGGCAAGTAAACTGCTTCAGATGGAACTGATTCTACCCGACAGAAAAAAAGCCTCTGCATGTTTCCAATATGCTCCATGAGCAGAAACGTGGTAAAACTAGGAGAAATATTGCTGATGTTTGTGAAAAATGCAGAGAGGTTAGAACGCAGAAAGGTTTCAAGAGTGATGCAGAGCTCAACACTGAAGCTTCAGGGTCCGGGACTTGGCAACCTGTGTGCATGACTCTACCGAGGACGGAGCTGGGGAAGATGGCTCTGTCTGATGTTTTGAATTTGGACTGCAGTACCCATTTTAAACACCAGGTGTCAGAGTGACTTATTGGCCCTTTCAGGACAGTCACATGACATGAAGAGCTGTGGCTGATTATTTGAAGGACACTTCTGTGTCTCTGAGTTATCTCAGCTCTTATGAATGTCAGGTATTTTAACCAAATGTGTTCAGATTATCATACTTTATACGATGAATATTTCTGATCGTATGAGACTTTTCGGGTCTGTTGGTGAATAAAGCACTACAAACGGACTGTTTCCTTCCTGTAGGGCAGCGTCCCTCCTGTTATGGCGTTTCACCTCGGCTCTTTAGGTTTCCTGACGCCCTTCAAGTTTGAGTCCTACAAGACCGAAGTGGCCAAAGTGTTTGAAGGTAGACTGAAGCTTTAAATAAAATACTATTCTGAGGTTAACTCTTGTCCTCAGACGAATGAAAGTCACATGTTTGCTTATGTTTGCACGTATATATTTGTTTGTCTGTGTGTCTTTTTAGGCAACGCAGCCATCACTCTGCGCAGCCGTCTGAAGGTGAAGGTGGTGAAGGACATGCTTCATAGAGCAGGCCAGCAGCAGCAGGAACACAATGGACTCCTTCCTCATGGACACACCAACAATGAGGCCGGGAAGGTCACCCTGCAGCTACAGGTGGGAACAAACAGGACATTTACTCTGCTCCTTTAAAGGAACAAGGAAAGTACAACAAGTAAGTGAGTCAGTTAGCAGAAGTTCAGCTCAGGAGGCTCCATGTAGGTCTCAACAAATGGAGAAAAAAAAGAAGAATACATTTGAAGTGAAATGATGAGGAAGTTAAAAGGCTGTTTGTTTACTTTAATATAGCTTCAAGTTTTTGATCTCTTCGGTTATTTTGGGCTCTTGAACAAAGTCGTGTAAAGATGCAGGGCCATGAACTCTTACAGCAACACGTGGACTTCAACTGCCTTTCCACCGTGTTACCAGAAAGATCTCTGATGTTATCATCATGACCACGTTCTAAAGAGACACGCAGATAACCTTTAGTCTATACCAGATTGTCTGCTCTAAAACAGACAGAGCTTTAAGTACATGTTTCAATGTCTGCTTTATTCATTCATTTCAGATTTCAGTCACACAAGGGTTAAATATTAACCACAAGATACTTCTTTGTTGCTGTTCATCGTGTGTGAAAATTGCGTCTCAAATGACGTCATGTGTCTTAATCAGTTATTGGACTAATCTTTATAGTTTCCAGCAGCTGTGGAAACACAAACATAAATGTTTTAAAGGGGACTTTGAGTTCCCAGTTTACTTCTGATGATTGCTTTATCGTAATTAATTACTCAACCCCCTCATATGATGTTATAAGCCTGTATAGATGTCAAAGGCTTAAGTGTGTGTGTGTGTGTGTGTGTGTGTGTGTGTGTGTGTGTGTGTGTGTGTGTGTGTGTGTGTGTGTGTGTGTGTGTGTGTGTGTGTGTGTGTGTGTGTGTGTGTGTGTGTGTGTGTGTGTGTGTGTGTGTGTGTGTGTGTGTGTCTTTGAACCATTGTGTCATCTTTGGCATTCTTATACGTCTGTACATGTATTTGTAGCTCAGTGAGCCAGCTGGGTTGCCATGGTGACAGTCATAATAAGTTTGCATATATTGGCGAAAAAAGTCAGATGTTCTCAAAGTTTTTCCAGGGCCTAGTTGCTATGGTAACAGTGGCGTCAACAGGGGCTGTCCATGTCAAATGAGCTTTGATGCGTTCGGTCTGAAACACTGTGTAACTAAACAACATGCCTCACTGCAGCAGGCAGACACGCACGCACACACGCACACACACACACACACACACACACACACACATGCACGCACACACGCACGTCTGTCTTCCATGGTGTCACGGCTGACACACCATGTTGGATTGTTGTGGTCTTTCTGTGAACCTGAGCTCACATTACATCACGTCTGCCCGATGTTTGCTCTGACTGACTCTTTGCTCTTCGTGCAGGCTCTGGCTCTGATGCTGGATTGTCACATTGTTGGCTGCTGGCTGATTTATTAAACACATCGATTTTGTGTAACTTCAAATTATTTTACATTTTGAACAATTCCCCATTGTGCCTCACACTACGTCCTGGTAATGTGTTGTAATGGTCTCTGCTTGAGAGTGTACTTTAAGTTGTTTGTTTGTTTACTATTAGTGCAAATCAATGTGATTATTACACAATAATTATGGTAAGAGGACTGTTTATGAAGCACGATCAGTAAAGTCCAAAACTTTGAAGGGACACTTCAGAGCTAACAGACATTTGTTTCTTTAAATATGACTTTGCAAGTTCCACATTTATTTCATATCTGCAGTTTGAAGATGGACATGGACGTGTCAAAACAGTTATGGCATTTCACCTGTAGGGGGCACTGCAGTAACATGGTTAATTTAAATGTAGTCCTGGACTCTTTTTCAATGAATAATTTATCCCAAATGAAGACTTATTTTACAGTTTCTTATAATGGCTAAGACATACATCTTGACACCTTCCTCCCTCTACTGTCACCTCTGGTTTAATCCCACCGTCAGCAACAAGAGTTTCTCAGTTTGTAGTTTTTCTGTGTAAACTGTGACACCTGTGGTTACCGTCGAGCATCACAAGTGCAACGTGTGTTTGAGTGAGTCAGAACGGGTTGGGAGTTTTGGATGAGATTTGCACATGCTGCCTTCGGCTCTGTGTCCACCTAACGTTTGTGAAGTGTTCGTGCACTGAGAAGAGAACCTCTGTCCTGTCTCTATGACAACAGTCTGTTGACAAAGACACTGAAGCGCCTTGAAGGGCATTTTGTTTACATGGGATCGTTTCTTCCTCAGCAGACATGGAGAAAAGAGGATGTGGGTACAGAACACGATCTGTGAGTGGCAAAAATACGGAGAATATCATCTATTTAGAAACGAGCCCTGACTGCTCCTCTACTCAATGAAAACAGATAAAAAACGATGCTCAGAACACTAAGTGGACACAGGACCTAACTATGTAGAATTATTAAAAGTTTTGCCAGAAGTGATTAATTCAGTAAATAGGTTTAGACCACAGACTATTTTGTTCAAAGAAAGGGATTTAGTGTTTTAACAATGATGACAAACTGTAATTGTGTGTGTGTGCGTGTGTGTGTGTGTGTGTGTGTGTGTGTACAGGTGCTGAATGAGGTGGTGGTGGACCGAGGCCCCTCCTCCTACCTCTCTAATGTGGACTTGTACCTGGATGGACGTCTCATCACCTCAGTGCAGGGAGACGGTAAGGGCGGTCACACACGTCATTCTTCGCAAAAACATCATGGAGAAGCAAAACGTCGAACTCACAAGTGCAGACAAAGATGTGAAACGCACGTCCTCCCCTCTCTGTGCTGCAGGTGTGATCGTGTCCACACCTACAGGCAGCACGGCGTACGCAGCGGCAGCCGGAGCCTCCATGATCCACCCGAACGTACCGGCCATCATGGTTACCCCCATCTGCCCGCACTCGCTCTCCTTCAGGCCCATCGTTGTCCCTGCTGGGGTGGAGCTCATGGTAACATCCAGAGACTTCATATTTGACTCTGATACAGAAACACATTTCAAGAGGGGAAACTCTTAGAGACCAGTTTTCTTTTGTTTTATTCCAGGAAATGATGATACATGATTTTGTTTTTCTGACAGTTAGGCAGTACATTAACATCTTTTTATTCCTGATATCAACTGACAGTTTTAATCTGTGCATGTTCCTGTCTGTTGTGTCATGGCTGTGTCATGAAGTTCCCATGTTAATGTTTGACAGACTCCCAGCATGTGTTTACTCTTTTGAGGGAGCGTAGCGTTCAAGGCCGTCGCTCTCACATCGACGGTATCTTTATGTTCCTGAGCTGAGGACCGACACGTTACCTAATCCCTCACACACATTCTCTATCTTATATATTTACACGGTCACGTTTTCAGACAACACTAGCAGCTTTTTCCTTGAAAATCTCTGAGGTTAAATATTAACAGTTTGGATATCCAGCTGACTTTTCTCGGATAAAAGCGTACCTATCAATTGTTTTACGTTACTACCTCGAGAACACGAGATAATTAATTATTTTCTCGTGATGGCAAAGCTACTTTCTGGTGATGCGGGTTGAATTCTCATTGAAGGTGTAGTTGCTCATATCCTGCTGGTATCATGATCTGCGAAGCACACATCTGTTTAATGATCTTCTTTTATTTTGAAAGTTAACACTCAAACACAGATGCTCCACATGCAAGTTGAAAATGAATGACTCAAAAACAGTAAGATGAATTCAAACTTCAACAGCTAAAAGAAAAGACTTTCTAGGAAGTACAATGTGTTGTTAATAATGTGTGCTCCTTGTTCTGATACTTTCATGTTGTTTCAGCTCTGTTAACATGAGTAATGAGAGGAGACGACCTCTTTGTCTTGTTTATTTTACACCCACAGCAAAATATAAATCCCATCTTGATTTAATGGCGTCAGAAATTAACTGGAGCATGGCTGCTTTATACTTTACCTTAAAGTTTTTTGTTTTTCTGAATTGCTCAAGAACAATTGGACAGTTTAGTTTAAAATGTGGATCAGATATTTGAAATATATCTCAAGATGAACAGTCGCCATGTGGTGGATCACTGAAAGTTTGTACGCTTCATGCTTGTGAAGAAATGTGCAAACCATCATCTTTTTGTGGCTCCTCTGTTCAACACTCCATCGTGCTGTAAAGATGAATCGCTCAAGGAGCTGACAGGAAGTGTCGTAGTGTAGGAGAACTGTAGTGTGTGCGTGAGTGTGTAAGCAGCCTCGTCATAACTTCTGTCTTCTCCCTCAAACAGATCACGTTGTCCCCTGACGCCAGAAACACCGCCTGGGTGTCGTTTGACGGCAGAAAGAGACAGGAGATTCAACACGGAGACTGGTAAAGATCCTTCTTCTTAGTTGTCCTTTGACTGATGTCTTCTTCTGTCAGTTGAGGGAACCGTCTGTCTCTCCGTCTTTCCTCCGCAGTATAAAGATCACCACGTCGTGTTACCCGGTGCCCTCCATCTGTTGCCACGACCTGGTGTACGACTGGTTCGAGAGCCTGGCTCAGTGTTTGCACTGGAACGTACGCAAGAGGCAAGCGAGACTGGCTGACATCTCGGACTCATCAGACACAGAAAACTGAACCAGCTGGGATTTTTTTTTTTTTTTTCACCTGTTCAAGAAGTTACTTTAAATCCACCCACAGCAGCGAGTCATCGTTCAATTTAACGACTCAACTAGATCCATCCACGTTACGTTTTAGATAGCAGATATGGTGAGCACAGTAAGTTGTGCTTTCAGTTTTTCAATCTGAGTACACATCTCGTTACATTCCATCACACACACACACACACACACACACACACACACACACACACACACACACACACACACACACACACACACACACACACACACACACACACACACACACACACACACACACACACACACACACACACACACACACACACACACACACACACACACACACACACACACACACACACACACACACACACACACACACACACACACACACACACACACACACACACACAGGGAGAGAGCATGTTTCTCATCTAGAAGTTACTTAAATAATTTTAACAAATATATTTTCAATGAATGAATGTATTTTTTTGGGGGGACTTGAAGCGCTTCATCTTTGTGATGTGTGAAAGCTTGAAGCCCTTCTGGCATTCTCAGATTAGATGTAGAGAAATGAAAATGTGTGTAAATCTACGTGTACATACCAGATGCTCTGATGGATTATTTAAGTGATATTTATATATTTACAATGTTAGCTTTAAACTGTTTCTTTACTGGGTTTAGCCAAAGACACGCGTGACTGTTCTGTTCAAACATCCAGAGCGGAGAGACTTCCCGTCTTCAAGAAGCCGTGAAGGATTTTCTTTATTTTGAAGCTGTTTTCATAAATGTCCTGCCTGCTTGAATGCTTCCAGTCAGATCGCATGATGGGAAACAAAAACCAAAAACAAAGACTTACCACAGGCCGTGTTGTTTTTCATGATCATAAATAAACTCAAGTAAACGATCAAATATTGGACAGTCATTTCCCATACTCTCAGCATCACTTCTATGAAACAGAGTACACATTTTATTGTAGGCGTACATCGAGTTCTCGTAACGTGAAAAATAAAGAGGAAACTATGGCATGTCGATGCTTTCTATAGTTTTATTGCAATGATAAGATACAGATATATATCCAGACATCCAGTTTCTTTAAATTATACTCCAATATTGCATGTGACTTTTTTTCTTGACCAGAGATAAAACACAGACGTTTGAACTATTTCACTTTGATTTCTCCCAGAAATGTGCGATGAGAAGCAGCAGCAGCGTAAAGAGTCAGAATAATACTACAATATACAACAGACCGATACTGTGCAAGAGTCAAGAACAACTGGGAGAACGATTTCATTTTCTTTTTTCTTTCTCGCTCTCTTTTGTAATGCCATTCTTGGGAGTACAGTGGCTGGCAGGACGTAAGGATAGATGCACTTTGCCCAATTTGAGGAAGAAAACAAAAGACAGATGTTAGAAAGGAAACAAGGTGTGGTGAGTCTCAGACAGTCGGAGAGCTACGAGCCTCAGCGGGATTACAGGAGAACAGACTAGTACATTTAGAGCGGTGAGTTCACTTGTTAAGCATCTGTACAGGGCCGTGTGAAATACATCCAGCTAGAGCCAGATTCATTAGGAAACCATTTGGATAGCTGTTAACGAAGGTTTGTCTGTCGCGAGAGAAATACAGACCAACCGACTACATCGCACATTCAATGTTAAGGTGGCAAATGTACAAACAAAAAAATAAAAAAAAAATGTTTCTATATCGACCGCTTTCTAACCCCAGAAGTTTCCTTTAAATAACGACTACATTTCTTTTCATGATCGTATAAAACAAAAACAAAAAGGAGCATTACAAACACTCCAATGCCTCCTCGTACAAAAAGAGAAAAAGCTGAAAAAGGTTTTCATCATTTTTTTTTTTTTTTAGACTGCAAGTATATCTTTGATATATATCGATAGAATCCATATATAAATGATACATTTCTATTTCTTATACTTAAATATAATCCTCGCTATGACTACAAAGAGCGTCTAACACGGCTCGAGGCTGCAGCGGATGTGACCGAGCAGCTTGGACCACAGGCTTCCACAGAAAATGTCACCGCAACATCGGATTGTTCAGACCCGGATGAGTCAGCTGGCTGTTTAGACATTTCATTGGTTTGGCTTTAAATTACATCCACACGATCCGAGTCTGCATGTTGCCTTTTTTTGTGTCGATCAAAAAAAAACAAAAAAAACCCTGTGACTCATGAACCCAACGTGATGGAGGCCGCGGCTCATTGGAGAGGCTGAAATGAGCAGCTGTTTGACTCAATAAGGGATTTAACACTTCATCAACAAAGCTGTCAATATCTGAAGTCATTGATGAACGGACTCAGCGTTCCTGCTCTGCTCTGGTCAGTTTAACTAGATTCATGAAACGTCACACAAATCCGGTTTGTTTGACGCGTGAGAGCAAACGCCTTTTATACGGTTTCATTGAGACCAAAATGTCTTTGTCATAGTTTAAACCCAAACTTAAATCAACCGCTGCTTCTCCCCCCCATCTTTATTTTTCCAAACATCACAGATTTTAAGGAGGCATCACATTGCAGTTACAAAATTAAACTAAGTCATGACATGTAACTTTAACATGGCAGCTTGCTCTCGCGCTCTTGTTTATAATCTGCATGCTTAACATCAGTATCAGATGTGTTTGGCACTAAAGTTTCACTGATGTCTCGGTTCCTGTTTGCAAATAGGCTTCATATCGTCTAGATTTAGTTGTACGACAAATGCTGAAATCTTTTTCTAAAAAAGAAAATGACGTTCGCCAGCTGTGTCCCAGTTTACGCTTACGGATGAGTTCCACATTAAACATGAACTAGACTGTGGGAGGATTGCACTATGAACACCAGTCCTTCAGGAAAACAAGCTTTTCTTTCTTTTTTTTTTATTTTTAACTCCAGTACCTCAAAGAGCCAAAACTCCCGAGCCAGCCAACATATGGTCGATTTCTTTTTGTATCCTTTGAGTAATTCCAGGATTTGGTCCGTCTGACTCGAACGCTCACCGGTTCGATGTCTGCCTGAGAAAGCTGTCAAACTCACTGGTGCTCCTGCAACAACACAACAAGGTGAATGAAGAGGGCCTTTCTTCAGAGATACTGATTGTACCGACAACAGTGAGCTCGTAAGACGACAATGACGACAGAAACAGAGGAGGGAGACAGCAGCACTGTCTTCCCTCTAAGATCTCGTTTCAACCACACACAAAAGTAACCATGGGGGACATAAATAAAACATTTGGGGTTGAAATGACACAAAAAGCTACTTGAGAGCGACGTGGAGACTAAGTAAGACGGAGAAATGAGCACTGTCCTTCACCACTGTTGCAGGTGTGATTGATTTTTCGGGACAGCTTCCTCAGGCAGGTTTTTTTTTCTCGATTCACATAAATCACAGCGAGGAGTCGGCTCCACGTAAGGCTTCCCCTTCGCACAATTTGTTTTTCCTCGTTGTCGGAGCTGCTTTTGCTTTCTCCGGCGCTGATCTGTGGGTACTGTGTCAGTGGAAGATCTCGACAACAAGAGATGGAGCGTCTCCTCGTGTGGAGACGCGACAGGCAGGTTTTTCCTGGGATCACAGAGGAAGGAGGGAGGGGGCTAGAGAGAGGAAAGTAAAGAGTGATGGGATTGTAAGAAGTTTATGTTTCAGCCGCCTGGGCTTTAGTCTCACTCACGTTCCCTTCTTCCCTCTCTTGCGTCTCCTCCTCCTTCTCCTCGTCCTCTTCCTCCTCCTCCTCCTCTTCTTCTTCTGTGTGCTGCTCCAGCTCCTCCCTGGTGATCATCTCAAAGTCGTTTCCGTTGCTGTGCTGCGAGCCTTCATCCTCCCGCCGGTCGCTGTCAGTGTCCGAGTGTCGATCCGTCCCCTCACCCTCTTTACTCTCCTCCGCCACCGCATCTTTACTCTCCTCCTCCTCCTCTTCCTCATCGTCGTCCCCGTCCTTCTTCTCGCTGTCCGACTTTTCGTCGCTGTCTGACTTCTGAGCCTTGGTGGATTCTCCGTTGTCCTTGTCGTCCGTCTTGTCTGAGCCCTTCTTGCTGCTGGCTCGGGGTCCTTTGTACTCGTGAGTGTAGAGCGGCCTGAACGAGTCGATGAAGCCCACGTCTGCGGTCAGGTTCGGGAGGAACCAGAAGTGATGGCGCCCCCCTGTCACCACCCAGATGATCAGGAAGAGGATGCAGCGGGCTGAGGGAAGACGGAAACAAGTGGGATCAGTATTTTAAAAGGGAAAGACTTAGTCAATCCCCACTCTCTCTCTCCTTGATTTCCAACTCTATCCGCTGTCCTATCTCTCTAATAAAGGCTCAAAAAGGCCAAATAAATCTTAAAGAAAATAAAAAAAGAAACTACACGTTGTAGACTTTTCTTCAGGCATGAAGACAGTTCTTTTTCTCACTGTCTCTCTGAAGAGAAGCAAACAGGGAGTGAACACGGATGTCAACACTCTTTTCTTTATGCCGTGTCTTTCACTGTCCAGCCTTCTAATCATTAAGATCGATAGATTGATACTTTATTGATCCAGAGGAAAATTCAAGAATTTAACTACATCATCAAACTTTGACTGTACTTCTGAAAGCAGTGGTGCGACTTTTATTCCAGATGTAACAATAACTGTAATCTATATTTTCAGTGACTTGTCAAATACACTGCAACCCACCACATCTGCTCCATCTTTACTTTCTCTTTCTGAGAAAGATTATGATGTTACTCTTTGTTAAAGTCTGTCACTGAAATGGGAATCCCACTCTACTATTGTAAATATATTTGAATCCAAAGGTTGCATCGTGCACTATATTGTAGCCTTTAAGTAACAACCACAGTTGTCTGTTTTCTATTTCAGTGGCAGCAGAAGTCATGCAGGAACTTCATTTCTTTTATTCTTTTGTTAAGGTCCCCGTACTCACCGACAGCCAGCAGCAGTATACTGGCCACGAAGCAGCCGGCTGCTACACTTAGATAGTAAACTCCTACGCGCATTTCTGCAGGCCACAGAGGGAAAAGTGTGGCTGCGATCACTGCAATAACTGAAAGAAACACAAACAGGGTGAGTACAGACGAGCCTTCTTCTTCCAACTCAATTCATGTTTTCTCCACCGACCGACTCACCCAGGATCAGTCCCATGGCGAATGTCTTGAAATGGACAGGATCATAAATCCACACGTACACCTGAAGGGAAGGGGGCAGTTTGTGTTTTAGATTCGAGAACCTTCAGAATACAACACTGCGTTTCCTCTACACACAAACTCACCTCATTTCCATCGACGAACAGCTGCTCCTCGTGAGGCTCCAGTTTGAACTTCTTCTTCACCTCTTTCTTCTTCTTAGGAGTCCCAGGACTGTCATCCTAAGAAGAAGAATGTCAGAAATAATCAAACAGGCTGACCTCTTCTCTTTTTGAAAAGACTGAAACTGCTTTGACATGTGTGTGTGGTAAATACGAAGCCAAAACCAAGAGCCCAGCTAACTTCTCCGGTCGTAAAGAAATTCAGTCAGATAGGACAGAGAAGAGTGACAGGAAACGACCGAAGAGTGGGGCGACATGCGGCAAACTTTTGCCTCTGCATATTTGGCGCACACTCTATCCTGCCCTTTTCCGCTTTTAATGTTATATGTGTGAACGATATATTAAAGTGTCCGAGAGTTGTCTTCTCTGCTGTTATCTGGTGTGGAGAATGTCTAGAGACTTACACTCTTCTCTTTCTTGGCTTCAGCGACCTCAGACTCTTTCTTCTTCTCTTTCTCCTTCTTCCCTTTTTTCTCCTCTTCTTTGCTGCTGTCCCCCTTGGCCTTCTCTTTCTCCTTCTCTTTTTCCTTGTCCTTCTCTTTCTCTTTTTTGGTGTCCTTCTCAGGCTTTTTCTTCATCACTTTGAGAGCCCGGTGGAAGAACTGCTTCTTTAGGAGTCTACGGAGAAAGGAGGAGAACAACGATTAGGAAGGACCTTCTGAAAACACAAACGTAGGTTATGCAGGTTTATTGTGAAAGGGGACATTGTCTGATTGTTTTTATCCTGCCATGTAAAGATGTCCGCCTTGTATTCCTTAGCTTATACAGTGACATACTCTGCAGGACTAAAATCACACTTCACTTTTAACTTCAGTGTCTTTGTGATGGACTGTTTCTGCACCAAATAAGCTTAATGCAGGGTTCACTTTTCGTTTTACAGTAAACTGAACATCATGAAGGTAGCAATTTAGAAAAACCTTTGTTTTAATTAGGACATATTAGCCACACCTTTTCTACCTTTTCAATGAATCCGCTGTGGTGAAAATGAAACATCTGTGCTGTGCTTTGGTCCAAATATAACAAATCAAGCATAAGGAGGTTTGTGACCCTGTAGAAACCAGCTCTCTCTGAACGCTTCGTTTTGGTGTGTGTCTCTTTAAATGCCGTGAGACCGCCCCCTAAGATTTCCCCGTAGACATCACTCCTCTGTAGATAGAATAAAAATGGCAGACCTGCCCAAAAGTTTTGCTCTAGGCTGGATGTGGAGTCCATGGGTGGAGAGACCAGTGGAGGAAAGGGTATTTTCTTACCAGATTTCAACTTGTGATGTCACAAACACAAAAAAGCATTTGTGGTGTAATTTGTGGTAAGACTAATGCAGACCAGAAACAAACGACTGGATGGATTAATTTCAAATTTTGAATGAATGAGAAAGATGTGCAGCGGCGTGTTCACGGCTCACCTGTTGCAGTAATCCACGGCAGACTCTCTGGTGGTGAACACGGCCTCCTCTCCCTTCTTCGCCTTGGCCCACTTGGAGTCCAGCAGACAGTCCACTGCCTTGGAGGCTAAATATAGGGACACACAGGTAGACTTTAAAGGACACTGGGCCAGATAAATGTCCCACAGTGATTCTCCTGGTAAACAGTGATTACAGTTTTATTACCAGAGGAGAAGATGACTCGTTCAAAGTAATTGCTCCTTTTAAATGTAATCACTTGAGTCTGATGAGGATACGAGCCCTGAACAAGGCCGTGACATGAAAGTGGATTTATAAGCACCAAGCAGACACAGACCAATGTTGTTACTTATTTATGGTCTTTGTACGAGATAAATAAAGCTGACTGGACTTGATGATGTATCACATCCTCATCTTTCTTCACATTGTTACAGATCCAATAATATTACATGTAAAAGCAGTTGGATAAACCTGAACTTCCTTTAATGAACAAACTGTTCTTCTGTCTTGTTTGTTAAACATGTGACAGACTCACAGCGTTCATTTTGTGATTAACTGTGATCCCTCTTTATCACTTCTCGATACATAAATCATTCTGGAAATATTGATCACAAAGTGTTCAAAGAGCTTTTAACTAGTCGCCGTAGGTGAGAAGAGAAGAAAACTAATGAAGCTGTAATAATAGGTTGAGGATGTAGAAATAATGCTGCCGCACAGCAAAGAGACTGTCAGGTCGTGATTCTACCCACACCTACAGAGTAAACTATGATGGATGGATTCAACCACGGGACAACACATGAGCAATTATTAAGTTGGAGGATCAGGTCTGCATTTTGGACGGCAAAGAAATCATTTAAAAAAAATTAAAAAAGGCCTCTGGGACATAACCCAAAACAAACACAGACCTCCAGTTGAAAACAACTGGCTGTGTGACAAACTGAAGGCGCACTTAGACAGTCATATCCTGATTCACGCTCAACACACTGTCCACTTGTTTAGCCTGTTAAATGATCCGAGCACGTACCGATGAAGTAGTCCACTCTGTGACCCATCATGTTGGTGGATTTGGTGGGGCAGTTGAATCGAAGGTACTTGGCCACCGCCTTCTCCTCCTTGGTGGGTTCACTCACCTCCTGCAGTGAGCGAGTGAGAGACACACACACACACACACACACACACACACACATCAAAGTCAGCTACACGAGTCAGGGATCAACACATTTCACGTGGACCAGGTCGAGCACATCAGATATTAAATCAAACATTTTCATGTGGTCTTCCTCTGATCCAGCATTGAATAATCCTCCCAGCAGACTAATATGCTCGACTGTCATTCATCTCAATAGTTGTGTCTACGTATTTACTTGAAATCACACAAAAAATAAATAAACTGCAGAAAGATGAAGAGCATGGTTCCTTTGACTGACAGGTGAAGGTGTCTGAGCTCCTCTGAGTCACTCTTTGTTCTCTTTGGTGTCCAACATCCTGTCCAAGTAAATGTCTTCCACAAACTGAGATGATTATAGTCTGAATGTATGCTTTTGATCTGTAGAGAGAGAGAGAGAGAGAGAGAGAGAGAGAGAGAGAGAGAGAGAGAGAGAGAGAGAGAGAGAGGTAGAGAGAGAGAGAGGGAGACAGGGAGAGAGAGAGAGGGAGACAGGGAGAGAGAGAGAGGGAGACAGGGAGAGAGAGAGAGGGAGACAGGGAGAGAGAGAGAGGGAGACAGGGAGAGAGAGAGAGACAGGGAGAGGGAGAGAGACAGGGAGAGGGAGAGAGACAGGGAGAGAGAGAGAGACAGGGAGAGAGAGAGAGAGACAGGGAGAGAGAGAGAGAGAGAGAGAGAGAGAGAGAATATCTCTTCCTCCAACACTTCCCTTTCATTTTCACAACATCTGCACTGTTTCGGTTCCTGCCAGCAGCGCTGGAGCACACGCCAAAACAGAGGGAATGAAAGCATCAGCACAATGAGATTCAGTGCTGCTTTAAACCAATCCAGCTGGATCGGGCCGGCAACATGAGGAAGAAGAGGCCATCAAACAAGCCTTTGTTTAAAGACGCAGGTATCAGGCAGGGCACACAGCTCTGTTTCATGAGAGCCCTACAAGAAAAAGATCCCCCGTCACAGTCTACAGGATCTACCTGGCTTCATCACGGGAGGATTAGCTGCTCTCTGACTATGTGTGTTACGCTTACAGCTCTGGTCTTATTCTCAAACGCCTTAGTGCTCATGGGGGAAATAGGATATGAATGATGAGGGGAAAAAACCCCATTGAAATAAAGAAGGAGACAAGTGTTGTGAAAAGCAGAGTGATAGTGGGGGGAAGCCTGTGTAACTTCTAAAGAGATAACAGACTGCACATTGGGCTGTTATGTAACCCAGCTGGGACACTGAGTTCAGTGATTTATTTATTAGGATCACCTGCCTTAAAATGTCGTTTATTCAATCAGCTCTTCAGCAGTGGGATGCTATAGAGTGCATTATATATTTTGTACCGTGCAATATTTATTCTTTTATTTTTCTGCCGTATCCATTCATAATGTATTATGCTGCTACCTGTAAACAACTCCTACCATACACAGCCCATCTTACCTTAATTAGAGTCACTTTTTATACTCTTCTTCTGTCGTCTTTCTTTTTAGCTGTGCGCACTTTGAGGTGAAGCCAAATCATTGTGTCGTACAATTATATAATGACAGTTTATGGGGAGGATACAATCTCTAAAAAAAAAGCTTCAAGTTTCAACAAAAGCGAATCATAATACTTGTCTTTGAGGAATAATTCAGCTACTGCTCATGTGACAGTGTGTGTAACATTGAGTGTAACAGCCAGCCCTCTATTGGTTGTGGTCTGCTCATAAAAGAGTTAACAGTATATGTGCCGTTATACAACTGACTTTAAACAGGCAAGATAACTGGGAGCAGTGTCCAGTCTGTGACACACATCTAGCTAAAAGTCAAGCTTACTTAACCAGACCTATTAAACTAGATAGAGTTTCAATTTAAAGTGTGTAGTTGTTGTTATCTTACCTGGGTGATGGAGTCTAATAATGCAACAGGAGCTAAACATTTGTTCAGCAGTGACACACACATCTGGACATAAACTGAGTAGATTTACTTTCACAAACAAAGATCTAATGCATTAAAGCTGGCTTTGAGTGTGTGTATGTTCTGTATTAAAGGTTAACTTTGGAGAAAAAAAGGGGATATACATGATGGCTGTGGAAGGCAGAGTAGTGTTTCTGTCGGCCTCTCATGTTTCATTCAATGTGTTATTATGCAGCTGAACATTTTATCATATCATCCTGAGGCTCTGTAACAGACAATTCAGGACTTCCAGTAATCCACAATAACAAAAGACGGAGTGTGAAGAGTTCATCTTATCAGACACTACAACGCTATCCCAAATCCAAAGTACATCATGACATATGCATGCATATGTTACAGTTAATATACCAAGACTGTACCAACCCAGAGCACGTCTAGAGACGAGTTTACAACCAACTCAAACATTTATACATACAGAGAATAAACAAAGTACTGCTAAAAAAAATATTATTATTTTTCAATTTAGTCATTGGTTTCATCCTATTTTAATTTTAATTACACAATAAACTCTAATCCTGCAAAAATAATTATAATAATAATAGCCTGAAGTACTAGATTTGGGGAAAGCTTACTATGTGTATGAGCTCTCAATCAGTCAATAATGAATTACTGATCTGGATCAGTGCACGTGTATAAATTAGCAGCTGAATGGGAAACAGTTCATCTCTTCATGTCTTCTTTACAGAGGAGTGACATTTGATCATCATTGTCTAACTAAAGCTCAGTAAAGTCGCTTTTTTTCTAAACACTTGAGGGACTTTGCCAACTCTTCAAGCTGTTGCTTTAATCGAGATCAGTTTACTAGCCTTTTCTCCTGGAGCTTCGATGCCTACCTGCTACCTGAACGACGCGTTAAGTGACAAGTTGACTCATTAATTTCCTTTTCACGCTGATAGTTTGACGTTATGTAAACATGTCTGATTTAGGCTGACGCAGCTTAGCCAGAAAAAAACCTCTACAGCCACTTCAAACATAACAAACATGACCTACTGCAGAGAACACGTACAGACAGACACATTAAACAGTGGTTTAACATGTAGTGCAACAAGTTACTGTAGCTAGTAGAGATGATAATAAGCTCGGGGAATGTTTATTAAAGTATAACTACTGACATTTGTTTCTGCTAGCAACCATTTGCTAGCTAATCGCTAGCCATCATATGGCTGAATCTCGCGCCTGTTCAGAGCTCCTCTCGAGGATGCTGTCCTTCATAAATACTCTGCAACATGTCGTTAAACAGCGCCACAGTCTGAGATGTTGGTCTCCAACCTGCTTGGGTAGTTTTTCCTAAGAATCAAGTGATGTTACCTGGATCCGTTTCTTGTGCCTCCTGCGCTCCGCCATGATCCTCCAACTCAGCTCCACCAACGATCGCGAGGCTGGGCTGAGTGCGCGGATTCAGTGTGTACTATCGCGAGACTAATTAATGTCTTTTGGGGAAGAAAAATAAACATCTTTATCTTCATTCATAAATGATACCATTTATCGAAATCACATCTAAACGTCTATTTATGTGTATATTACGAGTATCTGACGGTTTGAGGTAGGCTCTAATTGTCCAGTCAGACCACAGTGTCAAAGACTTTGTACTTAAATTAAATTACAATCAAGTGGTAAATAGTTTATTAATTACTATTATTAATTTACTAAACTATTACTCCACATGTGTTTGTTACGCACCAACATTTAAAACATTCAGTGAGCTTTTTCAACACAGGGGACTTGATAGAAACTTTTATCAAAAGTGGCTTTAAATTGAAAAAGGCCTAGTGTAGGCCTTCACAATAAAATACAATTTAATATAAAATGATACTATACAGGATACACTATTCTATAAAATTCTATATCATGGATAGGCTGACATGAACATTTTGAGCCCATCCATTTTAGGAGGATCACAAGGGACTTACTAATTTGTTAGTTGGAAAAAACTGTATACAATGTAACTAAAGGTCATTGTGATTTGTTTTGTCAGTTTCAAAGGTTTTATTTATGTTTTGAAATGTGGGATTATTGATAACAGAAACAGTGTTGCAGGTTAATTTGTAGAAAAAAAACTTTATTTACAATCCAACAAAAGCATAAAGGTATCCTAACCAAATAAAAAAAAACTCTTTATTATTCAAATACAAAAAAAACATGTTTATCTTATTCACAGTATAGGATCTTTAAGCCGACCTACTGTAGAAATGATGCCTAGCAGCATTGAAGTACGTGTAATTAAAGCTACAGTAAGACATTTTCAGATTAATGCCTCTATTAAAGTATACAACACTACTATATTTACTTACAATAGTGTCTCTTAAATCCAACTCTACAGGTGTTGTTAAAAAAATATAAATGTCCATACACATGTTAATTACAAAATATTTAGCTGACATCTGGGCCTGTAGGCTGAACTTGAGCAATAAAAGGCCGGGTAGCAAATAATAAAAAGCATCTGAAATCAGTCAATAATTATATAAATCATCCACTGATGCAGCAGAAAACACCATGCTGTAGGGGCAGACTGGGCCTGGTTATGCTTTTGTTTGTCCTCCTTTCTTGCTCTAATCAGGCCGTCTCACTGCTAGCAGATGGAGGTGAGTTATTGTCTGTCTCTTGAAGGTTCTCTGTGGACTTGAGGACATCAGGGTCTCGTGGACTCGCCACCATCTCCTCACTGTTGCAGTTGACAGGAGAGCTGATCTCTGGTGATCGGTCCCCGGGCTTCTCTGGAGTGGCCTGCAGGGGGGCGGAGGGGAGCGGAAGGTTCATCATGTACAACATGTTGCCCATGCGTCTGGAAACCTGTGACAGAGTAGAGGTTGTTAATAAGACAAGCATTCCTAATAAAGAAAAACATTCTTCATGCCTTGATATTTTCATCTTTTTTTTTTCATTACTTAATTGTAATTTCCAAGGTCATGGTCAACATTAGGGTTCCTCACCTGTGAGCGGATCTTTAGAGCTGGTCCCAGCTTGAGCCCCAGTGTGTCCAGCAGATGCTCCTCTGACAGTATGGGCAGTGTCTCCCCGTCAATCATGTGGTCCTTGAAGGTCTGTAAATGAAATCATGTTACATTAGCCACAAAAGACAATACAACAGACCTGGGTTCGAGAAAACGGTATGAAACACACCTGTGCATATTCTGAACATGTGGGTATACTGTTGATGAAGTTGTAAACATCATTCACTGTCCACTTTCTTATGTCCTCAGACTCGTCACCATTGAGAAAGAGGTTGGCCGGACCTTGAAAACATTTAAAATGTGTTAAAGCTATACACTTTGAATAACATTTCCCCAAAAAAATTCTGTGTAATCTTTCTTTGAGATCTACCTGGTGGAAGAAAACCATTTCCAGGGACTGGGAACATGTAAGGCATTCCTGTGAGCGTTCCACCAGAGGAGGGATACATGAATTTGTCCTGGAAAGCTGAACACTGGTTAGACATGTCTTTATCATTCGTGCTGCTGTTGGCCACATCTGAGCAGCCATCTTGACTGTTCACACAGGGTTTGCGCAGGCCGGGCTCCCCTTCTTTGTAGTTTTTCCTACTTCCTGTAATGAGCTCAGAGTCTATTTTGGCCTGATGATATTTTGGCGTCTTGCTTGTTGCACAATCATCTCCCACTTCCCCCTTCGCTTCCACCTCTTTTTCCTCCCCTGATGTGGCTCCTGGACTCTGCTCAACACTTTTGTCTTCTGTCTGGCATTTCAGGTTGGCCACGGGGCTCTCTGAGGTCTTGTGAGTGGTCGGCCTCCTGCCCGCCCTGCGGCCTCGCTCTCTGTGCAGTGTGCTGATTGGTGGGTAAGGGCTAGCAGACATAAGGAGGCTGTTGGAGTGCAGCTCATCAAGGGTGGGACGGTGTACATAGACATCGTGGCCCTCTGGCAGGCGCTGACGACTTCTAAACGCCATGGGGTTTGAGTGGTATGCCATGGGGTTATCAATCCCAATAAGTCCCTTTTGATGGGCGTTCTCTAGCTCCTTCTGATGTAGGATGGCATTCATCTCCATTCTGAACAGGAGAAAGCACAAATGTATGAAATATTAGACCCACATTTTATCACAGCAGAGAATTGAAAAAAACAACAACAAAGAAAGCGCAAAAAAGTTTTTAGCTTAATGCGATGTTGACTTGTCTGTGAAATCTCTGCACAAACTACCTGGCTATATTTTGCTTGTGAATGAGCTCCTGTCGCCGGGCAACGGTTTCCATGGGCTCTGAGGGCAAGAACCCATAGCCAGCTGAGAGAAAGAGAGAGACAAGCTGTTAGAGCTCATTCACATTCCTGAAGTGGAACAAGGAATTCTCTCAGGCATGGACTTGCTCTCAGCATTACTCACCTGCTCCTGGGAATGCTCTCCCAGGCAAGACATTGGCATGTGGAGGTAGAGGTGGACCCAGATGGGGTCCCATGTGCATCTGTCTGGCTTCAGAAGCAACCATTTCGTTTTGGGGAACCAGTTCCCTGAAGAAAGAAAATCACAGAAATGAAGTATCTAAGCATTAAAACATTTGTCGACGATTATCAGCTTCTAACAGCTTTGATTGTATTTAAGGTTAAAGTTGCTGTGCTCTTTTAATCATACAGAAAAGGACGTCTCTGGCAATCACGTCTTCTTTGCTTTGCCCCTTAGCTTCATTTTTATCTGTAATTCAGGTACATACCTCTCCATGAAGCGAGGTTCGAACTGTGTAGGGACACCCTGCAACCTTTGCTGCCCCTGAGCGAGGATCTGCGGGGCCATGGCCATCTGGTTCCTCATAATCATCTCCTGTCTCTGCCTCAGCTCTGCAAGTGAAGGGGGGGAAAGCACAAAAGGTCACTGGGAAGAAAGTTTAGCCTCAGTAACTGAGACATGCACTGACTGTGAAGCTCAAGATGATTCACAAAAATCAATACATGGGATACAAGGTCAAAAAGTTGGTTTAACCTGTTTGTAATTCCAGATAGGACCCCAATGCTGACAAAATGTTATGTTTTTTCTTGACAAATCATTGTTGTTGTTAATATTTTTCAGCTGTAATATTGTCTCTTGTGTGTCTTCAGTTCTCACCTCCAGCAGACATGCCGTTAACCAGACGGTACCAGTGCTTCTCATCTAAAGCCCCCTGCTCTCCCAGCGCTGTCATCTTCCTCAGCTGCTCCCGTGGGGTCATGACAAACCCGGAAAACTTTGACCTTCACCTAAATGCTGAAGAAGGAAAAGGAAGGTCAAATCACTGCAACACATGCAAACTGGCAAACTGGTTAGTATGATTTTTTTTTTATGCTATATTGTGGCTTTGAAGGGTAGGAAATTTAACTTCGATCAATGGACAGATACATGTGTATGTTCTCATGTCTACCACTAGGGGGCAGCAAATATCTGTACATAAAAGAGCTATGGATGCTCACTGAACTGCCTGTCGCTTTAAAAAAAAAAAGACATACTGCAATCTCACTATACAGTTAGTCAAATTTTAGCAAATACTTTATCATCATACAACAACAAAACACATTTCACACAACCAGCCAGACTTCAACATAATGAAATTTGATCTGTATTTGGTGTCAAAAATGTCACGCACCAGGTTATGCCTTTTACTAAGGTCTTTTACTCAAGCAGCATTTCTTTGTTAAGATTAGTACAGCAAATATGATTTATATAAAATCAGGGATTTAATCAAGTTACCTTCACAGATCTGTGCCGTTACACCAAGACTGGCCAAATTCATTCTCTTACCTTTGATCCTTCGTCTAACCTCTCACCTCTGTAGCATTAGGCATTAATCTTAAACCTACCTTAAACCTAACGCTCCCCGTACCCTAATCCTGGACTTCAATTTAACACCAATGCCAAATCCTAACCTTAATACTAACATGTTTATAATGCCTAGATCAGCAGTCTCTTTGAGACTTGTTCTTCCTTTTATACCTTTACTTGCTCATTAGGTCCTTTTAAGTTTTGAAAACATTTACAATTTACAATCACCTAAGCTGACATGCAGTCATACACACACATGTCTGTCCGTTCTTTGCTAAGCCAGCAGCTAGTGTGCACAACAACAATTTACTAAGACACCCTAAATAAGCTGATATTCCATATCAGCTGATTGCTTCCATATGAAAACACATTTGACATATATACAAAATCCAGCTCCAGTATTATGGATGTTTGAAACAAAATCTTGGCTGCAAAAATGTACAATCATTCATGAAAATCCTGTTCCTTTATTATAGCATTTTTTTTGTATAGATATCTCTTTGTAAACCGTGCACGTTCTTCTCTACATATTTTCCTGTCGTTCCCTCCCCCAGACGAATGCTGCCACAAGATTTGCCCAGAAGCCTTGTGCATTATCTGCAGTCACTCAAGTTCCCTCTGAAGCCCATCTAATCTGAGGGCTGTAATCCTCCTATTAGTCCTGCAACAGTCTGCTAGCTACATCTGCTGACCTGCCTGCAGAGCACTCTGCCAGCCCGTCCAACCCCCCCACAGCCTAGGCCCTCACCACCCCATGGATCCTATTAGCTAAGTCCTGGCTATACAGCACTTTAAAAGGATGTGTTGGAGGTAATCCGCACGTTTAGAGTGTTACCCTCAGCAAACCTTGCCTGTAAGCATCCTGGACAATACACCCTAAGTGCTAAGCCTATTAGCCTCCATTAGCTCCCAGGATGTCCTAAAAACACCTTGAGGATAAATCTGGGATTCAGTGGGTTTATATGAAGCTATGTGGCACGAATACATGCGCCCTGCCTCCACATACTGTACTTATCGAACAAAGTCATAAAAATCATATAAGCAAAGGAGAAAAAAGACTTCAGCATTCATGTCTCTGTAGTTCCAAAGTGGGCTCTAAGCCATGGCCTCAGGGGCATAACACAGGCTTCAGTGATTTCTGTCATGTGCTGCATAAAGTTTACCACAAGATGATTTGACTTTGTTTCCATTGTGTTTAAAGCAGATGAAAAACGCTGGTGACGAAGCTTTATAATTCAAATATTAAAGTAAATAAAAATCTGATCCTCTAACAATGGTGCTTATGTTTAGAAATAAAATAGGCCTACAACTACAACTGTTGCTGTTGCCTCGGGAGAGGCCGGGCCTTTGTTAGCATCAGCATGTTTCAAGTCGCAGAGCTGAGGTCCCAGTGTCCCAAAAATAAATACTCTGCAATCTTTGAAAAACTCGCCTGATGTTGTGTCACACAATCCACAATGACTCTTGAACAATTACAGCAGTCTGTTTGTCTGCTGCTCAGAAACAACATACTTTGTGCTTGGTCTTTTTGCAAACTATCCAAATATTGATTTACAATCTTGTATTGGAAATTAAAGGAAAATTGCAAAGAAACATCAAGATATATACATAACTTACATAAGATAGCCAACTTTATCTAAAACTGTTGAACTCTGTCCGAAGCAGATTAAATTAAACAGAATTAAGGAATAACAAAGTCAGATTTAAATTTGTATTCATATTCATATTTCATGTAATTAAGATGTACTGTATAGCATTTAATTGATATTAAAAAAAATAAGGCAACACTGATATCACAATTAGCTATCAACATCCACCAACAAAAAGTATGAGGTCATTTCCATCAATCATCTTAGTTCGAAGTCTACATTGAAAACTTTAAATGTTTTTGTTCTACAACAATCACAGTATTTGATGAGATTGTTCTTCTTTTAGATTGTCCTTTATGAATCTGCCTCCCTGCAGCATAGGGCTCTGTGATGGTATCACTGTCCAAGACATGCTTTTTTGAAAGTTTAGAACTAAAAAATGTTTTGCTTTGAAGTAATCAAGAATGGAGTCTAGCATTCTGGGAACTTGAGTCATTTGGACAAACCCTTTATAAGACCTGTCCAGTCACAGCTAAAACTTTGATTAGGTTTTCTCTTAAGTCTCTTAAGTCAAGTTGTAGTCTGAGACTTAGCAGCTGTATCTCTGCATGTCCAAACCTGACGTCACTCAGAATTCATTTGTCAGCGTCTCAATTTTACGAGGAAATTTCAAATGGCTTTTATGCTTCTTCTTTTAATACTTTGCATCTGTCATCAAAGGTGTGAGCTCGTGAAACTGTCGTCATATTTCCTCAACGAGCAATGGCCACAACACAGCTGCCAAATCCGGGGATTGGACTCCTTGGATTTGCTGTTGCCTGGTTAATCTCATTACAAGAATGAATTAAAGGGAAAAATTGCTGACGACTTAGATGGAGCCTTGAGGAGGTCATATCAGACAAGACAGAAGTATTGTCTAGTCCTTCCTAATCCTCCCTCACACAACAAACACATGCTAAACCGCGTTTATTCTGCCAGTTACATGAAGCAGATTAGATTTCATGACAATCGTTACTAGAACTGCAGGTCATTTTGATTTTAAATTCACTTTTTGGGTCATAAACCTATATGAAGTATAAATTGTGTATCCCTTTTACCCCCAAAACGTGACATGTTGGAGAGAAAAGTAATACAAACTAATAAAATGTACAACATAAACCAAAATTTGACAGTTGAAAACCACTGGGAAACTTTTCACAGCATTGTTTTTATTTCATTCCAGAACTGGGCTAATAATGATGGTAATTATCCAGATTTCAAGGTTGTTCCTTTAATCGCATTTGCCTTCAATTTAATCATAAGCCAAGGGATCTGTAGCCTTTTATGAGGTTTATTGCATATAACAAACATGACACGATTTCTTGTTTGAAAGTTTTCCATTATCATAAAAATGTGGTTGTATATGGAGTTCTGCTAGTGGTTTTCAACATAACTTTAATTGTTTTAACACACAATAAGTCATTAGAAACTTAATTTTCCAATACAATTTAATAAAATAAACTAGACATGGATAGAAATGAAGCAGAACGTCTGCCTTTATGAAACAAACAAACAAATCTGTCAACAAACACAGCAATACAAAGGTCTAAAAGTACAAGAGAAAACTAATGAATTATATAAATGAGGAAGTTTTGATGGACTTACCTTATCTTCAAACCAGTTAGCGAATCTTGAAACTGTTTGTATTTCACTTCAAGTAAAAAAAAAAGCAATCTTCAGACAGCTCACAGAAAGATACAGTTCCTCCTTCACGTCCAACTGAACGGCCTCACTCGTACCAGCCAACTGTCTTCTGCCAGCAAACTGCCTTAACTAAAAAAGACCTTTTAAATACCGATTCATTTCATCTCCATTAGCTGGCCTTATCTCCTGCGGTAAGCCCTCCCTGTCCTGACATCACTATGATCTTCCTTCCAACTGCTTGCTGCACCTTGCAACTGATGTGTAATTACTGCAGCAGCACTGGCCCTAAGCATGCAGTGCTAAACCTCTTTCATCATTTACCTCACTAATCCCTTGTTAGCACTTTAGACCATGGTTAAGACACCTAAATGCTTAGCTTCCTTTTCCAGTGGCAAAATGGCCAACCCCACCTAACCCTTAGGACACATGCAGAGAAGCTAAGTGATGCTGCTTAAAGAAAATCCAAAAATCCAACAGATCAGCCTTGTTTTTGTTTTTCCTCACATGTCTAGTTTGGTTGTCACAAGTATCGCGCTCCCCAGGGTGCCAAAAAAAGTTGACCCAAACAATCTTGGTGGTAATTTGCTGGAAATCCGACTAAATGTTGGCCGGATCATCCTCTCAGACCTCTTAATCTGACAGTTTGTGCTCACCCCCTGCTTACTGGCCTGCACTCCTTTGAATTATGTTTTTCTTTAACGCCTGGTGGGCAGCAAGGTGTGCACGATTGGGGGTCTGAGGGAGATTTTACTAAACAGCAGACATGATATGGAGGGGGGTCAACAGGTTGTTTCTTTATGTTTGTACAGTTAAGTGAACAACAAAAAAAATCCTGCAATTTCTGCTCTTGTTAAAATGCTTTGGAAAACCATTGATTAGACATTATGATCAGTTTGGAGGCTGTGGTTTGATAGAGAGACCAAGTGCAGAACAACAAACTTAGGTGGCAGCCCTGAGCAGTGGTATAAAAATAAAAATAGACTAAAACTAGTGTTGTCAAACTTTGCAGTTAATCACAAACATCATAAATATGGAATTCTGTTAATTCTGTAAATTCAACCCTTTTTAACAACAAATAAAGTAAGGATCTTTATGTATATGGAAGGTTACGACATTACCTAACCACAGAAAAATGAACTTACCAATCAAAAAGGATATGAAAACAGCTTGATGAAACAGGAAAAAAAAAAGTTTGATTTTATAAGGGGGATATTACTTTGGACAGACCCATCTTAAGCCAAATCAAGTTTAATCTGAAATTAGACATTTAAAGATGCAGTTGAGTCTGTTACTTTTTATACTTACAGCTGTAGGGTTGTTGATTGAATACTAATAAAAATCAAATGATACACGTTTCTAAACCAAGGCTTCAAGTCATAGACTTGCACATTTCTAATTAATTGTTGATAATTACCAAAAAAAAATCCCCAAAAAGGCATTTAGGAGCATTATAAAAACACTCTTATGAACTCAGCATCCTGTTAGACTGACATGAATTTTAATGGACTGCCAATTTGCTTTCTCTTTTGCTTACAACAAAAATGGATATTGTATCGTTTAAAACACAAGTTTTCTAAAAGTATCTAAGTATTGAACATTTGACAACCTCGACAGCCATCTTTCATTAAATGTGACAGAAATGATCCACTCCTTATCATACAGTTCAATAAACCCCTATCTGAAGCAGATTGCTTAAATACTAAGCAGCAGCCTTTGTTAAGAACCTAACCTTGAAGAATCTAATGAAAAACACAGTCAGGACCACCGACCCCTGCCATGGACAGAACTGAAAAACACAAAGGGTCCTGTTTCCTCGATAGCAGCTGTCCTTTTTTACTTCAACTAACTGTAACACATATGTGTTGCCTGTCCTTCCTTCTGCCATTAACAAGAACACATTACAGAAAATTCTTGAATCTATCTCCTAATGGGTTGCATTTAAAGAATTCCCATTACCTCAAATGGTAGCTATAGAGGCCATGATAACTATTGTTTTGTTTTATTCAATATATCACATTTATATTTAAGTTGTATTCATGGTCCTGTGCGTTTGGGTATAACTATAAATACTGTTTGCATGCATGTTTGTTTGATGTAAATGCTTTGTAATTGTATTTCTTTTTGTAACTTGCTAAATAACAAAAACATCTCCAAATTGCACCACAGAGCTGCCGAAACTGTTAGCATTAGCTTTGTTTGGTGTTAACAACATGCAACCATTAGCCATTATGGGCTCTGCCATTTTTCCCTGTGAGCTGCAGCAGAATAATAGGAACATAGGGAAGTTGTTACCATGATCATAGTGTGGGTAAAACTGTTTAAACAAAACAATGGAGGAAAATAGTTTTTCCACTTCTGCACAAGTATAGTAGCATTAGCAAAAAATGACATTTGAATATCAAATAAGAAGAAGAAATATTAAAGCTATGCCTCAAATTTAGTTTGCACATAACCAAGAAAACAGGATAATGTAAACGCTACAATATGCAACAAAATACCATCATCAGGGAATCAGATCTATTAGTTCCTGACTTAAAGTCGTGTTGCAGGGGCTACACCTAAACAGAAAAGAAACAGGTTGACCATTTTTATTAAAAAAAGACTCATGGAAAACTTGAAAATTAAGAGAACAGAGCATTAGGGCCTTTAAATCTCTAATTTAAGACTCTCCTAGGTGTAAGCTTTTTATAAGGGATTTCAGTCCATGCTGTTTGCACCTCGATTATAGTGTCACAGCGAGGCGAAGGGATCAGCACAGGTTTAACCTCAAGAAGCAGGACCAGCTATAAATTCACTGAGTTGGCTCAGGCACGGACACCATCCATCTTCTAATTGCAGTAACAATCTGGTATCAGGATCTCCTGGATTTCCTGGATTCTTCCCTATCGATCCTCAATCGTACCAAAGCTGTAATCCCTCAAAGGTTGCGGACTTACACTCAGTGAAAATCTTGTTTAGGGCTTGATTACTGTGAGATCCTATAGTAATATTCTTAAGCACCATTTCCACCAAGCGGTCCGGTATGGATCAGTACAGTTTGGTTCAGTAAAGCCTGATCCTGTTTACGTTTTCACAGCCAATCATGCTCTATTTGGTAGGCAGCGTGTAAGCCTGATGCCAACAGAAGGGTACCAAAAAGTAGGACGGTGCGGGTTGGTAATTTTAGGATCTTTCCCAGCTTTAATCCAATGGAAACACCACAAAATACGTGCTGAAATGAGACACACTGAACTGAACTGCTTTGTGGAAACAGGGCTTTAAGATAAAGAAACCCTAAAATACCGGGAAAATCCTTAAATCCTTGTTGTAATACACAGAAAGTATAGCAATAACTGCTGAAAGGTCCAAATGCTTAAAACTCTGTAAAAATTTATTGCTCTCATTCATAAAACCTCTCTTCATGCAAAATCTGTCACGGACAGAGGAAGAGACCCAAACGCAACGACTCATGTCGGCAGGCAGTTTCAATCCTTTCATTCGGTCCAATGGTCGATACACAAAAATCCAAAAGAATCCAGGCTAAGGTACAAGATCGGCAGGCAAAGACGTGGTCACAAAAACTAACAAAACCAGATCAAGAGTCAAGACTGAAAAGATGCTGGAACACAGACACTAGAAACAAGAAGCATAGAGACAAAACGAACTGGCAAGGAGTGAGGGGAAACACAGACACGTATATACTGAAAGGGGTGGAGTTAACAAGACAGGTGAGACACATCAGGTAATCAGACAGGAGGGAAACAAGGAACAAAGAGCAAAAGACCAGAAACTGAGGACAAGAACACAAGACATGATACATGAGGAAACAGAAATAAAGTAAATCCTTAACCCGGGGATGTGACAAAATCATCCCTTATTGAAGACATGAGAATATAAAAGACAAATGTTTTAAAAAAGTTTTAAACTTTTTTATAATTTGATAACTAAAACTTAACTTGTGGAGAAATGTGAGTAATGTTTAGGACAGTCATTTTATTTCCGATATAATGGAGCACCTTTATGAATGTATCAATAAAAGGATAGTTAGCCTACTTTTTCCTCTGACAATCTTTTTCAAGTTGGCAAATGAAATTCCTTATATCAGCATGCAAACGTGCAAAAAGACAGCTATAATACTGATGTATATTTATATGACTACTATCTGAGTATATACCATGTAAGCATGCTGATGTGTGCTTATAGGAATACGTGAAGCTAGGGCATTTTGTGAAGATAAAGCACTGTATAAAATAACAGGTTGAACAATTTATCATAGCAACATAAGAGATGAAATTTGTATTAATCTTGAAAGCTATTTGCTTCAATATATAATCCTAGGGATACATTAATATCTTTATCAAATGTGATGCCATAGAGCTTTATCTTGAAATATTAATAGCATACATTTTACATTCATGGTGAGAAGAATCCAGGGGATAAACAGAATCACTGGGATTGTTTAAAATTGTTTTTATTTAAATGTTCTTGTGCTAAATCATGTTCATCTGCATCATAGTGACTAATGCTATTTTTTTTTTGCAATTTTATTGTTACCATTAATAAGTTTAACAACCATAAATACAGATATATGACATTGTTGAAATGCAGTTAAATATTTCCTTTCTGTTTTAGAATTTGTTTATAAAAGGACTTCACGTCTTTATACCAGTTTTTACATGTAAGCCCTCAGTCCTTTGATTTTTCTGTCTGAGGCCCCTTTAAACACAAAACACAAACATGGACAGGTGCTGATTCTCACACTTTTCTCAAATAGCCTCACGTTACTAAATGTAGAGAAGGGGGGGTGACTAAGAATCACTGATCTATATAAGTGCCATCAAAACCCACGTCTTTACTGCTTCCCAGTAAGACAAGGTAAGCAGCAGGCAGGAGATGTGGAAAAGATGACTTTTCCAGTGGTGTCTCTTTCTGTCAGTATTTTAATGCATTTTGAAAACTATATTTCTATTTGTTGTTATCTACAGGTTTTGGAGGAAAGATGAATTCCTTACAGGTGATTTCTCTCACTCTGCTATCTGTTCTGGCTGCTAACGCTCAGGTCATCTCACCCGGAAGATGCCCCAAGACGTCTGTTCAGGAGAACTTTGATGCTGCCAGGGTGACTACGAAAACCTTTTTTAAAATATTTGTTTTTTAATAAAAATATTCAGTTAGGAACAAAGAGGTATTTATTCTCAATTTTAGAATTTGATAAATTAGATCATCTAAGGAAACAAAAATAGCCACTAAATGCCCCATGATTCTGTATCTTTTCATTATCAAAAATGTAATTTTATGATCAATTGTTCCTTGTTCCTCCTCTGCAGTATCTGGGTAAGTGGTATGACATTCAGAGACTGCCACATAGCTTCCAGAAGGGCGAGTGCTGCACTGCCACCTACAGTCTGAAGAGCCCTGGAGTGATTGGAGTCCTGAACCAGGAGCTGCTGTGAGTACTCTGCACACATCTCAAGTTTCAGTCAAGTTTGAATGTTGGAAACTAAGACTTTGTGAAATGAAAAATGTTTGGTAAAAAATGTTGTTTTTTTTTTTTCATTCATTTGATGTATATTTTCATGATTTCTCTGGAATACTTTCAGTGAAGCAACAGTTTAATAGAGGGCTGATACTTGTAACTGAGATTATCTTTGTGGTACTATAATCTGTCTGAGGGAGAATATGTGCTTCGATGGTGTCACTATTTCTAATGTGTTTACTGCCTGTTTCTCTTAGTGCTGACGGGACCATCAACAGCATCAGCGGCTCCGCGTGGGCTAAGGATGCCTCTGAACCTGCCAAGCTGCTTGTCTCATTCTTTGAGTGTAAAGAACCCTTTTTATTTTTCACAAGTAAAATAAAATATTTATGTTCCAATGCTTAGACATTTCTTTTTAGCCATAAACCTCATACACAGAATACTGGTTAACTTGAACTGCCATGTTCTTTCCCTCCACCAGTCTCTCCTCCTGCCCCTTATTGGGTGCTGTCCACCGATTACGACAACTACTCTCTGGTGTACAGCTGCACTGACCTCGGCGTGCTGCATGTGGAGTTTGCCTGGATCATGAGCAGGCAGCCCACCCTGTCGGAGGAGACCCTTGAGGATCTGCACAGCACCCTGACATCCATGGGAGTCAAAGTGGACAAGCTGCTGACCACTAACCAGGACCCTGCTCTTTGCAGTGCCATGAACCAGTAAACAATCAGGAAGGATATATGCTGCAGGCCTTAAGTCAGATGTGTGGTACTTGACTGGAGAACATCTAGCTGTACATCTCACACAAAGTCACAATAATCAACTTTATTTAATCAGTAGTGCTGATTTCTGTGTTCTTCCTGTGGACCTCTGTGGTGGTTGTAATAAAAACAAATGAAAATCGATTACCTTTTGGTAACATTACCTTTCCTCTCATAGTGTTTCCCATTATAAAATAGCTGGTCCTATTCAGCATGTACAGTACTCATAAACAACGCATCTAAAACCCACATCAAACAGCTTATTTATCTTGCCTGTTCTCTGCATTCTTCTTCTCTTGGTTCATACGAGCTGAAGCTGAAGGTGTAAATAGTATTAAAATATTTGAATGAATTAATATGATGAGAACTCAGTGAACTGCCCTGCATTATGTTTAAACAAGTCTGGTTTGTAAAAAAATAAAACGGCATTAAACCTAAAACGTCAAACTAAACTCAAAGAAGGGGTAAAGTATTAAAGCTGTGCTTTCTCCACCTTGCCTTCAAACAATCTGACGCTGGCAAGAGTTGGAGATGATTCAGGCATTAAGCCTCCAAGCAAACAACTAAAATGCACCCAGCTTTAAGACAAGACACCTCAGCTGCACTCCCTATTATGCAAATGTATGCAAAGCTTCAATACAATTAAAATAAATATTTTGTAAAAAATCACACTAATGAGATGTTTAACCACAAGTAAAGAATGCTGAAAGTGAAAACAGCATATCTGCGGACATATTTTCTTAGTTTTGACTTTACTCTAGTTAAGATGAACCTTACGTCTCCCTTGTGCAACCAAGCAATGATGACTCAACTGAAGTTAGTATTGTAATGGTTTCCAGCTGTTCCTAAGTGAGGACTGTTTTAAGAACTTAAACAAAACAACAACAACAACAACAACAACAACAAACAAGTCACAAGTCTATACACTTTGTAATATTGTTCACAGCAGACCTGAAATGTATCAATCCATGAAAAAGGTCTTGGAAACAGATAGAAACCTCATTCAGAACCAAAGTTATTGATAGACAGACATCTTTGACGACTAGGCCGGACGGACATCGAGAAATGTGTGGGCGGGCTGAAGGAGAAAAAAAAAGAGAAATCTATTTTAACTTATAACAAATCATCTTTACAAGATGAACAAAGATTAGTTTTATTGTATGTTCGGTTTCATGTTTGTACCCAGACATTGGCGACTTAAATCACCAATTACTTTGGAGGCCCATATTTGGCTGCCTCTGCACATCTTGAGTCAAACCAGTGTGATAAACCTACATTTTTGACATTTTTGAGAGAGGAGGGGAGGAGGGGACTGCTCCAGGATGGGTGGTGAGGTTCAGTGTCCACAACTTGTTTAATTGACATGTTTGAATAATGTTTCTTTGACTTTTCATTTTGTATCTTTTATTTTTACAGAGGCCTCAAACAGATGATTTTATTAATTAATGTTGTATAAGATAATTTATTCAAATTCAGGCTCGCATTTCACAGTGCTGTGGATGCTTTCCATTCTTTAAATATTGTACTCATTTGTCTTTGTGGTTCAGAAGGCATGTTGAAGGAAGGATTATTGATTACCGAACAAAACACACCATGTTTTTCTTTCTCCAGGTTTATTGCACTGACTTTTTATGACATATTAACAGGTGATGTCTCACAATCCTGTAGGTTGAAACAGGAGTATCTCCGGTTACTCGTTCATGGGGGCACAGTAAGTTAAGTCCTGGTTGGTGGCGACCATCTTTTCAGGGTTGACTCCGGCAGCAGAAAGGATGCTGTGCATCTCGAGCATGGTCTCCTCAGACATGGTGGGCTCTCTGCTCAGGATCCAAGCAAACTCCATGCGGAACAGACCGAAGTCTGTGCAGCCGTAGACCAGAGAGTGGGTCTCGTAGTCGGAGGACAGCACCCAGTAGGGGCCGGGGGGAGAAGGAACTGAAAGGATTAGGCGGAGAGTTAGTGCTGGTAACTGGTAACTTCTCATTATGACTTAATTTTAAAATGAGAAAAAAACCCTACTGTCAGTGAAGGAGACCAGCAGCTTGGCAGGCTCAGAGGGATGCTTGACCTTGGCAGACCCAACAATGGAATTAATGCTTCCATCATCACTAAAATCAGAGATTTGAAACATTGACAGTGTGCATTAAAAGACAAATATAACTTTAATATATTTATTTTACTTGCTCTAATTTGTGAACTTACATTCTATAGCATCTCTATACTTTATACAGATGTTGAATATAGTTGAGCACGAGTAAAAGTTTATTCGGTCATAGTGTTAAAAAGAGGGATTTTTGCTGAGGGCAGTCGATAAAAACTTCAACAACATGAAGGTTGCTCAAAGTAGTTTAACAAAAGTGAAAACTATGTGTGGAATGATAAAAAACATTTTAAAGACAATTTTTAGGACTCTAACAGGTACAATGATTGAAAAGTTGTCGATACAAGAGATGAAGAAGTATTTTTAAATGAATAGGCATCAACCATTGAAACTGTTCTTTAGATATACTGTATGGGGCTTAGACTCACAGCAGCTCGCTGTTGAGGACTCCAATGACTCCTGGACCTTTTGGGCTGTAGGTGGCAGTGCCGCACTCGCCTTTCTGGAACTGTGTTGGCAGCTTCTTGATCTCATACCACTTACCAACGTACTAAACAAGAAACACAGAAAGTCAATATAAAACAAACAAAGTGATAGATCCTAAACATTAAATTATTACAAATACGGACGGATAGGTTATATTTTCACAGCATTATTAATTTTAAAAGTCGTGCTGGTTATAGCAAAAAACAATGAATGGTTCATATTCACCCTGCTGGCATCAAAGTTGGCCTGCACAGGGGGTTTGGGGCATTTTCCAAACCTCAGGTTCTGAGCGCTGGCTGCCATAACACACAGCAGAGTCAAGGAAATCACCTGCATGGCCTTCATCTTCACGAGCTGCAGAGAACAAAAAAAAACATTTAACCGTCAAAAACTTGAGGTGATTGCTCCTGAAGAAAAGAGCAGGAGGAGGAGTAATGGCTGCAGTTTGCTCACCTGTAAGTAATCAGAGATACTACACTGTGTGCCGGATTGTCACTTTGAGGGTCTTTTATAGGTCTAGGCGCCTCTAGCTTCATCATTGATCACATTCTCTCCCCCCTTGTGTTTACATGCAATTGTGTTATGAGGGGGTGGGGCATATGTGAGAGACCACATCTGTTCAAACGGACCTCACACCTCCTTATCTTTGTATCCACATTATGTCATTCACTCCTCTCAGTGCTTTAATCTCATTAAGACCTCCTGAATATCATCTCTTTCAAATGGAATTTTAAGATGAATGGGCGCCACATTAAAGTTCAAAGATATATTTCTAATTTATGTCACTAATTGCAGGGACTAATTTTTGGGATATACTTGAATAGAAGCAAAGTCAGGAACTAGCTTCACTTACTGTTTTTAAATCCTGTTCTCTGAACCACATGGTCTGTGACATAAACCTATTGATTGAATTAATCACCCTTCTGGCAAAACCTTCAACAACTTTACTTTGTTTGGTGCAATTTGCAAATCTTTGTCAACCTATTTTAGAAAACATATTTTTCCACTGCGTTGTACATAATGGAAACCACAAGTGTCAAAGTTGACACACAATAAATGAAAACACTTGATTAAACCAGTGTAAGCCAGTTCAAAGAGCTGAAGTGAGTAAATCTTTGAATAATAAGTGCAGACGACATGGTCTTCTTTTCTTTTTTTAATTATAAATTGATTGTTACTGGACAGGTACTTCTATCAGTACCTGTCCAGATGTGAATCTGACGCATTGACAAAACCTGACAGGTTTGAGCTGTCTCTTCTTACCTCATCCACCTGTCACACTGTAACCTGAGCTGTCTGACTGATTGATAAAGTGACATCTCTGTCTTTCTTCCAGACACCCACTGACAGAAAGAGGGAATTACTGTAAACATGTGGACGTTTGCAAGTTCTTACATCACCTCATTTTATGCCGTACTCTCTGCAGCTGCTAAAAATAAAATGTTGAAGTTATTGTGTGATTATTCACTGGTAGGAAAGGGTTAGAATATACAGTATTCATTGTTAAAGATGTGAGACGTTCGGGTTTCCTGATGAACTACAAAAGAGAAGGTCGTTAGTAAACCCTTGCCAGATTATTCTCTGCTTGCATCGCTCTCTCCTTCTATTCGTCAAGATTCGCTTCCACTCCCTGACCACAGAGAGCTTTAGAGCCTTTTCAACCCCTTTTCCTTGGAATATGTTGAAAGTTAAGCAGTCTTGTGGTTTATCAACAGAAGACATGGAGAGAACTGAGTTGGACAAAAAGCTGCAGGACACAAATGACATTTGAGGATTAAAGGTCACATTACACAGCGAGAGTCAATGGAAATATGATCAAGAAAGAATATATGAATTCTAATCACCTTCAATGCCTCATCTGCAAACTAATTTCTGGATAATGTGTTTGAGAATCAGACTATTGCTGGATCTTTGCAGCTTCACCACCCACAACTGGAGTGGAGAAGCTTGAGAGAAAGGCATCCATAAACAGCACACTCAAACATCAACAATATTTAGTCTGCATTATATCTGTAAGTTTACCTTTTTCCAACCATTCTTCAACTCTTATTTCAGCCACTGTTATTTCAGTCGGCATTATTGTGAGGCTGCACTGTAGAAATAGAGTGCTTTGAGCTACATGCTCATCTACAATGTGAGGATTGTGTAACGCAGATAGGTTTACTTTTGCATGTTGTTTACTTTCTGTATCACTTTAATATCTTATTTCTCAATCGTACTAAAAAACAGAATCTTAGTGTCACCATGATAAAGTCAGGATTCTAAGAGGTAAATGTTTCACTTTGAGTTTGCACCTCATCATAGAAATTGTGAAGAAAAAAAAAGTCTGAATATTTTAATTCTTTAGAGAGACTAAAAGGCTAAAAGTTAAACAGGTGGAACACCCCCCCCCCCCCCCCACACCCCACCCTTAGCCCAAGGTGCTGGGCTTGTAAATGTGTGTCCAATCCTTTTAATATTTGTCCTCACTTCATCCACATTCCTTTGTTATTTAGCATGAAGAAACGTTTTCCTTTTTTTTTTAAACAAATTTATAAAGCTCTGTTTAAACATGACCTACCATTGATCTGTATTGTTGCACTGAAGGAGAATAAAATAAGTCATTCAACAGTAATATTGATTCTTGAGAGACACAACTAAAAATAAAGGCGTAAAACTCTTATCTATACCGACTTAACCAAAATAAATATTACTTATCTCGGGAATGTAAAATATAATAGCTATATGCATGTAATAAGTAACAAGATAACCTGAATCAAGCATGCTAATGAAAAAGATCTTCCTTAACCGAGTATGTGGTTTAAACCGTGCGAAACTGATAAAATGGCCGCTGTAGCCTTAAACAAGAAAACCAACTTTGTTAATATTCTTAAAAAATTGTTTGGTTCATTGTTGTGGCATCTTTGTATTACCAATTAAATGTGTTTTGTGTGACTGGACAATAAAACTGTACTTCAAATAGCTAAAAAATGTGTCTTGTGGTAATCCTTGATTATATTTTGATCTTTTGTACACTTATGTGCTAATAAGCCACAGAGGCTGATATTCCATCCAACAGTTTAGACGTGAAGAAGCCAGTCAGAGGAGTTTCTTACATCTTTGAACAAATATAGATTCCTTTGGTTCAAGCTTCGATTTCCTTACTGCTGTTTTCAAATGAAAGCAAAAACAAACATGTATTAGCTTCAGTAATGTCGACAAAAATAGATTCAGTCAGGGTCAAAGGTCAGAGTTGTTACTTTAACTTCTGTAGTTATTAAGCAGCAGGAAATATTCACAAGCTCTGTTTGTATGATACAGGTTGTTGTGTTTTCACATACATGTTTGACCTTCAGCATGTGTGTAAGTGAGTGTACACAGGTGTGACAGACCCCAGTATGACCCCGCTTGGTTACATGTGAGCCTCATGTAGTGGTTAGCTAAGCCTGTCAGTCTGTCAGTATGTTCCTGTGACAAACTGAAGCTTAGTATAAAACACAGTTTTTCAATTTGATGCACGTTTATCAACCAGTGGTTAGTCATCAACAGACATCAATGATGAATGTTTTAAAAAAATCAAATCTCCAAAGAGGACCCACATTTAAAAAAACAAATTATTTAATTGAACAAAAAGGTTAAAAAACAAAGCGTACTTTTCACAGTTCTGGTAATCAACTCTCCGACACAAGAATCTCTCGGACAGTCCAAAAACAGACAAAAATAAAGTACAAAAACTTAAAATAAATGAAACAGGAAACACTACAGATTAAACCTGGAAATGAAAATACATACAAGGGAAACAAGAAACACATGGGGAAGAAAGAGAAAATAAAACAGGAAAGGAAAATGTAAACATCTACGACTTTACCGTTAAAAATAAAATATTATTTTGATTAACCAACAGTGCACTTCTTACTCAGTCCTAAACAGACAGAAACATTTGCACCGGCTGGTCAACATGTTGAAGAATTCAGCGGCTAAAGATTTTCTCAATCCAAAAGCTAAAGCAGACTATTGGACTGAGTTTTATGAGGTTATGTGATTAAATTAGCTTCTGTTGTGTTGCTTGTTGGCTATATCATTTCAATAAAGTGATGATATCCTATTGAAGTGTTAAAAAGGATTTTACCACCCATAAATGTCAGGAAAAAAAGGATTTTTTAATTTCACTAAAAAACAAACATCCATTTCTGCCTGGGGGTTTAATATGCATCATGGTATCCCAGGACTCTCCTGTGGCTCTGAACTGATCAGGTGTGGGTCCACTGAGGAAACATGATGGTGCTGATGGAGGAGGCTGTATGAGAGGCTTGACCCTTGAGGGCTGTCCCATAGTATATCTGAAATTAGGTGGTTAATCTTGACACTATAGGACACCTTAAGCAGTCAACGTACTCATACCCTCGAAAGCAAAGGAAAGAGCGCCACCTAGAGCAACTCTAACCATATATAACAAGAGAAACAAAAAAATGTAAAACCCCAAAAATATCAACAAGCTTTGTAAAGGTTTTTTTTTTGACTGACATACTGCAGGGCGTCTCTGCGTTTTCATATGAAACATTCCTTCCACTTCTTGATATTTTTAGAGTGAGTGAGCCGGTGCAGGATGTTTTTGTCCCTGATCATATTCTGACCGGTCAGCCTCATTCCCTCCATACAGGGAAAACCGGCTGCCTCGTCTTCAGCCAGGCTTTGATGTTTCCAGGTGCAGTTAACAAGTCATTCCCCTCTGAAATACAGAAGCTCGAAATGATGTCTTTTGATCATCCTCTTCCTTCAGTTGACTGTGTTCATAGCCGTGGGGCTGTGTATGACAGCAGAGAGCATTTAATGGAATTTGCATTTAATGAGCAGTGTTTGGCTTAAACTGTTTGGAGAGTTAAACAGCTGTGGTACACTACACAGAGGTCGATGTTTACATGACATGCAGGTAATAAAAGACGATGATATGTCATTATAGTCAGTTTTAGTTTATATTTTAGGCCATGACAATGTTTTTTTTTATTTTAGGGCTTCCATTTCCTTTATTCAGACAAAGGACAGTGTGCAGACTCAGAGCCAGAAATTTGAACAACATGCAGGAAAGAAGTCACAGCTTGGACTCAAACCCAGGCAGCCCGCTTTGAGCAATCCAGCCTCTGAAACATGGGGTGTGTGCACCAGGCCACAGGCACCCCACATTTCTTACATGTTTACAAAATCAGAAACATGTAGGTGTAAGTTTTTGGAGTTCACCATGTTGGCAAATGTTCAGCTCTTAATGATCGTGTGCCAATTTCCTTACTTTAAAGACATGACATAAAACATTTTAAACAGACCCTTTAGGAAAAACAAGACCACCAACAACAGCAGCAGTAACTTTCCCCTGTAGCCTTTTCTTTGTTTGAATGTGTAGACCAAGAAATAAACACCAAAAAAAAAAAAAAAACATTATAAAAATTTGAAAAATAAAAATAAAGCATTTTTTCTACGCCTGTAGTTGTGAAATTGGCCTGTGGACCTTTCTAGAAATATCTCTGCAAAAACTGGTTTCATTTCCTGTCCCAAGAGCATAAATCCAAATGACTTTGTCGATCCCCTGACTTTTCATCTCACACTTCCATAAGGATGACATTTTCTATTGAAATTGGAATCATCTCTACTATTATTGGATTGCTTTCAAACACATATATATTCAAGACCCCTGGAGGACATATTCGGATTACCTTGTTGATCTTCTGACTTTTTTCTCCAGCGCTTCCATGAGGTTGACATTTGAGGTCTTATAAATGTTGTAACCCATCATGATGATGACGAATTACCCCAAGGGTCCACAGCAGATGCTTCAGGGGGCTCCAGTGTAGCTGACAGTTTTTTTCCTGTCACCATTTTAAGTCCAACTATAGGGCTGCTTTTTAAATGCATATGTTTATTGCAATATTAATTATTTCATTTGGCTCAAAGATAGATTAGATTACTTTTTAAAAATATGATGAGATTTAAAAAAAAAAAATTGTACAACTAATTTGTAATCTAAAGACTCGTTCTGATTGCGTTGTGACAAACATAAACAAACGTGCTAACACGCTTCATCAACACTATGTGATAAAAGTCACTTAACAGAGCTGCTAGCATAGTTTTAGCTCTTCATCTTGTGTAGGAGGGTTACATATTTTTATATCCTTAAATTCTCAAATCTTTTTGAAAAATATACATAAATATTACATGTGTTATAAACATACTTTGACATTGTTCACTTCACACCCATCAGAGATGATATAGATGTTCTTATCAGTTCAAACATCATCTTTCTCTCCAGATATCTGCTGCTCATAAATTGATTCATGAAGTCTTATTTTGCAGGCCATTAGGCCTGTTCTGAGTGGACTCGGTTTGAGTCCTCTGTTTACCTGCATTGTGATGACTGACAGGCTGAGAGTCACCTGACAGGCAGACCGAACACAGAACACAAAGCAGTGATTCTTCTGACTGCACACTGACAGAAAATGTCTGACAAGACATGAAAAAAGAAAGTGAGGCTACAAATCATGGCTCTATGTGTGTTTGAAAGTATTAATAATGTCTGACACCATAGCTGTACAACACTTGTCTTCTTTGTCTTTCTCTGCTACATATTGACTCTCTTGAGATGTCAGATCCAGCCGCTTCCTCCTGACTTGCAGGTCCCCCGCTCCTCCTCCTCAGTCCTCATCGTTTGACCTTACCCGGCAGCTGTCTCCCATGTTTCCACTTTCCATCATCATCTCATTTTTCTGTATTATCCCATTAAGGATAGGCTGGCCTTCCTAACTGGCTGCCACTCTTTGACCGCCCCTAAACCTGAACATTTACAAGACATACGAGTCAAATATCTGGTTTCAAAGCTGATCATCCACTTAATATTCAAAGTAGTTCCAAACCTTAGAGGTCAACCAGACGAGTAGAGTAGAGAGGTAAAGAGAAGAGTCAAGGCTCACAAGAGCTCTTACAATTCATCCTGGGGGAACATGATGTCTGAACAAAATGTTGGGGTGAACCATAGTTGAGACATTTCAATGTAGTTGGTGGAGCTTTAACTAACGACAGTAATCATTGTTGATTATTAACAGTAAACGTTTTGGTATTTATGATCTCAGAAAACTGAGAAACTGTCAACCTGTTTTCCTTATAATTATATCGAACCCATTTAAACGAGATTAATGTAATAGATTAAACATTATTAAGTTACTGTAGCAGATCTACAAACAAAGCTGCTCTGCTAAATGTGTCCTGGGATACTGTGAAGTGAATGTCACAAAATATCATTGAAGTTTTTTAAACCCCATAACATCCTGCACAGCACAACACAACAGAGCAGATGTTCTTTGCAGTTTCGAATGCTACTTGAGTAGTGAGACATTCTCTTTTCAGGTTTGATACGAAATGGGATCTATTTTTGTCAACATTAAAAAGTCTCTCTGCAGTGTTGTGTACAGACCTTGTGTGCCTTTGGGTGACCGAGGGTCACACATGGCTGTCCATTTGAGGCAGAAAAACAGCCAGATTGTTTTATAAGATTTCCACTGGTATGTCCCCCATGACTCCACTTTTACTAATAGTTTACTTCATGTCTGAAATAAAGCTGCCCCTTCACAAAGACGTCCATTGATAAGACATTGTCGCTATGCTGGAAGACCTCGCTGTGAGCAACGTCTCAGATTCAAATAGAAGAATTCATCCGGGGGAGAGAGCATATATCTGAATCTCCTGGAAGCAGAGGTATGGAAAGTCCATTTAATTATTGTTATATGATCCTTCTTGGATAAAAAATGCTATTTTTGCAACACTGTAGTCCTGTATTTAGAAAGGATGTCCTCATCTCATTTTTTCTAGCAGGTACCAAGGGTCAAACTCCACCATGATGTTATCTTTCGTCCTTGTTTCGGTGCTGTTCCTCCCGCTTATTGATGCTCAGGTGCCTCACTGGGGGCCGTGTCCAGAACCAACAGTTCAACCAGCATTCAACCTTAAACAGGTACAACCTAGTCTGTTAAATAAAATCAAAAAAAGTCGAAAGACCAGAAATATGGGGCCATGATAGTGTATGATGATGTGTTGGACAGCCTTTAATCTTTCTTGAGGGTTAAAAGTTGGACAACAACTAAAGATAAATTTACACATTTGTAATTGCTGTCCTTTAAAACAAGATATTTTCAAAATGCAAAAATATACTTAATAGGGTCTGTTTGCTAATCCATTACAAATAACACATTTTCTAAATAACTTACAATCAGAATAATCTTAAATCTGAGCAATGGGTTGCATTTATACACTGATTATTTACATGTACATATATTAAACTTATGATGAAGTTATTAGTAGATATTTGTATTTGTTAACTATATCATACATCTGAACTTCATCACTATGGAGTATTTTGCACTGAGTTCCTTAAATAAATGACTGTGCTGCTCTTTACATCTTTTTTCTAGTTATTATTCTTAAACTGTTTTTGGGATTGTGAAGCACATTTTAAATAGGGGCGTTTTACTTTTAGAAAGGTTGTTTAGACAAGTAGTCTAATATAATTATTTAATGTATTGAAAGAAAATTTAACTGAAATGTGAATCCTCACTTTGAATCTCATACATTCCCTTAGGGCACAATAATGTATGCTGGGATATTTTTCAAAGGGCCGTACATCTGCATACATTGACACAATACTGTTAAACTGATTTTGCTTCTAAATCAATATTAGTGGATTTTCTTTACTGCTTCTATATGCAGTATATAAGTAGCATTTCACCGTTGAATTTGGACAAAATGAAGACAATTTTAAGTCTTAATAATACTAATAGGCAATACCAAAATTATCAAGCTACAAAATATATATTTAATCAAATTCTACTCATTTAGATGTACTAACTTTGTTTCCACAAATGGTAGAGACTAGGTTTGATAGGAGAGCTGCTGCAGATTTTTACTGACAACACTAAAGCATGTAAATTTATTCATACTCTCTTCTGACTATGTTCTCATTTGTCTTTGAACTCTCCTGAATGTTCTGCCCTCTCAGTTCATGGGGAGATGGTTTGAAATTGCCAAGCTGCCAGCCCAGTTTGAGAAGGGACGATGCATTGAAACCAATTTCACTTTGACAACAGACAGCTCAATCCGAGTGGTCAGCTCGGAGATACTGTGAGTCCTATCTGCAATTTCTTTGTGCAAATGTGGAGTCCAGAGGTGATGCTTGCATGGTTTGTATATCCCTAAATGCTACAAGAAATGTGACCGTCTGGTATGAAACAGAAAAGGAGAGCTGAGGAAAATCGAAGGGACTGGAGTCATAGAGGATATTAAGAATCCGGCCAAGCTGGGAATAAGTTATTCCTATGGTGAGTGAGACATTTGATACAGAAAAACTGTACTTTTTTAGTTGTGGCCTTGTCGGTAATGTGATTTTTTTTCTTGCACAGTGCTGCCATACTCCCCATACTGGATCCTGTCCACTGACTATGTGAACTCAGCGCTGGTGTACTCCTGCACTGATATCCTGAGACTCTTCCACGTAGACTTCGCCTGGATCCTGGGCCGAACACGCACCCTGCCTGACACCACTGTTCAGAAAGCTAGGGAGATCTTTGCAAAAAACAACATTGATGTGAGCAGGATGGTGGCCAGCAGGCAGCAAGGCTGTGACAAAACTCTCTAGAAAATGTCACAAGATGGTGTTGTTCATGACAGATGGAAAAGATGGTTCAACATCTGCTCCAGTTTTTTTTTTTTTTTTTACTAATAAATCACGACCAGGAGAGTATACCCAACTCTGTTTCTTAGTTTATTTAAGTCTCACTGACTGAATAAGATTATTAACATGTTTACAGCTTAAAATAATACTATAGCATGTCATCACAGAATGTCATGTGGATTAATTGGCAATGGTACAGCAGCATATTGATTCATACCTCAATGTTCGTTAACATATCATCAGTGGTTAAATTTTAATAATTGAGGGTCATAAGACATTCACATTCATTGCATTTTGAAATTGAAGAATCAAATGTGAAGCATATTCTATTATATATATCAGATATATAAAAAAATCTGATATAAATACTGCAAACTGCAGACACAAGGAATCTAATAAAAGACAACAAAGGTTTCTGAAACTGACTTCATGTGATTTATATTGGACATGAGTTTGCAATTCAGAGTCACAACAAAAAGAGATTTAAAACATCAGTGTATTAAAGGTGTTCACTTCCTTTGTAGAACGTTTTGAACACTCTTCTATGAAATTCATGCTTTTGAAACTATTAAAACATTTACACCTTAATACCAATGGTGATGTTTTTAAAGAGAGACATCCAATGAGACGCGAAGCTTAACCCTTAGAAAACATTCAAATATTTGACTCTTTTAGAAGAAGTACTTCTTCATGGCTGTCTTCATGTGTGTGCTTTTTAAGGCAAAATGATAGATAGATAGATAGATAGATAGATAGATAGATAGATAGATAGATAGATAGATACTTTATTGATCCCGAGGGAAATTCAAAAATATTCCCCTGAAAGGATACCTCAGAACATGCTGCTAAAACTTTGTTGATTGCACTACCTGGTCGGATTTATTTTCATGGGGCGCCACATTAACCTCAGTTTGTTAAGGTTTGTAGGGGAGAATTTGATGATATTTCAGGAGTTTCAGGTTTGGAGGGAGTGGGTCCGTACGTGGGTCTGGAGAAACTTTGTGAAATTTATTGGCTGCCTAACACGTTTGTTTATTTGGACAGGCTACATAATCATCAAGTTTAGCAAAATGCGATTGCTACCTACAATCATGAGTGAAAATGTATTCGTAAATGTTAAAGATTACGATGATTAGTAAATACAGTAATTTAAGATAATGTCAGCATTGTTAGATTGTGATAACTAAACGGATAATTCAGAATTTATAATGGTTACTTTGCTAGTGAGGTTTATTTCCTTGTAGTGTTGAAAAATGACTGAGTGACATCACATGATGTATTGAATAACATGCTGCTGTGTTAGTTGCAATGCCATTTTACTGTCTTTATTTAATTTAGTTAAAAGTAGCAAATTAACAAAGATAATCTATTGGCAAGGTGTCTAATTACAGGGATTATGAACTAAATAAAGTTTTACAAAAATCTCTCAGATTGTCAAGTCTCCTGCTGGTCGCTGTAACTTGGTGATTTATGAATAAATGACCTAAGAATACGTATGTTTGAAGATTTATGTTTGACCACGATTACGATCATAATGACTCTTTTATTTAAACTGTACGGGCGGAGATCTGCTGGGATTTTAAGGGTTATATGTGTGCCACTGAGCTGCAGGTCTGTCCTTTGGCAGGCTGGGGGAAGCACAGGACTGCTGATGGACCTGCCAATAAAAAGGCAGTTCATGCAGACTTCTTCAATGGTAAACTTTTTTTTTTTTTTTTTAACTACAACAGTACAACAGAAATCAAACTTCCTCTAGATATATGAGCGGCTGAGCTGGGGGCATCAGGAGTTGTTTCATAATAGTTCTGGAGAAGTCCTCTTGGAAGTTTTTAGTATTGCAAAATGTTGTACTTTGCATATTTTGGACTTTAACACTGTATGTCACAGAGTCCAACTTTTGTTTAGGAGAAAATTAGTTGCAGGTGATAAGTGTTTCTGAAACATACACACCCTATAAAATACAAAAAAGGCCACTGAGGATGTTTATTTGTTAAAAAATTGTTCTTATCATGTTGATTGGTTTGATCTCATCTAAGAATCTGAGACTACATAATGTAGTTAGGGATGTGAATGTCTAATAAAATGTCTTGGCCGTTATAAACCTCTTCCAGAATAATATAAATGTTTGTATCAATGCAAGTCAGTGTAGTTTCTCAGGTAATCTGAAGTGAACAGAGGAGAAGTCAAACATCTTCAGTGAGGAGGGTGTCACTGAGGGGCAGATTGAATCTATTAGCACATGATGTTTTTTCACCCCTGGGCGTCAGAGCGCTGCTGGTTCCACGGCAGGAAATCTCTTTATTGGCCCTGAAACATTCCTTGTAACCCCCCCCCCCCCCCCCCCCCCCCCCCCGCCTTTTTTTTTTTTTTTTTACTAACTGTGTTTTATAATGTAGTGTGATCTCTGTCCCACGGCACAGCTACATCAAACAGCCACAACTTCTCCCCATGTGTGACACAGATTCCACACAGACTTCTCAGCTGGATCTCTGTGGGTGTGAATGTATCAGGCTCCTTTAGGGGGAGGAGGCTTTATTTCCTTCAAATAGAGATGCGTGGCTTTTCACTGTCTTCAGGCGTATTGGAAGCAGCTCTGGATCCCCCTGGCCTAGATTTGTAAAGGGATTTTACATTTTCATTCATTTAAACAATCTGTGTCACACTGGCTCATTTCTGTCACAGTCACAAAAGTAAAGCTGCAGTGACAGTTTGTGCTAATTTTTGTCACTCCCCACATGTGAGGAATATTCAGACTGCTGTAGCTCTGAGGAAAACCCTTTCCTAATGTAATTTGAGGTAATTTGGTTTAAAAGTTATTTTGATAATACGATAATTGATTTTGATATTAAAGGAAGAATGTGTGACATTTTACACATAAACAGCAGAAATCAACAATATCCTCTCTGACGCTTAACTGTCTACAATGAGTTAGAAGCATAAGTCCTATGGCTGTAGCCTACTGTTGTCGGAGTTGTTTTTACATGGACGAGACGGCATTGCCTGTTTCATCAAGGACTAGAGAAAAGAAGAATAACATAACCTGCTCACTGCTTATATGGATGTAACGTAAGTGTCTTTAGGTATCAGTCATTCCATGCCAATATGTGTGATATATGAAGCTACAGTACGAGTTAGCCTGCTAACACAACAATGCAGCCCACAGACAAGTGCAGCTGGAGCAAAGGACATATTGAGCGCCGCTTGTGCTTAATAACAGTTTGTTCTAATTAATATCTAATGTGTGTGAATGCGAGTTGACTGGGGTTGGAGGCGAGCGGAGGCTTCAGAATCGCAGAGGTGACGCCAAAAAGCAGTCTGGATTAAAACGTTGCTTCTTTTAAACATTTTTTTTAATGTTTTTTTTAAACATTGTTTTTGGTGACTTTGTATTCTTGTCTCTGCGACCAACAGACAGAGTGAAAGAAGAATCAAATGACCGTGCTTGTCTTCCATTGTACTTTTTTTCAAGGCTTTAATTTGGGGCAAACTATTGTTTTCTGCCGTGTGCTGTCTGATTTCTGTGTTTTGTGTGCGTGATGACACCTTTTAAAACAATCTGTCTGGGCCCAGCCTGCACAGGGACGGTATGTGGATAACAGATAACAGACGCTGGTTGCAGACAGATATTCATATTCTACACAAGGCTACGGGTCAGACAACTTATAGGCCGTATTTCCTGCCTTGCCATCTGTCATCTGTAGTCTGCATGCAGGAACAGAGGATGTGGCACATATTTCCATGTATGTTTATACAATTTTCCTGTTGAGCTCTGACCTCACAAACTGTCAGGCCTACAGGAAGGAGGCTCAGCAGACCTTTTAGCTCAAACATTCCCTGATCATTTGACTTTTATCACCCTGCACTGCTCTGACCCACTGTCCTATAATGCTGCTTTATGAGAAAAAGCCTACCCTGCAGAGTCATATAGCCAGCTGTTATGTAATGTAGTTTAACAATTGTGTTTTTTGTTTTTCCTTTTACAGATTATGAGGATTTGTTTAATAATTACGATATCCAGGGTCAGAGTAACGATGGATGAAATTCACACCACTCTGCACCTTTTTTTTCTCAACCTTTTTTTGTGTGTGTGGAAAGCAAACCACTCATTTTCTGTCTAATGACATATCATTTCCTTTCATAGTCGTTCTAGTTTGAGGCTTTTTAAAACATCCTAAAAAGTTGACACCGGCTCCAGATGTTGTGAAATTCTCAAGATCCCAAGGATTCCTTCATATATGGTATGTTTAAATTATGAGCTTGTATCGTGCTCATGTCTCAAACTGCTTCTGAACTGGATTGCAGGTTTCAGAGTGCAGGAGAACACCTGTTAGAAGCGTAATTATACCTATGATGGGCAGAGGCTCTTATTGCTGTCGCCATGCATGCTGCAGGTGGCATATGATAAATGGTCCGTTTCAATGACTTCAACTATTCAAATGACAGTATGTGTGAGATACATTCTGCAGTGGGTTATGTAATGTCCTTATATGCTCATGTGTACAATGCATCCATTGTTATATTTTTGAGATAGCTTCTATTTGTGACAGTTTAAAAAATGAAGTAATTTGAATATATGAAGCTGGAAAATATCATAATTTACACAATGATAACGTTTCTAAAGAGATGGGGTTTATTAAACAAATATGTATTGCTTCCTTGAAAAAGCCAGAATGGTCTGTTTTAGAAAATTAAATGAGTTTGTTGGAGTCTGCAGCTGTCAGCCTGAAAGTAAACAGCACATACGTTGTATGTCTGTAGAGTGTATCACCACTGTCAAAAAAGACTTCTTCAATGTCTGTGACTGAACACTTTCCGTGCTGATCTGAAGGTCAATAATATTTTCATTTTTAGGCAACAGCATATTTTTGATTTATTACTATTCAGCACATGCTGAAGACAGATAAGAGGCTTCTTAATAGTGCAAAATGCAGACCTCACAGTTTCAAAAGCTCTGTACAGAATCAGCAAAACAGAGAACTGTGTGGTCAGCACAGACATTTCCAACAGTTGTCTCAAAAACAAAAATGTTAATAAACTCAAAGCTCCTCGTAGAGCATAAACCAGCATTAAACCCCCCAATAAAGGGTTTTGATTTGGAATTTTAGATTTAACCAGCGGCTCGGCTCATTCAGGCCAATTTACAAAACACTATATCAGTAACTCACCAATATTACCAACTATGCTTTAGAAAATTATGATTAGCCTCTCCAGGCATGGTTGTCATGAAATGACTCAAAGGGACAGAAATAATGCTTTTTGGTATATGGTATATGGTATATGGTATATGGTATATGGACATGAGTCTGGAGAGCTTTGCAAATCGTCTACTACTCAAAGTGCTTTTACACTGTAACCCTGTCCACTCTCTTATAGTAGTGAGCGAGCAGTCACACATTAACTCCTAAACACTTCAACCAAAGAACAGTCGATGCTGACTGAAATGTCGAAGAATGTTGTTGATGATGAAGCTTGAACATTTTACAGGATCATCAACATATATTTTTTTAATGGAGGACAAAACATGTCAATTCTTTCCCCATGGAACTACAAATGTTATATGCATGTCACCAACATAATCAGGATTGATTAGGGGTCATGAAGATTTCAGACTTTCCTTGCTGAGTCTCCCTTCCTACTTAAATTTGAAAACACTATTAAAAGCACAGCTGAGGTGCTTACATAAAAGCCTTTGACAGGCACCGTCATTTTTACAAGGGTCTGTGCATTTAATGAGCTTTTCTTTCATAAGAAGCATGACAAGCTTTATGAGTTTTTAGCCCAAATCAAAGGTAAATTTCTTTGAATTTTCCATGCACATAAAAAGAACAACATCTTTGATGGTTGGCTACAATAAACTAAAGAAAATAACCATGTATCTCCTTCTGTGACAACAACGGTTATCCTAAAATGTGTAAATTGCAGAGACATGGCAAGTCTTAGTCATTATAGGTCATCCATGAGAGACAAAGCCTGGGAGGACAAACTGTACTGAGCGTTGAATACAGCACAGTGTATTGGAAGACTGTCTTTTGTTATTTTCTTCATATTACCATAGAAACCAAAGAAATCTATATTGTCTTACTTCAGCTGGTGCTCCAGTGAGACCTGGTTCCTCAAGTGGCCAAGACAAAGTACAAAGCTACTTGTAAACAACCAAAAAAACATAATAAGTAGGTTAAAAATATATCACAGAACACTTAGCAATAAGCACACACTGTTTGCTTGGAATGGAAGAAATATATAACTTCAATTACTAGAAAATAAAGTTTATTTAATTGATAGTTATATGGAAAGCTTACAGGCACGGACAAATCGTTTAAATGCTAACAGTAAAGTCAAATGTCGGAATTGATGGTTAACGTATATCGTTATTGATAAATGATAGCAATAGCTTAAACATATGAGTATGTTTTTTTAAAAAGATCTTAATGTAATGAATGTATGATTCAAAGACAGTTAGATAAAGTCGTTTTTGAATACAAGGATTATATCACAATGTAGCTAATACTTCAAACAGCGTTGTTCACTAGAAATAAATGAAAAAGGGTCGATAAAGTTGGCAACAGGTTCTTCTTCTGTTATATCATATAATCAATTAAAATGTAAGCATAAATCATCGAAAAGGAGACTTGGACCAAACCAAACTAAACACAGTTAGTTTTCTAATATGAATAATTCTTTTTTTACAACGTTTTGACAAGTTGATTGAACTTGAAAGAAGACAATTAAATCCCACCCAAAAAACAGAGTTTTAGTATCTAACTGCCTTGTAATGCTGATTACCCAATAAAATATTATAGAACCGATGACAAGATGGAACAAGAAATGACGCTGGGATAAATTTGATTGGGTCATTATCTTCCATTAAGCTTTTTAATGGGTCAAAAAGTAGTAAACAAATCTAAGTGCAGACAATTGAAACGTTTTACCGGAAGATGAATAACAGTTTTTTTTTAATGTAAAATAATGCTGGATAAAAAGCCAGGAAAATGTGTTTTTCATTTCATGGGGACATTCAGCAGAACTCATTTGGATCAAAAACTATGTCTACGTGATGGGTTGAATAATATAAATGTCCCTAAAGCTGAATCTATCAACAGACTGGATCATATTAACGCAGCATATCACGGCTGTGGTTCTGATCTAACAGACAACACTGAGACTCTGTGCAGGCTGAAAGATAGACCATTTAATGGTCAGTGTGGAGCCATTATATACAGCACAACAGATGTCACAAATTCCTTCCCACTTTAGATATTTCTATACATGGTATGAAGAATCACATTACCTTTACTCTTTAAATGTCAAACCTCTATTTGAGGAACACTTCATCATTCTACTGTCAACTGAGGCCATACATTATACTTTTGTGATACCTCATATAACGTGTTTCTCTTCAAATATGGTCATATCTTCTGCTAAGAGCAAAGTCATCTCTACAAGATGTAACCAAACTGAACGTATTCACAGAAATTCGTACTATCACTACGTAAGGAGTACGAAGTTCACATCTGTTGGGATAAGTGTGAAGGTTGTACAGTTTATATAAATAAATGTACTGTATCTGTTTGGTGGATGTTTTCTAAGGGAGATATACTTTCAAAAAATGATTGCTATGCTTGACTGGTTTCCGGTAATGTCAGCTAGTTTTCATATCTCCCATACACACTGTATGTTCCACTGGGATTAACTCGAGGCTCCAAGTGTTACGTGGCACATTGTAAGCATCGGGAACCTGAACCAAAGAAACAGGGGTGTTGGCATACTGGTCCTAATGGCTCACCTACAGCAGCAGCCTCATTAGTGATGTGTGCTGCTCAAGGCCTACTTCACCTAATGATTCCAGTTTTGTTCATGTTGTTGGAAAGAAAACATGCATATATGAAAGAAGGTAATGAGAGGAAAACAAAATGCTTGTTTTCTGCCTCACATGGTTTTAAAACTGACTGTTTTTTTTGTCTTAAGTAAGGTTTTGATAGCTTGTAAAAAAAACCCCAAATACCTCTCAAGAGTGATTTAATGGCAATTTATACAGTGATTATGTTTCTCTTCTAACATCATCTTACACTTTGTATTAAGTCAGGAACAGGTTTATGGCCAAGTTTAGACATAAAATAACTTTATTCTGGTGTTTTTGGTATAAATGTATCTGGATATCTTTATTTTCAGAAAAAAATAGAAATTTCAAAGAGGCTGCTTCAATGCAGTAAAGCACAATTAAAATGAAAGGAGTTACATTTCTGTCGTCCTGGACATAATGGCTCATACATTTGTCAATATACTGATGCAACACAGGAACTATTTCAGAAATAGTTATTGTTTTCAGAGAGACGGTTCTAATAAAGATGAAGCACAGGGATTAAAAAGATGAAGGTTTATTTTATGACTTATTTCTTCTGAAGTGCAGTGTAATGTTGTGATTTACTGCTTCTTATTCACCAGTAGATTCCTGTTTATGCATCTCTTCTTCTTTTATATCATCAGTAAAGTACACAAACATGAGGACTCTCTCTTGCCATAGTTTCCACTGAATGCTTTATGAGTGCCACCCCTGCAATAGCTGCAGGCAGTTCTATATAATTCTGCTCTACTGTAACAGAGGCCTCGAGATGACTGAATTTAACAGCTTACAGTTTTAAGGTTTACGCCCACTGAGTCATTTATGTAAATTTTAAATCTCAAAATCAACTAGTGACTGATACACACTGTCACTTTACATGTTGACCTCAAATTCCAAACATGTGAGGAAAGAAACGCGGTGTTAAGTGGCACCTTGTTAATGTTTCTCCACAGAAAGCAGTCGTGCTGCTCACCTCCACTAATTATAGGACCCCTATTGGTTGGATGGATGGCAGTGCTGGAGCCAATCCTGGAGCGCCTACCAGCACGCTGGAGCCATATGACATGCATTTTTGTTTTTAATGATCAAGAGAGCTCCTTAAAAATGTTCCCCTGCCTGGCCATCCCATACAGGGGAGTAGAGAGGTAGAGCGTTTAGACAGCTCAAACAACCACACCGCAGTGAGGCCCCCTTGTCTTGAGAGCCAGAGAGCCTCACCTGATCACAGGAGGCCACGACTTCAGCACCTTTGCAGGTAAGGACCAATGTGCATGCTGCATGTAGTTCAGTCCATACAATGTTCAGAAAGCCTACGAAAAGGCCTGCAACTTTGGTTTGTCAGCATGAAAAGTAATAAAGCCCTCCGACGTATTCACCAGTGTGAAACTGAAGAGGACAATCTCTCCTTTGAGCACAGAGGCTGGAATTCAGCAGCCATTCATGCATTAATGTAGAAGAACATTTAGGCTTTTTCATACACCAGTTCAGTCACTCTGTTTGATAATTTGATATTCATAACTATAGACTTATTTTTCTCCACGTAATCCCTGAAAAGCTCTGCATAGTTTGTCCCCAATCCATCCTAGTTAAAGAGGAGCTCTTTCAGTACATTGTCTTCTTAGTTTTATATCCAACAGTTTGCTGAAAAACCCCCCAAGATGAAGCATGACATAATCCAAGTAGCTGCTTTGTTAGAAGATAGTATAATGCAAGAAGTTCATGCTGTTTAATCCATCCTCTAATACATTTTCCAATGAACATTTTTTCTATCTTTTTCTTCAGGAAGCACATTAAACTCAAAATGGCCCGCTTTGGACGACCCTCATTTTCTCTGATCCACACAGGATTCCTGCTAGCTATTGTTTTATTACCAGGTGAGACTTGATCCAAGCATTTGACATGATTTAAAATGTGCATGTGACTTCCTAACTGGCAGTTGGCAGACAGTTTTGAGCTTCCTCTTATGTAATAGGGGTATTTCCTCTTAGATGTTTTGAAGATAGTCATATTATTTTTGGAATAAATGAGATTTTATTCTCAAGTTTTTTTTCTTGACATAAAATGAAACCTTTCAGTCAGGAATATAAAAGAAATACTACAAAAAAGAAGGACTCTATATGTCTTACATCTGGTCTTCCAATGTGATCAGATGAGATGGTCTGAAATAAGTAAAATGTCTGAAAGGCAATAATAAGTAAAATAATTTGCATTTCCTGTTTCACACAAAAGGATTATGATTATGTCTGTTAAACAATGTGCACTATTTGAAAATCTTCCATCTATGACAGATCAATTTCTCAATCAAATCACTCATCACAGGACATGCACCTCATTTCACAAGTTAAAAGCATCATGTTTTCTCCAAATTTTTCATTTGAATGATTTTCTAAAGGCTTAGGAAATTAAAATAGCCTGCGTTCTAGCCAGCATATGATAAAAACAGAGCAAAAGTTGGAAAAATCTCCTCAGTCACAGAAATATTAAAAAAAAGATTGATTTTGGTTGAATGAAGTTTATTTCCCTGAATACAACTTTAGGTTACATGTACCTTAATAACCCCTCAAAAATCACAATATAAATATCAATGACGAAGATTTTTTTGCGGCTCAAACACTTTACTAATAGTTCTTATAATACTGTGAATACTTCTAAACTTGATCCTTTTTTAAAATCATACTTTTTAAGTAGGATCGTTCCATCGATGATTTACAACTTTTCCTCTGAGATGATATCAAAGCTCTTTCTGTTCACTGATTTTAATGAAATGTACTGGGAAAGTCGGGGCTGTGTATATCTAAGATACTGTCAATAGCTTTTCATATATCCTTGGGGCAAATTTTTAAACACCTCTTCACTCTTATCTTTTGAACTCTGAAACATCATGGCAGCTTGTTAGTACGACAAAATCCTTCCATAGTCATAAAAGACAGCTATCACTGCACCTCTGGGAGAGTCTCCACATTAATAAATTAAAAGGTCAGGAAGTTTGTTCCATATTCTCACTTGGATGAAGGAAAAAAAAAAAAAAAAAGCTTACTTGGTTTTTTTTTTAATCTTAAAGTTGTAAACTTCTGAAGAAAATCAGCCTGTTTGAGCAAGAAGACACTCCACATGTAGAGAGGGGGATGCACATACTGTAGACATGTCCCCTCCCTCCCACCTTCCACATTTACAGTGAAGGGGTAATTGGTTTGTGTGAGGGCCCTCTCTTTGTAGTTTTACAGGTAAAAGAGGCCCCCAGTTTTTTTTGCACCAGCTCCACCAGCCTTGTTCAAAGCCTAACTAAGCCTGCAAAAGTCTGGGTGGGGGTCTACAGGAAGAGTATGGGGGTGTTTATCCTGCAGGATGCTGCCTATGACGGGGCGCCAGAGCCCAAGCACCTGCCGTGTTTCACCCAGGGGCTTATTAGCAGCTCAGCGTTTTCCCTCATGTTAAGAGAAAGCTCAACATCTGGTCCTCGTCAGCAAATGTCCCTGCTGCTGCTAATGTGGCTTCTGCTTCTGTTTTACAGAGTTTCTGGGGGCAGTTCCAGTGGAGCAGCACAGGGAGGAGGAAGGTGAGGACCTGAGACGTGGCATGGGGTGGCCTGCTGGTTTTTAACTCTGAAATACTGATAATGATATGGAAACAAGACAACAAAACTCAGTCATAATCACTCCATGTTTCAGCCAGGCATAAATTGTAATGCCTGTTTTGAACCAACCCTTGTTGTCAGGCCTTAGAGTCAAACTCTATTAAGGCAACAGATTGTGAGCTTATTGTTTTTGTTACTGCTTCATTTCATTTCATTACATACTGAGATAAAATAACAGTAGAGACAAACAATATGAGGTTCTCTGTCAGATATAAGGAAACATACTGTACTGTCCATCTTGGTTAAAAAAATACATTCCTCTGGTTACAAACAAAGATTGCATAGCAAAGGCTAATGCATGAGGCTTAAACTCATGTGAAACACACACACAAACACAAACCCAAAACATTAATTGCTTACACCTTTAAAAAACCCATTTTTCATTTTGGAAAGACGCCTTTTTGCTGTTGATGGGTTGAATAATATAACTGTCCCTAAAGCTGAATCTATCAACAGACTGGATTGTACTCATGCAGCATGTCACGGCCGTGGTTCTATTCTGACAGATACACTGAGACGCTGTGCAGGCTGAGGAATAGACGTTTATTGATTGGAGGTAGAGCCCTTATATACAGTACAACAGATGCCACAAATTCCTTCCCACTTTAGATACTTCTGTACATGGTATGAAGAAACACATGACCTTTACTCTTTGAATGTCATTCCTATATTTGAGGAACACTTTAACATTGAACTGTCTACTGAGGCAGAACCTTATACTTTCATGATACCTCGTGTGTCTCTCCCAATATGGTCATGTCTTCTCTAAATAGATCATGGTCTGCTCACAGCAAAGTTTTCTCTACAAGATATATCCAAACTGAACGTATCAACAGAAATTCGTACTATCAGCTGTCTTGTAAAAGCCACATGAAAAGACTGATACCATTCACACATCTGTGAATCTATCACAATACAAACATAGAAGATAGCATGACGTGAATAAAAGCAAATAGCATTTCAATATGATAACCCCCCCCCCCCCCCCCTGATTATTTCATCAATCTGTGATCAGGTCTGCTTACATAACTGAAACTTTCTTCTTCATGTGTCATGTAAATTACAGAACCTGCACACTTCATTAGGTTCACTTCCCACCTCTTCTCTCCTCAGTGCCTGCAGAGTCTGATGATGTGAAAGCACAGGCCATGACGAGCCTGACCACACTTGTTCGTAACAGAAGGAACCTCCCCGTCTTGCCTGTGCCCCAGTTTAAACGCCTGCCGGACTTCTGGGGATGGTACAAGTACTTCATGGACAGCCACAACCAGGAGGGAGTGAGTGGAGTTTATCTCACATTAATTATTCAGTCTCCCCCAGTTGGGATTCTCAACCACGGCTTGTTTTTACTTTAAAAATGAAACAACAATCAAAAATGTTCTTGTTTTTTTTTTTTTTATTTATCATTGAAGCACTCAACAACTTTGGCCAAACTTCTGTTTGATGTTAACTCCTTATTTTTTTCACAGCAATAAATACTTTATTTCTCCAACGATGATTATATAAAAGTGTTAATAAGCCATTGGCCTCTTTTCTGAGTTACTCTGCCATGCAAGTCATGTTGCAGCAGAGTGGAAGCTCTGTGGTTTCGGAGTCAGCAGTGTGGTTTGAGTAATATAACAGAGAGCTGAAAAAGTACATGCATTCCCCCTTGGAGGATTGGTGTTATTCCTCTATCAGAGGCTTTGTTTAAATGTGTATGGTTTATTTTTAGTTTATTTTTGCACTCTCTATGTTATGAAAATGATATGGATTTGGAGCAGATTTATTCATGCTTTGCTGTTCTCTGTTCTGTATTTTAGGTGGAGGATCTAGATCGTCTCTACATGGCATTTTTGCAAAACAAACACAGGTCAGAGGAGGGCCCTACCTTCAACCACTACCTTAAGCACCTCAGTGAAGTCTACAAGATCTGTGCTGACTCTGATGATCCAGAGTGCATCGCCGAGTCTACCAGCAAGCCAAAGGCTGCCGTGGTGATGCCTGAGGCCATAAAGTCTGCTGCTGTAAGGATGTGCAACCCTTACCTCGATCCCTATTGTCTCTTCCCCCTCCTTCCCAAAGTAGCTGCCCCTGAGCCAGCTCCAGCCAAGGTCCCAGCCCCCATCCTCACCCCCATGCTGCCAATGCCTCTGAAGAGCCCCACCGGCTTCTACTACTACGCCCCCGTCCTGGAGCCCTTCTTGAGTGCTGAGCAGAGGACTGAGCTGCTGAGGATCTGCAATCCTGAAGATGTGGAGTGTCTGCAGTATCACCTGAGGGCAGCTTATGGTTACCGCCCAGCTCCTGGCCCTGCCCCATCCTATGCCGCCCTCAAATGTGACCCAAAGAACCCCTACTGCATGCCAACCTTGGTGCAAAAAGCCCCTACTGGTTTCTACCACTTGGTCTACCCAAGCTGTGATCCAGAAGTCGATCCTCTGTGTGTGACCAACGTTGCTGCTCCAGCTCCCCTCGCTGCAGAGGAAGCTCCTAAAGAACAACAATGCAACCCTCTCTTTGATGCCGGCTGCAACCCCCTGACTGCCACCAAGCTGTCCGGCCTCACCAAGCCCGTGCTGGAGTATGCCCCCAACGACGAGCCTGCACCTCCTGCTGCTCCTCTGTCCTGTGACCCACGCTATGACCCATACTGCATACTGGCAGCTGCTGCTGCTCTGCGCAAGCCTGCTCCGAAGATCCCCGAACACCAGGTCTGAAAAGTCCTGCTTCTAGGATTACATACAGTAGTTCAATATTTTGACTAATCTAGTGTAATCTTGCCTATTGAATTGTTCTATTAGTGCTTTTTTCTTTCATAAGGTTTATTAAATGATGTAGTGAAATGAAATGGGTGTTGCATGATGCTTTCATTTGCTGTCTTCCATCTGTCTTGAACAAAATACACAAATCAATCAATCAATCAGGTCCGCTACAAGCTTGGGGTCCCCGGCAAGACCAAGGATGGCCACGACTGCTATGTGCACTATGACAAAGACTGCACCCCAGTGAAGTCTGGCTCTGAGGCCAAGGCTGACATCAAAGCTCCAGCCAAGCCCGCCTGCCATCCATTCGACCCAAACTGCGGAAAGTTTGCTGCACCCCCTGGCATTGTTGCCTCGAAGCCCAGCAAGGATGGCATAATCATGCCTGACCCTGACTGCGATCCTGAGTTTGACTACAACTGCCGCCTGCGACGCGCTGAGCCTGCAGAAGCTGCTGATGAGCCCGCAGCAGCTGATGAGCCTGCTAAGGAGGCCCCTGTCCCACGCTTTGAAGACTTCCTTAGAGATGTCATGAGTCAGCACAAGTAGATTTTATGATTAACTTGATAACAGCATCTACACCTACTTGATGAACTACCTGCAAGAGATGGAGTTCACTTTGTAGTCATAACTTTAATGGAACTTATGGACCACAACTTTCCACGTTATCATACATTTGAAAAACAAGATCCATCAAGTTGGTTTTTTTGTATTATGGGGAAACAATCCCAGGGGGGCTTAGTATAATATAACAGCATTATGTGAAACTTGTGGATTAAACTCTTGATGTGTGTATGTTTGTAGAAAAGTGTATAGTTGTGTAATAGCTAAGGGCTAGTTTGAATTTTTGTCATCTGCAAGAATTTCTCTCTGTTGTACATTCTGTTTTCATTTGAGTTAGCCAAAGTGTATTTAATGTTTTTTTTTCTCCACATTTTTCTGTATCTCAACAACTCATACATTTTCATCTGTTTAGTTTTTATAAAGTTATAAATAAAAAAGGATTTTTAAAACATTGAAACTGTTGTATCTAAATATAATGCCAATAGCACACTAACCCATCTCTCTGGAAGCTTAAGACAAAGAAAAATAAAACTTCCTCATAACAACAAAACAACGATTTATGGACATTTCAACTATTCTAAAGAAAACATGCTTATTTTATGCACACTGTGTCCCTGCATTATTAGTGCCCAGATGTTGCATCTCACATGCAACACATACTTTCATTGTGCCAGATGGCATGTAGTGATCATATTTATGCTGCAACATATAAAAACTGCTTATTGCTGCATATTTTATATTCAGACTTAATCACAAGATTTTTTGCACGATAGTACATTGCACTAAAACCCCTAATGAATTATAAATGCATGAGTGTAGGTTTTTGAATATGCAGTGATAGACCGGTAATGCAGAGTTGAAGAGTGGATGTCATGCAACATACTCCCCATCCTTTGTCCTGACACACCTGACACATTTATCTCAGCAGCTGGTCTCATCTTATGCTACTGTAATCCATTTTCTTTTAATTTTGGTTAAGATAAATCAGAGAACCATTCTTATCGCTAGCCATTCATTCAGATGTATGCAGCAAAAAAATATCCTGCAGACAAGTCGGATATAAGAGAGGACATGCAAGCAGTTTTGCCATGCTACATCCAGGTGAAGCTATTAAAGGTAATAGCTGTTGTCAGCATGCTAATATGACCAAAGCTTTGAGAACATTCTCCGTTTTCTCTCTTTGTCTGCGAGATAAATAACCATTTAACCATTAAATCAAAAAGTACAGCTTTAGAACAAAGTTTTGGACAGATAAGGTCGGCAACAAAACATTGTCAGTTTTGCACTGCTAGCAGGGTTATAACTGTTAGCTATGAACATGTACTGTATCGACTATCTTATTCCTGAAGGCTTAGTTGCTGCTTTACCTTAAGTTATAACAGTGTTATCCGTTCTATATAAGGTTATTCACATTTTGTGTCCCTATTTGTGTGGCATCTGTGTGACAGGACGACAACATTCCCATGTCAAAACATCAGAAACACAGCAGATTTATTGTCCCTGTGTATACTGGACATTAGTCACCTGAACAACATTTAGACCGCAAATTAAGCCTCTTGTAATGAATCAAGGTATTTTCTATAAACTTTGATCAGGAGAGTTTAAGTGATGAGCCACATTGTCTTCTCTCCTACAGCTGAACTCTTTTTGGCAGCTTCCTGCATTCCCCATAAGGAGAAAAACACTACTGCTGCTGACAGTTTTATAGGCAGATAATACACAGCCGGGCCCAGTAATGACCACCTGAACGCGACATGCACTCAAGAAAGCCTCTTGGAGGTATGGTCCTAATTGTAGCTGCTGTCCTGTAAAGTTTGGATGTATGTGCTCAGTACTCATGGGGTACAGGAATTGTGGTCTGAAGTTACATTCAAGTACAATCAGGATTATAAAGCAAAACACTTCACATTGAGTTCTGATGTTCCTGCAGGCTCTCAAGTGCTGAAGTTGTAACAGTGAAACATCGGATACTATATATATATATATATATATATATATATATATATATATATATATATATATATATATATATATATACTTATATCAATTTGTTGCTGTAGTCTACCCCTATCTAAAATATTGTTAAGCCCATCAGTCCATTGAATGTAATCCCTGTGAGTGTTTTCAATGTGATCCAAGCAATACTGCAGGATATCTTTTAATTATGTCAAATTCTCCCAACAGGAAGTTAAAAGTCATTAAGTACCTGCCAAGATTGTAGTAAAAAAAAGTAATCATACTAAAACTCATTACATTAAAGTATCTAAGTTTTTATCTAATCGTTTTTATGAATCAATTTAGATTTATTCTTAAAGGATTCTTCTTCCAAATTCACAATTCATATAAACTTACAAAACTAAAGAACCTCATTAAAATGCAAAGAAAGCTACCAGCAGCTTACTGCAACACATCCTAAACAGTTATTTTTGACACAGTTCCTGCCTCCAACAAGGCAAACAGCCAATCATAATTTAGGATTCTGAGGCGGCGTCTGGGCAAACATTAAGGGGGCTTAGGACACCCCAGTCGGCTATTGAGTAATCAAGGATCATTGTTCTGTGTAATTGGTCGATCAAAACCAACTATCTAACTCAGGTATGTAATAATGTTCTTTAAGCACCTTCTACAACTGCATATAACCAATCATAAATCATGACCCGTCGTTTTATGATCTCAATTTAACTTTCTTATAAACATGTACATGCATTTATGAAGCTGATGTTTCGTGATTGGGCTTAAGTGTAAACTTGCTTGGAGACTTTATATTCTATTGACCTTGAAATAAACGAAAACGTTTCAGAAGAGAAATAGCATTTTTGCTTAAACTTTCCAATTGAATGTTTACTTTGCTCTGCTCAAAGTTAAAACAATAATTTTTAGAAATGTCTTACATGAAGTAAAAATTGTAGTTCAGGTAAAGTCATTCATTCAAGAGATGTTCCCACTTTACCATGAGTGTGAGCCTCTATGTTTACTCACAGCTTCCACCAGGTGGCTCTGATCTCCCAGAGCCCCAAATGCTGAGACTTAATGCAGGTCCACCATCTGTCTGTACCTGCTGTCTCTACTGTCTCCATCACAGTCTGACTGTCATGGCTGTTTAACTTTAATAAAACTCACATAGCGGATGGAGGAGATATTTCACTGACTTTGACTAAACATTTTTACACAGAAACCCCCACAAAACATTCAATGAGAAATCTTCATTCCCAACTCTGTGATACAAGTGCAGACGTTTTTTGTTTTTTTTGCAATGTAAACATTTCATTACACTCTTTCAGGCATGATAGTTTGATACCTGAAGGTGAGATATGTAGAAAGCTGCATAAAGAGACATTATTCAAAATTGAATTTAATCAAAGGTCGTCTCGGGGTAGCAGAGATCAAACAGTGTGAGGAGCAAAAAAAGAAAATGTTTGGAATCAATTTCACGCCTCTGTGAAGAATAATTGGTGTGGATTTTAAACATTATGATATTAAGATAAGCCCTGTTCAGCCTGTCACAGCAGAACACATTCAGTCTACTGCGTTATCTGCACTGTTAATTACTAAATAACTGATGGGTTTATCTGCCGTGAAAAACCCTTCTTACTCCTCCTGCTGTCTGACAACATAGATAGATAGATAGATAGATAGATAGATAGATAGATAGATAGATAGATAGATAGATAGATAGATAGATAGATAGATAGATAGATAGATAGATAGATAGATAGATAGATAGATAGATAGATAGATAGATAGATAGATAGATTATTCCCCTGACATTTTTCCTGAATTATTCATATCAGGACATTTACATGTGTGCTACAGATTTAAATACATTATGCATATAGTGCCCATGGTCTGATTTACATTCGGGGATATCCGTTTGAAAAAAACACAAAACACAAAACTTTTTGGCATGCAGTCTATCGGAGCCATAACTCAGACCTGGACAACCATTTATATCCTCAATCCATTCTTTGCACAGAGGCGGGCTGACAAAGCTAATGGACAAATGTGAATCAATAACTCTCTCTGGAATATACTTTTCAGTCTTGAATGGATCCCTGAGCTCAGACTGGTTGAGTTACGCCACCCTTTAGTGTCGAGTACCCTTTTCATACCAGTGGACTGACTGAGCCTAAAGTAGCAATAAAGCAGTTTTTTCATTTTCCTTGCCCTGTTCTCTCTAATGCTTTTCATATGAGAGAGGCAATATAGTAAGAAAAGGTACAGTAAAGCCATAACATTGACAGGGGCTTGCATCCAGCAGTCTGTCTATAGGGACCACCTTTGCACTTGTGCTTCAGATGATAATGTGTTTTGTGGACCGATCTCTGCTCTCCATGTTACTTTGCTGTTTCAGAGAGATGATGAAAAATGCAAATGATTAGCAGAGTGGGAGACTAGAAGTTGTGTGAGAAAGTGAGTGTGACAGGCAGAGAGAGTGAGTCATTTGAAAGGTCAGCGCTGTCGAAGCTCTCTGCATGTTTTTTTTTTTTTTTTTGAATAAATGTAATGAACGTTCTGCATATATTTGTGTTTTCATCAGTAACTCTGCTGGTTTAAAGGTTTCTGTTGGTTCTTGTTTGTGTGAGAACACCGCTCTTTTTTTTTAGTGTGAATTAGAGCCAATTTATCTTAAAACGAGCTGTTAATGATCTTAATGTATAATTTTCTGTGGCAGTTGTGGTGGTCTTATACCGCAGTGCTGTTAATGAACAAAAAGAAGTGTGGCAGGAGCAGCTGCACCTCTGTTATGGCACGTGTAGTCTGATCAACATTCATTGTGTTTCAACTCAGCAGTAGGTCACAGCAAGACCACAAACATGGAGAGAACCCCCACAGAGATTCTCTGCTGTTGAACAGTGCAGCTTCTGTTCCTAAAATCTGTTTTATCACATAAACATTCCCCCTCAATAAATGCAGCTTTCTATATTTTTAAAAAGAGAGAAAACAAAAAAGCCTGCAGCTCTGTAACAGAGTAATTGCACCAAGACGTTTTGAGAGCTTCTTCCCCTTGCCAGGGCCGGTCCATGTTTTTGAAATTATAAAGCTATTTTGTCGTTTTAATCAGAGCAATTTGGGTATGCTTTTTAAAAATGTGTTTGATGCGTTTGATGCCATGTTAGAGGGATCATAGACTCAGTAGACAGAGGGAAAAGCTTTCAGCTAGCCTGCTCTGCCACATTTTGACATATTTTTTGGCAACGTTAATGTCAGAGCTTTGGCTGTCCAAAATCTAGGATTAAGCATTTTTAAGTGAGACTATAACATTTGTGGGAGAAAGAAGATCTTTTTTTATAATGTAAAGTTTGGTTTCAGTGCTATAGATTGCTAAAGGCCTAAGGATAACTTTAAGACAGCACTCATACATTTATGTATATATGTTTGTTTTATTAAAAACACAAATATAAACCCATGGTTACCATTATGTTATTGTCTTTTTCACTCAAATCTCTGTTGTTTCTATATGGTAACCTATTATACCATTACCCTCATATCTACGTTATCAGGTAGGTCATTCCTCTAATAATAGATTAATGATGCTTAACAAGAGTAGAGTGGTTGACTTTTTTCTTTTAAATAAAATAATTATACCAGAATTCGTTTTTAACTCCCACACTGTTGTCCCCCGTTTCCCCTTACGATACTTAAAAAAAAAAAAATCTGTTTATTAAGCTGACAATGAGTAAACAATACATTCATTAACAAGCCAAAGAAGAAGAAAATCAAGCTTTGGCTACATTTCTCACATGTTCTCTTTGCTCCTATAAACCTCCATAAAAAAGGAACATATTGATGGTTGTCAGCTGATCTGATCAATGTTGGCTTGCCACTTCTTTAATTCATTAACCGCATAGCGCACGGTCTTTCAGATGCAATCTAGTCTTGAATAACAGTGAGCTGCCCTGACAGGCTTTGTCATCGATGTGACGCAGCACGGCGGCTCTGTCTGCAAGATCAGACTCATGGGCAAACCTGGAGACGCATTACCCCCCCCCCCCCCCCCCGTTAGTCAGTGTTGGCAAAGACCGAGATGGATGAGGGTGGAGACAGAGGGTTCAGGCGTCAGAGTGCAAAGGAAAGGGAAAGCTGTGGTTTATGGTGGATATTTGCATGGATATACTGTGGGCAGAGAGAGCGGAAGGAGTAGACAGAAAAATCGAGACAGACAAACACACATGGACAGATGGAGACTTAGAGAGAAGCTGATAGAGAAAATGCGGGAAATGACAGATATACCAACAAACAAAAAGTGTTTGAGTGTGGCAGAGTCGGGTGGGTGATGGGGGCATATTCACTAGTGGTAATTTTTCCAATGTTAATTGTAAGTTATGCATGTAGGCCATTTTAAAACTGTGCTTTTCTATTGCCTCAAAACTGGTTAGCTACTAGGAAAAGACAATAAAGAGTGAACATCTTGTGAAAAGTCATGCCATATTTCAAGTTAGATGCCAGAACAGCTTAAGTATGCAGCCTCAGATGACTGCCAGTCTCACAGTCAAACACAAGCATCATTTCATTCCAGCTATATCGGGATGCTTCATGTCTAAGTTTACATAAATGAGTCTGCTGTCTCTGAATTAATCACGACTCATACAGTAGACTATCTTGGTAAAAATATAACTTTATAAATACTTTTAAAGCAGTTCTGAAAACTCCTCGTACTTTGTGTGCATAAAGAAATGACCCCCAAGTATTGAAGCAGCATTATCAATGTTTTGAGAATTTTATTTGCTGGAAGAAATGTCAGTCATCAGCACAGGCACGTGCATTTCCCCTCAGAACAGGGGCAAGCACCTCCTTTCAACGCAGGTTCCCATTGGCTGTTATAAGCTGTTATGAGGTGTCATGGTTTAATCTTGTATATTTAGTTTTGTTAGCATGGTGTTGCTTGTTTCTCTATAGTTTGCATTTTTTTATTGTTATTATTTCCTTGTTATATATATTTTTTATTTTATTTTGTAGTCCCTGCTCTTGAGAATAATGTCTTGTCTTTGGATGTTTCTCTCCCTTATTGAATGCCTTTTATCAGTTTCACCTGTGTCTCGTCTGTCAGCTGCCTCCTGCAAATTATAGGGTGCATTTGGATTGTCCCTCCTATCTACTTTCATTGTCCACTTTACCTTAATCCTGTGAAAACTTCATGGGGTTAAGGAAAGGTGTTAGGAGAATTCATAAAGGACTCAGTGAAAGGTGATGGCGTTGTTTTGACAGTCCGACATTTCGTAATAGCAGTGAGTCTGCCGTGGTGAAACTACAGTGTTTTAGAAAGGACACTACAAAAAGCTCATCTAAAAATATTTTCCCTGTGCCTGCAGAGCAGTGAAATAATCCTCATAATCATGAGGTGTGAATGAAAATATAAGGAAGGCTACCAGGCTATTTCACTTTGATCGTTTTACAACATCCACACCTTGTTCATCACCTCTGGGTTTAAGATTGTTCAAAGTTGTTTAAGACAAATTGTTGGCTTGCTAACTTTCATGATCTGCAGCCCTTTCCTTCAATATAAAAATCAATATAAAAACCAAATGCAGATCGTATCCACATTTCTCCTCCAACAAATCGTTAGTTTTCGTGAACGGTCGGATGTGCGAGTGGCTTTAATAGTGGTGGCTGCGATGATTTGTGGGGCAGCACTTTCTCATCTCCTTTTGTAAAGGAAGGGCCAGTGTTTACTCTGTAAAGGAGGTTATAAAGGAAGCATTGACCCACCTTTCCTTAACTTTTAGAGAATTCAAACCGCTCTTATCATGGCCGCCACTAAAATGCTTCCAGGGTTAAAGGAAAAAGGATAGTGAAAGGAGATAGCAGGGACAATCTGTTTCCTCGCGACTCTTGGTTTTCTCTTTGGATTTTTAAAAACGTAACCTGAACCTGAAGTTTTTAAAAAACATAATTACAACTGATCCCTGTTCTACTCTGTGCTGCTATTGGGTCCGTACACAAGCTGTTAACATTTTCATTATTATCACTTTAATAATAGGTTAAAATGAAATGTTAAACCATTTTCTATAAGCAACTGCTAACATTAGCATTAACTTGAGCTAAGTGACATGGCTTTTTATAAGGTTTAACCTTATTGCTAATGGTTTGTCAAATATGTTGTTTTATCTTGAAATATTTCACCGGTTCAGCAGACTTTCATAATTGCTATTCAATTTCTCATTAAATAAGAGGTTGTCAGATGCCCTTAACCAAAAGGACTTACAATGTGGCATAAAGAAGTGCAACTTTTAAAAGCATTTGAGATTGCAGCTCAAGACAGACACAAAAGGGCTGCTGTCTAGTGCATTGGCAAATAGCAGTGATAGCCCAACACAGTGTGACTTATTGTTATTCAGCTGGCATTCCTCCAGGGTTTGTGGACATAATTTTTAGCTGACTTTCTACAAACACAGCTCTTCGCTAAGTCTTGGACTCGTAGCTGGGTGGGAGACTTGGGCGCTGTGGGAGTTTTCTCCACGCCTTGAGTCAGCACATGTGGAGGGGTTTTTTGTGCTGACTGTAGCTCGGCGAGGCCTCAGCACCCTGCATCTCCAGAGAGCACGAGTAATATCATTACCTCCAATCAAACCTATGAATGGCAATGAGGTGAAACCAGAGCTAAAGAATTAGCTAAGTGAAATGATCTCCTCTGTACATTCATTACACTATGGTCGCAGCAGTACTGCCTGAATCTGTCGGGACATTCTCGATTCAGCACACGCAGAGCTGTTCATCAAAAGTGAAAAATGAAAAGCTTCCGCGTGAGTCCTGCTGTTTCAAAGTGAAGTTAAATGATTCACTCTCTGCATGAAACTTGAGAACTGGCTGCGTTGTACGTTATTTAGACATGGATCTTGACAGATAAACTCTGTAAATAGGAAGTAAAGATATTCACCAAAAACAGCAAACAAAGTCTTTGCAGTGTATTACTGTTGCATTTGATGTTCTGCTTGTTGAGTGAGCCACAGTCAACAACAGAGAGCTTGCGCTCACAGACTTGTGTTGGAAAAAGTTAATGTTCTGGTGCTTGTAAATTCACAAAGTTGCTCTAGCATGCCATGAAATTAAAATAATTTTAAGTGCAACATGGAGCCAGACGAGTCTGTAACGTTTGTAGCCTCGGGACGGCAGCTGTCAGGAAGTTTTAAGGAAGTCCTGTTGGAAATTATCCCTGAGCAGCACACTGACATCAAAACACGCCTTTAAAATGTAAAAGAACGTACAGAGAAGAAGTCACATGGCATTTTTTAAACACTTAATGGAAGGGAGGATTTTTTTTTACCCTTTTCATTCAAATGTTTTTTATGTTCAAAGACAGTGATGCTGTCAAAGTGCTCCTCTGCCGCAGGGTTTTATACATAATTTAAAAATTTTCAGCATTTTTGTTTTCTATTTTTTCTTTTAAATTGACTCGGCTTCATTACAATCTTCTTATACTATATTTTGTTTCATTTTGAATTCACTTTAAACTGGCTTTTTATTTAAAAAAAATGTACATACAAAAAGTGACTTGCAAAAAAGTCACTTTTTTGCAAGTCCCCCCCCTCACTGTGGATTGAAGCATGAAAATTGGAAATTTAGAGCCCAGTCGTATTGAACATATTAAGGATGGAAAAACACTCGCATACAGTCCATACACAAACTGCTTAGCATTCACTTTGAAGCATCTGCTGCCCAGAATTTTTCTCTCAGTATGAATTTCTCATAGTTGTTACATCTTTAACTCTCATGCTCTTGATGTTGGATAGAAAAAGACGTCACAGGTCCAGCTCTCTGCAGCTCTTTGACCCAAATACTCTCAAATTGCTGTCAAAGAGGACAAACATTTATGTTGAACGTAGGCTTTTGTAGTGAAACCAACGTTAGAGCAACACACTTCTGGTCGTCTCAGGCGTAGCTAATTCTACTCTACGTGAAGAGAAAAAGTAACATATGCCTCAGTTTTTTGTCCTGTATAAGGAAACTGGGAAAATAACCAATGCAGAATTTACGTGACTCACATTGTACGTCTCTCTCTCTCTCTCTCTCTCTCTCTCTCTCTCTCTCTCTCTCTCCTGGTTCTTGTATTTCAAATCACATTTACAAAAGGCCAATAGTTTGCTGCAGTAGATTTGAAGGGAAAGAGGGCGATATGACAATATGACACAATCTTTGAATGTGAAACACACAATCGACTTTTTGAGAAAAGGATAAGTGGCAAAGCCATCTTATTTCGCCATTCTCATTTCTGCAGCAGCAACCTTGGAAGAACAGACTCCGAGTGCTTTTTTGTTCACTCACAGTTGGATGACTTATTCAATGCCCCTGAGGTTCCTTCATAGCATATACCTGTATCTCCTCTTTTGTTCTTTGCACATGAAAGGTTCCACTGTTACACCAATACAGCCTGCATACTGCGCACAAAGGATACTTATTTTTTCGTGTCGGTCTTATTAAAAGTAATTTCAAATGACGAATAAAAGCCCCAATAGTTTTTTTTAGTTTTACATGAATATTAACATCCCTCTTTTATTTGTCAGTTACATTTTAGACCACAGCTTGCTTTGCACAAAAACAAAGTTTAACCATTACTGCCCTTGGCTATTACACTGATAAACAACAAAGATATGTTCTTCACTATTGCACTTAGGATGTTAGTCATGTAAAACTAAAGTTTAAACCAGACAAACTGGTTCCCTTATTTCAGTCTAAATGCCACTGAAAAACAGATTGATGAACTGGGAGGCGGCTTGTGGGATCCAACCCAGAGTGATAGGTCCCTAATACATACACAACCACACTTCCCTGGGGTGTATAAAAGTGCAGATGACCGATGGTGGTTGGCCAGTCTTTCATAATGTCTTCTGTTTTTGGTAGAGCTGCTGGCCCAATGCATATGTGTGATGGCTCCGCCTCGCATGTACATGGACAGACAGAACATCTGACTATTGCTCCAGGGGAACGGGACAATGTCTTATGGGCAAACTCCATCTATAGCAGGCATTCTGATCAAGTGGAGAGGTTTTGGGAGACGAAACGTAACAAAAATCTCCTGATGAGGCTTGTGCAGTTATGGGACTGTTGTGATCTCCACGATCTGATAGTGAAAAATCAGGTTCTTAAAATCTACACCCAAACACTGCTGGACACAGTCAAGGCTCCTTTTCTTGTTTCTAGTCTTTATGTGTTTTATTTATGTTTTTTTATGCACAAGCGGTTCCAAACCAATTTACCCAAGAGAGTTTATTAGAGTTGTTTGATTTGCATTAAACAGGCCTTAAGGTGAAACTTTGAATGTGAAAGTAGATATCAGAGTGGTATTAATCTTTTCACGTAACTTTTGCAAGCAGGGAGTTACAATATTGCTTCTCTTTAGTAATGCACTTGGAACGTGAACAACAGAGAAATGGCATGAAAACACTTTACTGCAGCAGCTCTCTATTGAAGACAACAACTTGACTGCTTTTCTCCCGTAGTCTGGAATTAGTTTTCTCTCCCGTTCTCATTTTTTTAAACATCACTTTTGGTTACTCATTATTTACCTTTTTAAACAAAATCAGTGCACTGCAGCGTCTTTGGGTATTACAGCAATATAAAAAAAAAATCCCTGGAAAATTGCAGAACTGATCATTATCGCAGTAGTAGGGCTGTTTTATCTTGCAGTTTATGTGCTTTTAATTTGGTCTGTCTCTGCAGCACGGAGCTGACCAGTCTGCAGCTTCGGGAGGCAGAGGCACAGAAACAGATGCTCGGCAGATGTCAAGGTTAAAAAGTGCTTGGAGGAAATCACTTTCTGTTTAACTGGCTGCTGTGAACATGCCTTTAAGGGCTAGAGTGAGAAAAACGTGTGCGTTTGAGAGTGTATGTGTTCATTTCGATTCTGATACTGAGTGAACACCCAAAAAGACATGAGACACTTCTATGTAGTTGTTCGCAACCAAAACTCTCCACTCAATCGTTTAAGGTTTGACATGAAAAAAAAAAGAAAGAACCTGCAGGTCTGAACAGTGAGCTTTCACTGTGTACACAAATCATGGATTGAGACGACACTCACTGCTCACTCACGCCCAGGTTGGCTGGCTGCCACGGAGACGATCATTTTTCAAGATTAAATTTACGATGGAGCCCTGTTGCCTCGTAAAACTTATAAAAGGACCAGCACTCATCTTTTCACGGGCTACATGTGGGAGAGAAGCCCCTACAGGGAACGCAGAAAAGACAGATTTCTCTTTTTGAAGCTGTCAGTGCTCTGAGAAACCCACTTGGGCTTCTCGCTTCTCAGAGAAGTTGAACTCTTCGTGCAGCTTTGTTCGAACATTTTTGACACACATAGAACACATTTGCATACTGATGTCTGTGACTTTTATAAGGGAAAAAAAGAGGAGTGATCAATATTCTGTGTAATTATACGGAAACTCTGGGAGGATGCTGTGAGTGACATCTTGAGATGTATGGTACTATAGAGCCAGAAGGGATGCTTCAGCTACTTTTTCATCTTTGACAGTAACAACTTCTCAGCACGGCAGCCCTTCCATTAGCTCAAGGACTAATATTAGCTCTCAGCTATCCTTACATGCACAAACTAGTCGTCAGAGCTTATTTAAAGGCCAGCGTTAAATGATCCTTAAATTTCTGTTTACGCTCCCAACTCTTGTCTTTATATTGAAAGCTTTTAGCGATCAACAGTTTTTCATGTTTTTTGTTGTGTTGCTTGACATTAACGCTTACATAAATACAAACCGACTACCTGAAAATTTACAAAGCTTTGTCTTTGTTATGGAAAGGCAAGAGGGGGCATGATTAGGCCTCCTGCAAAATGACCCACCTGATGCTTAGCAGGGCATGCCACACACAGAGGGAATTGCTTTGCTCTTTGAGTGTTTGATAATAAGCTGTAGGACAAATCCGGATGGGAGGCGAGCAGCAAAGGAAACGGGTGGCCCTTGGGTGTACAATCCATGCAGTAAGTATGAATGCTAAATCCTTCTCTCTACTTATCCTCAGCCAACCCTGCCTCACTTCTGATGCTAACTGCTGTTAATTTATTAATACATTCTCAACAATAGCTTTAAATCATGCCTGTGTATTGTGAGACCTGCAGGGGGGAGGACTCAGCACTGTCCACCTCTCACACTGTGCCATGGCTCCAGGTCACCGTCAGGTCACTCCAACAGAGCCTGTTCAATAATTCAAGCACTGGACTGTAGGGCTGGGACCCACATGTCACACACAGGAGAAAGCACAGGACACTAAACTCCAGCCAGGCGCTTATAGCTCAGCATCAGCGGCCGACGGGTAATGAGCCTAATGACCTGACATGAGTAGAGAGAGATAAATGAAGACCTGTGGACAGTGGAAAGCACACACAGAGGAGTGTAGGTTTGACACCTCGGTCATGTACATTGTTATTAAGAGATAAAGTTTAACATGTGGTAACTATCTACTGATAGAAGACAAGATGGATATTCCACCTTGTTCCTTAAATTCAAAGTTGAGCCATTAAGCAAATTTCCCAAATTAACTCCTATAAGATCTTTTTAGTTTGCGATGTCCAAAATCGGATGTGTTGAAAAAAAAACCCAAACCCAACTCTTTCGAATTTTAAAGCGAATATGTGCCAATTTATTTCTTGGCTGAGTCTAGTTACTTCCTGCAATCTACACTTGTTGCCTGGCACCAGTCCCTGCCAAAAAATAGTTTGGCTTCACAGCTGCAATAGAACATCAATTTATATTCAGTAATCTCGTTGTACAATTTGTATAATGACAATAAAGGCATTCTATTTTTTCTTACAATGTTCAGGGAACGAGTAAAGTACATTGTGTTAAATAGAATGCTTTACAGGTGTTTGTTGGTGGTATGATGGAAATATGGAACAGATTGAGGACGTTTTAGGATGCCCAGATTTCTTACATTGAAGCGGGTCTCCCTGTTCAATCAATAGAGCTACTCCAAATGTCCAACCAAGGTTATTTTTTACCCAACTAAAAAAGGCAGCCTACATAGGTCTAAATCAAGAGACAGATTTCTCCTGTGAGAAATCTCCTGTTAAAATGAGCCAGTTCATGGCCATCAGCACCATTGTGTTATCTAACAGTCATGTTTTAGAAAGAATAAAAAGAACTGATCAATGCGCTGAGAAAGAGAAGGCCTTGTTGATTGTGATCTAGGATTAACTCTATCTTTACAGAGGGATTTTGGTATCTTGGTTTGAACAAGGCAATATGTTGCAGTCCTGGTGCTGCAGATATTGCAAAGACATGTCACACAATTTCTAGCTTGTTCTCACTCTTTAAAAATGTGTTTTGGGTGGTTGTGTGACTTTTATTTCGTCTGTTTAATATCTTGTTTCTGACAGAGCTTGTCCCACTAAGAGTGCAAAACCAATATGTAGTCACTTTAAGCCCTTGATAGGGATATAGCTGGTTGTAAAAGAGACTAAAATTGATACTGAGGCCTGTTTGTGACCCATAAAAGCAAATGAGACCGTCAGAGACAATCTTGACTTTTACTACATTTATGTTTTTAATGTCTGAAGCAGCTCCTGCAGGGTTCATTGCAGATAAGGAGACAGACTACTTTCTGCCAAAAACTTGTTTTTGTACTGCAAAGATTCTTGAAGAAAGACCCTGTTAACAGGAATAAAGCAAGAAACTGATTATTTTGGCATGAATCACCACTTTGTGGGGGGGCAAAATCAACACATACTTAAAGTTTCTCATAGGAGCTTTAACTGCTGTAAAGAAGTCTATGTACATGACTTGTTATACTGGAAATATTTTCCAAAATGTCAAACTTTGTTTTACTTCTATTCACATGTACAAAGAGTGAGAAAAGTAGACTTAAAGGTAACATATTATTCTCTATGTCTTTACCCTGCTCCACTTTTCCCAAACATGTGTGCCTTAAAATGCTGTTTATTCCAGTTATCTGCCCTTTGTGACATCACAAAGGGCAGTGAGTCCTTCCCCAGCTGGGTGATAAGCCCACAGTGAGGTGTTTGTTCATGCCCTCCGAGCCTGTCTCCTCCTCCCAATCAATGGAAGAGGGCCGTGGTCAGACATGGATAATTTGTATTTAAAGCTGTGTGTTCTGAGCAGGGCTTAAATAAAGGGGTTTATAGACATGCTAAAATACAGGATTAGAGTGGATTCTTAGCAAGAAACTTTAGAGATGTTTTGGAGACGTCTGAGGTGTATTCAAATTTGTTGAAAATTAGTATAACATGTGAACTTTGAGGAGTTTGTTAATGGTTTTCAAACAGACTAAAATCTAAACAAGTAACCCAAAAGTAAGAAAACCAGACAGTAATTTTTAATGTGTGCCACAGGGAAGGCATCAGACAAGATCATTTTTAGCAAGCTGCAGAGACAGCTGTAGTTTACATTTTCAATTGAAAACAATATAAAAACAATTAAAGTCAGAACCTTTATAGCATTGGTTTCATGAGATCAAAATGATGCACTGCAGTGTCTGACACATTATGAACATGTTATGAAATCCCATCATTAAGCGTGATGATCTCCCTGTGAGCTTAAGAGAGGGGGGAAATGAGCAAGAGCATCTAGCTTGTCCATCAGCTGAATTAATCAGGAGCCTCTTTAGAGTGCAGACTAGCATAACGGCTAATGACTGAATATCTGAGCACAGTTTCTCCTTAATTGAACCTCAAACACTCAAGAAATACAAGGAGCGAAGGGACAGAAATTACACTGAGTACCCATTACACAGCAGAGTAAAAGATCAGGCTGAATTCTCTGTGGGATACAAAGACACAAGTTCATGCTTGGGTTAAAGGTGCAATCAGACATTTCCACAGGAGTGAGAGTCAGACAAATCCTCTGGGTGTGCAGATCACGTCAGTTTCTAGAGTATAGCTGCAGTGTCTTGACTCTATTCTTATTGAATGGACGTTATTTAGGGAACGAGTACTCATTGTGCAGTAAGGCCTGCTTTAGTACAATAGGCACATATTCCCAAGTGTGCCATAATACATCATGGAGTTTGCATAGCAGGCAGGTTGGTATTTTCACATTTGCAATTCAAAGCAGCTCCCCTCACACGTCTGCTGCTTGCTCTCTGGAGTAATAGACTCCTGTCATTGATGGGTCCTGGGAGTGCACGGAGCGAATCCTTTCTCACGTCTGTATTGATCGGCCCGTGATTCCTACCTGATTTACATTGACAAGAGCACTGGGGTCCAACTGAAAGTAAGCATGTTTTCCAAATTGGAAACACAAGGGACAGCTGTGAAGGTAAAAGCTGACGTTACCTTGGATTGAACGCTGTGGGAGAAGGCTGAGTTTGCTACTTTAATGTCACTTCCTCGAGAGTGGTCAATTTAAACAGGCTCTCATCAGGCCATTTGAGGTGTTAGGGGTTGTTTACATAAAGCAAAAGCAAGTTAGACTGAGGAAATTTTGTGACAGAATTTTGCCAGTTTTTAAGGTTTCATTTGTGAGCAAAAGAATGCAAGTTTGTATAAAAAAAAGTATGATGGAATTGTGTTCACACAGCTGACGTATCCAAAAACAGACACAAGTTTGGATTCAAAAGTCACTGATGGACAATTTAAAAAAGAAAAGACTTGAGTTTTCGTTATATCGTTATATTTTGTATCAGTATGATGAAGAATAAATCAAAATCGAAAACTAGAATGATGAAAAAAATCTCAAAATATAAAACTGAAACATTTTTAAACAATAATAAAAAATGACTTTTTTAGAAGATTATGGCCCTTTTGGGGAGCTGTTCACACATCTCTCATTTCATTCTCCAGTAGGTGTTACCTGTGCAGCAAAAATAGAAATATTTCAGGTTTATGTTTTAACTATCAGAGGTGTATGGCTAAAGCCTGGTTCACACGGCAGGATAATTACGCCGATTTTGGCCCCGATTCTCCCCTTCCGATAATCTTAAAGACGCCCCGATCATCATAAAATAATCTTATAAAATCATCCTGCCGTGTGTGGTGTGTTAAGACCGCTCTCGTCTGGTCGGAAGAATGTCGGGACCGCTCCGATCTCAAATCGGGGATATTCAACATGTTGGATTGTTTTGGCCCGATCTCTCATCATGTGTGGTGTTTCCCCCGAGGAGAAAACGAGCACGAGCCTGTTTACTGTGACGCGTAGCCAATCAGAAAGCGAGGTGACGTAGTAGCGAAAACACCGGGAGCAAAACAACAACTACTCACCTCCATATCATCATGTAGCAAGTACAGTTCATGCTCCCGTTGTCTCCGCTCCTTTGACCTACGCCTCTTTTTAAAACGTATTTTTCACATAAAAACAGCACAAACGATCCCTGTTACATCCTCTTCGTCCGTTTGCGAGATTTCCCGTCTGATCGGGGGATGTTCGCGAGTGAAATCGGTTGGTGTGTGGTGTGTTGATGTTGCCGTGTGGCCGCACACCACACACTGTACAACCGAAACTGTAAAACCTCCGATTATTTATCGCCATGTGTGTGGTCTCTAAAGTTTGGGAAATCGGCCGACAATTTTAAAATCCTGCCGTGTGAACCAGCCTTTTGTTAAGTTTTTTATTTGTTGTAATCTTTAAAATGTTCTTGTTTTATTTTGCTACACACTTCTCACTCTCATATAGTATAACTTTACTTCCTGCCTGAGTGATTTGTGAGCCCCGCCTTCTTGTTTGCACCTGTGCCTGATTATCCTCACCCTTCCAGAGCTATGGAAAGGTGCTCTATATTCATCTTCCAAATGTATGTCAAATATGATGGCTTCCTTGTAGTGCTTTCAGTGTTTCTTACCTTATTGTGATTCTTTTTTGTGTTCTTGGGCTTTCAAAATAAAGGTAAGCTTTTTGTTTAGAATTTTTTTTATACAGCACATCCATGTCTGCTTTTGAGCCCTCTCTCTGAGTTAATACAACACTTTATTGAGGTCAGTTTTTTTGTTTGGTGGTTTGTTTGTGTACAGGTGAAAAAAATGGTGTGACCAACAGAACATGACAGATAGACAGACAGACAGACAGACATACGGATACTTTATTCATGCTCTGGGGAAAATGTAGGTGTATATTTCACGCGTATATATTCAACAAATAAGACTACAAATGTAGTGAGTGATTAAAAACTGAAAAAAAAATTGACAGAAGAGAGTTCATTAGTAGTTCTAACGTATTTAGGTGTGATTGCATGCTTATTGCCAATTATGCAAATAATGCCATTTAGCAACTTCTAGCAACTCTTAGGACAGCCAATAACTACTTTTCGTACGGAGGAGATGGCAACACTGGCTAAAGTACAAAAAACTGCAGTTCATCGAGTGTCTGTTTGAGGCTGGGTGTAGCAGAATTGCCAACTTCACGATTTTCTCACTATATCTGGTGACTTTCCATATCCTTTTGGTGAATTTAATTTTCAAAAGTTATAGGATCTATTTTTTAGTTGCAGTTTTACAAAGATTCAGTCAGCTGAAGCATTTTGTGTTTCAGAATTTTAAAGCCGTTTTTATATAGATGAGAGCAGCTTCACTTTGTATCTTTTTTTCACAAAGAATAATAATATCATGAGGGGAGGTTTGCCAGGTTAACTCACAGTGTGATACAAAAAAAAATCACAGCATATGGGCGGCCATATTGAGGAGCAAAATGAACAGATGGACTAAAACCCACATAGTCATTAGGTGTTAAGGCTAATTTAAGAGTCAGCACCATTGCCTGAATGTGTGATTTTAAAAAGTTAGTATTGCTTTCACATTTCAGCCAGAGTCTGTCCATAAACATTGATGAATAGAGAGACTGGATGATTAAGTTTCAGTTCAAAATGTACAAAACGGTGCAAGCCTTTGACTGAGGTTGACCAGGATGTAAATATTTTTCCAAGGATGAAATCAAGATATGTCAGAATTAAATACATGAACACAGACAGGTGGGACACTTGTTATAAAGGAAAAAAAAAACTTTAACTTGAATGTATATCTGACAGGGAGCAGCTGAGGTAGTGAAGCTTATGTGATTATGTTGTTGATAGCGGCTTTGCATGATGTGAGAGCTGACAGAACCAGCAGCTCAGGGAAATGTGAGCATAAAAAAATGTCAAGGGTCTCAGTTTCACAGAGGAATGCAACAGATCTTGGGGAAATGTCAATGTGTAAACACATTAAAAGGTTACGCTTCATCAGACACGTGCACGCGGCGGATGCACAAACACGATCTGCCGGAGAACTAAATACACAAAATACACAAACAGCTACTGCACTCGTGAATGACCTTTTGTCTAATCATTATTTTTGAATAAGCAGCACAAATGGTGTTTTCATGAATCCTGCAAACATTTAAACTACTTTGTTTTGGGTAATTTATGTGGGAAATGGCACAGCATGCAAAGAAATGCCTAAAATATGGGGCAGAGAAGAAATGGGGAAAAAAACAGGAGAGAACAGAGATTCAAAATTTCTTCAGAGCTGTAACTTAGACACCATTAAAATGCACATTTTTAGAGAGTCTTGAATAATACTGGCAGCATTATACCAGGACAAAGCTCAATTATTGTGCATATACAAACCACTCAACCACTTGCTTTCACTTCTCTGTCTACATACCCTAAATTGTATTAAATAGCTTCAATCAGTGTGCGGATGTTGAATCCCTGCTGCTAATGCACTATCCGTGTTTGAAAAGGGGGACGTTGTGGGCGAAGCAGCAGTCCCTTTGCCATTAACGTTACATTACATGTCCTCTCTCCCACTATAATTACAGCTCTCGCTCCATCAGAGTGCAGACTCATGACTCGACCTGAGGCGCAGGATAAATCCTGTCGTATCAGGTGTTATGAGAAAGACTCGGCCTCGGCCTGAAAATCACAGACACAGACACAGACACACACACACACACACACACACACACAAACACACATACCTTGCCTGCAATCACCTCCTTCTCCTGCCTGGCTGGGAGCTGGGAGTGTCAGCCAGAGTATCAGCTAAGATGAGCTGAGTGCCAGATATTGTTGGACTCTGCACAAAGAGCGTTGGGATACCAGCCAGCGAAATCACCATGTGCACTGGGGTGGAGGAAGGTGGATGGAGATGAATAGATACAGAAATCCTTGGTCCTATGGCATCTGCTCAGGGACTTTTGTGACACTGAGAAGGGAGAACTGCTGTGATTCGAACTGGCATCTCAGAGTACTGTGATGAGTTGATGTAGAAATAGCAGGCCACATATTTCCATAACAGGGTCGACATGCACCACTGAAACAAGCTCCAGCATTAGTTGATCCACCTTTTATCTGTCATATAGTGTGTGTATTGCGTTTTTACATTCTATGAAACGACTCACTTGTTTTAAAGTTAAATTTCAAAGTTTAGGTTCATTGTAATCTTGAAAGCATCGGCCTTCATCAGACAGCCACATAGCCTTTTGGGGATGCTGCCACACTTCCAAGCGCTGCAGTGTAGCCAGTGGTAGCACACAGTCGGACTATCAGCCCAAGAAGCAAGAACGCATAGCATGTTGGTTTGATTTGGCACATTTAGCAGTCAAATGAATGAAAGAGAAACATTTTAAACTGAAAGCTTTATATTAGGAAAGCTGTCATAAAGACAGATCTTTATGTAACAACTAACGGGATGTTTCAGGTTCTAATGGTACAATTTAAAAGAGCAATTAACACGCAAAAAATAAATCTGATAGAGTAAATCATTATTAGCAAACAGTTAAATCATAATAAGGTATGGTTTGAAATTTAAAGTGCATCTCCTCTTTCTACAAAAACTGCATTTATTTTATTCGCTGTGTTTTTTTCTGTCTTTCTCTTTTGCATTGGACTTGACTGATCCATACATTGCTGGAAGGGTTGTATTTGTTAGCACGTCTGTCATTGTCTTTTGTCTATTCGCTTGTTTCCCTTTTCCTTAGTCACTTTTTCTCTTATCTCACCACTAAAGGAGGAAAAAAGAAGTTAAAATGCAGTCAGGTCCTCGCAATTCAAGGACAAGTTGTCTGACACAACAAAATAAAAAGTAACAGCATTTTAACACACCATGGGACTTGAACACCATCAAGAGTCACACCTTATAAACCCACCAGAGCACAAAAACGCATCTGACGTATATACCGTGACGTTTTCCAAAATCTATCAAACAATTTGTCCTTGTAAAGAGGAGACAAAGAGGCCTGATAGAGAGCGTGCTGCCGTTGCATCTGTCTGTCTGTGCCTATCAGCCCCCTGAGAAGTCATTGATCCGTACAGACCCTTTGCGCATATGCCCGGCAGACGCTGCAGCTAAAGCAGCAAAGACTTCTGCTCCTCCCTGACAGCACGACCACTTGAGTTTCCGTCAAGAACGGGCAGGAACCCTGTGGCTGTCAACCTTACAGAGCGGGATCAAATGAAACATGATGACAAGCCGAAAGGCGGGAGTATAAGATGTCTGACTGAAAGTGCACCTTTTACATCCTGGAGCTACCTTAATGTTTTGTTTTAAAAATGCTCACTCAGTATTTCCTTTCAACTTTGGGCTCTATTTGAACTCATTGCTTCACTTTAACTGAGCTTTAATCTCTTTTAAAAACGGCCCTGGGTGCTGATATTCTCACTAACCATCAATGTTCTTTAAGGCTCTGTAGAAACTCCTTGATTTGTCCTTTAAGTTGTTTTTAATGAGAGAGAACCCAGGCGTTTGAGTTGTGATGATACATTGAAACCTTCTTCAATCATTCAGTGGGAGATAACAGCCTTCAGCGACCAGGATAATTAGTAAAGGGGGCCAAATTTATGTAAATAAAATAATAATTAAGATGCAATAAGATGAAAAATGTTGTTTGACTGAATTGTGACAAGATATTCCCTTTTATTTTGTTAGTTAGCTTTGGGTGTCATTTCTGCTATGTGGGACTTCGCTGAGCTCCCAATGTAATTATTTAAGAAATGGGAACATGAAGCCTAAAAAGAAACACAAGCACTTAGATCATCACAGAGGTTTTTAATGAATCCCTGGTCAGCCAAACTTATTTGGGAGAGAAAACTCAGGAAAAGGCTAAGTTGTGTCTCCAAAGGTCTGTTGTGAACATACTGTAGATACAAGTTTACTGACTTCTGCGTTCACTTTGACCTACTTCACATCTCCAGTGAGGAGTGGGATTATTACCAGCATTTCAAGTATGTGTACAGTTGGCTGTTCCTCAAAATAAAAGACATCTGACCATAAGGAAGTGAGGTACTTTGGAGGGATGCTACGTTTCCTTTTGTTGCATTTGGACGTAGAAGAAGACGTGTCTTAAAACGTTCCTTTTTTGATGAAGCTTATGTCAGGGCTGACTAACACTCAGACAAGCTCCTGTAGTTATTATGCTAAAGGCTTAGACTATTAGCATCCTGAGCTCTTCTCTCTCACTCTCTCCCTTTATCCCTTTATGCATTCTTATCATATAACTGCATTTCTCTAATGTATATTCAATATTATATTCATGTACCACTTAAGTTAATAACCATATATCTTCAGGGAGTTCTGACTACAACGGTTAAGATCAGCCTAAAATCTAATATTATCATTATACATGTTAGAGCTGCTCATCTTCAACTTCTATAATTTAAAATAATCTGTCCTCCCCATTTCATCACCATTACATTTGCAAAAATGTTAATATTACTGAAGTCTATTATCAAACTTAGCTGTTACCACAAAAACTACACACATTTTTGCCATTATTAATATCTATAAATCTATCTTAATGGCTGCTGCTGTTGTTTTGCTCTTTTCCTCATCCTCTCTCTCTCTTCTCCTGCATCTCCCTCTACCCCTTCACAAGCCCAACACAGTTTCATCAGATGGCTGTGCATCATGAGTCTGGTTCTGTTCGAGGTTTCTGTCTCTTAAAGGGAGTTTTTCCGTGCCACTCTAACTTTTCTAATTGCTGCTAAGGGCTGTGCTCATAATGGATTGATGTTGGATCTTTATAAATAATATAACAAAGGCTAAGGTCTAGACCTCTTTTGTGTCTTGAGATACATTTTTTTATGAGTTGGCACTGTACAAACAAAGATTGATTGATTTATTGTTTTTGCCTTGAGTTTTGGATTTTAGCTATTCTTTTGGAGTAATAATTGACCAGAGATTACATGAAGGATACGTTGGGGCTAAAAAACCGACCACAACAGGCACAAGGCTAATTCATAAAGTATGGTAATCACCAACACAATTAAAAAAAAGACCAGTCTGTTGAATCCCCAGTCTTTCTTCACAAGGTTTGAAGAACGGTCACATTTAGAGACTTCAAACCAGCAACCAAATGTGGCTCAGACAGCTGTGACCATGTGCAAAACTTTGAATCTCAGGTGATTCAAAAGAGAACAAACTAGACTTCTCTGGGAAGTGACTCACTTGTGGATTAAGCCTAAAGTGGTCATTAGAGAAACTGCCATTAGAAACCAAAATCCAAACAAGAAATTAAAAAAAAACAAGAAGTCACATTTACTTATTTTATAAAGGTCACTGTTTTGTTATCACATCATCCATTAATAATCCATTTTTGCCTTTACTTTCCAATAGAGGTGTTTAAAGTTACAAAAATAATCAAGAAAACAATCAAGCAATTATAAATTTTAGTAATGTTAAGATGACAAATAATTTAATAAAGCTTCTGACGAATTATACATTCATTTTCAGAGGATGTTACCTGGACACTAGTTTGAGAAAGTCCGATAGTGCAGGGAAGACAAACATTTCAATTACCAGAGAAGCTCGTATTATTTACATCGCTGAATGCCTGCGCCTGTGAAGCTCAGACTGATTCAGAAACTCTGGCCAATCCCGAGTCACGTGACCCAACCACCGGCAGCGACTGCGAGCGCAAAAAGCTTGGACGCAGAGCCTCGGTGCATACCAGCCTGCACACCACCAACCACCACCTCTATACGCCTAATTTCTTTTTAATTGAAACCTTTTACTCCCTCTCGGTGAGTACATTTTCCACTGACATTTTCTCACGCATATTTTTGTCCTTTTTTTTCTTGCTTTCTTGTCTTGGTGTTGCGACATGGGGAAACTGTTTTCTCGTTTTCTGCATGCAGTGATTTAAATCTTTGGATGCTGAGTGTTGTTGCTCCGGCGACATCCACTGAGAAATCTCCCTACGTGCCTGTGGACGCTCTTGATATTTTTCCCCCTTTCCTTTCTCTCTTTCTCTTCTCCACCCGAAGCATCTTCTTTGCGAGCTCAGGTGTTACCCATCCCAGACCTTTTGCTTATTTTCAGCCTTTTTCTCCGTTATCATGGCTTGTTTTGGTGCTGTTTTGGTGCTTTTCTCTGATCTTGCAGTGTGTCTCTGGTGTTGGAGACTGTGCGTCTCAGAGGGCGCAAACATAACAGTTTTGATTTTCTTCTTTGAGGATTTTGCTTTTCAAATAGGTGAGGAATTAAACTTTCCTGGAGTCTGTTTTGGCTTTTCCCTTGTACTTCTTAATGCAGCCTCGACCAGCAATGGAAACTTTTTGTTTTTCAAATGAACAGCTTGGACAGAACTGGATTTGTGCTAAATTATCAAATAGATTTGTTCATCTTCAAAACATGAAGAAGTGTCTTGAATACTCAGGAGTACAAATAACCATCTATAGTAATTGTGCTTTTGATTACTGATTAAAAGTGAGGGACAAATATCCTGCTTTCTTTGGTTTATTAGATCAAAGTTGCCTCAGGAACAAAAATTAGAAACATTTCAAACAAGTATAATGAATGCAAATCACTGCTGTGCAAAACAAAACATGAGCAACAACAGACTCCTGCCAATTGAACCAGACACAGCTGTGCTCCTCCGCCCTCTTTCTCCTGCTACACCACAAAGACAAACCTTGTATTATATGTTAGTGTGATAACTGGGGATACATCACACACACACACACACACACACACACACACACACACACACAGGCTTGGAAACTGAAACCTGCTGAATGAGTCAATGGGGAGGAGGGGAGAAAGGTTGGAGGATGGAGTTGTTTAAGGCCGTGGCAATTTTTGTAGCAGCTCATTATGCAAATGAAACTGATTTTGTTGAATATTGTGACTTTGACGTGCCACAAACCTAGGGCAAATAATAATAAAAAAAAAACACTTAAAATCTCTTCAAATTAGCAGACCCCCCCTGCTGGCTTCACATCTAGGTTCATCCATCTCATGAGTTTGTTTTTGTCCTCTTTAAAAAAAAAACAGCTTTCAATCACTCTCAACAGATACAAGTGAAGGCATTTGACAGCTACTCCAGCCTTCAGACTTTGCAGGTCAGGGAACAGGTGGGGGAAGTCGAGCATGAAATGTGCTGCTACGCAAACAATACTTATCTCTGGCAGGGGGATGAAGTGGGAGACTGGTTCTGGAAAAGCCAGCCTATATATGCATGCATTGAATCACATATGAGCCCAGAGGGGAGAGTAAGAAGGAAGGTTAGGCATAAAGTTTCCAGCATTTCGGGTCCGGTCAGTAATCTGTCCCCGCTCAGTCTTCTGCACCCGTGGGCTCTGGGATGATCATTGACCCTTAGCAGGTGTAGGACGCGGGGGCCGCCTCAAAGCCATGCACCATAGAGTCCATCTTCTAAAAGATACGGATGAAAAACATTTTTCAGCTGCTCCAGCTTTCAGACTTTAGGTCAAAGAACAGATTAGGGGAGCTACTTCTCTCGGTTTTCTTTTTATATCCCTGCATGTGGAAGATAACCAAAGAGAAACACACACACACGGCAGTCAGTAGACAAAAACAATAATATATAGATTCAAAAACAGTGTTTCTCTAGGGTGAGAATTCATCCACATGTATGTTAACAACTTCTCATAGAACAGTTCTGTGCTACATTAAGTATTTGGCAGTACCCACCACTTCTTATTAGGTCTTCTATTCTTGGATTCATAGACAAACTTCCGTGCCTGCGTTAGTCATATTCAACACATTTTCAGCAGTTTAGATAAACAACTGCTAAAGCGTATGCACGCACCTGATGCTCAGTTTCATTGTGATGCCTGCCATTAGACCGGCAGCGTCGGTATCTCAGCACAACGGCCAGCTCCTTTTTTTTTTATTCTCCCTTCAAAGAGATTGTGCCTGATTTCAGCACCACAGACAGCTGCCAGTGCTTCATTGCTCTGGCAGCTGGAGCAGGCTGATTCTTGCCTGGAAGTCAAACGAGTCTCTTCTCACTAACCCCTGCCCTCTTCACCGCACGCGTCTTATTCTGAGCTATTTCATGCTCGCTTCCCTTTATTTAAGAGGTTAAAACAGAAGGTGAACCCTAGATAAAGAGCTAAATGATAAAACCTTCACAGAAGGACTCCCTGTATTATTCAAAGTTGTTCAAAAAAAAGTTTTAAATCTTATTTAAATCAAAACTGGATTCCATGTTCTGTTGGAATACATGTGTACAACAGCTGTGTTGTGTTTTAATAAAATGAGAGTAAAACAACAAACACAGTTTCATAAACTATCAGCAGGAGAGCTGAATGGACACGTCGCTGTCAAACCACTAAAATAATGAAACACTGAATTTAGCTTTAATAACATGAATATGCTATCAGACAGAGATCATATTGTACACAGTAAGCATCCTGATTACAAATACCCAGATTAAACAGGCTACACCTACGATGAACTTTAAGTTGCTTCACTTTGTTAACTCTCAGAATTTCACAGAATATTATTTTCCAAACTGACTTTAAACCCACGAGCCTGCGGAGTAATGCAGCAGAAACGGTTCTCGGGGAATTTATATGATAGTCCAACATACCACTTGGATTATAAATTGGTGTTGATCATATTGACTGTATTGGTTGTCTCCTGAAACAGTAAACTACCAGCTGTGATGGGCCAGCTGCACAGAATAAACCTCAGTTTCTCACTCCTCTTGTAACACTGTCCAACCCCTTTTTTACAGTCTTGCTGCTCTTAAAGGTGTATTCTATAGTATATAAAAGATTTCTAAGGGGGAGCTTTTCCTCGCCAGAGTTCATTTAAGATCTGTCATTTGTGATATCGCAAATTTGTCTCACATAAGTTTCTGCAAAAATCTGTAAAATTAGACTTGATTACCACATTGTAATTTCTCAACCCTGGATTCAATGGTGGTTTGGCGGCTGCCCTTTGAGTCCTGTCCGCTTTATTTTGTAATTTAAGTTTTTATTTAGAATACCATATTGACTACAAAACAGAAATACTAATAAGACAAACATGATGAAGGATTCACAACAGCACACAGAGAGAACAGGAGAAGAGCCACTAAAAGATTCAAACATGCTTAAAAGGCAACCGGAAAAAGAAACGCATGAACAACTTGGCAGTCTAATATCTCATTCAATTACAAATGCATCTGCATAGACATTCATATGTATATAAGTATAATCTGGAAGAGGCTGTTTAAGCCAGCCTGCCAGACTCTCCAGTAAGAACTTCCAGAAAGGCAGCACTATGCGTAAAGACATGTTCCCTCTTCTCTCTCTTCACTTCTTACATCAGTTTTTAAAAAGGATTCAGGTTGTTTATTAATATCTATAAACAATCTTTTAAAATGTATGCACATTTACTTTTTGCATCTCTTACGGTCTGTTTGTGCTCTGTGTCAAATCAAACACAATAATGCGGTCAGATTTATGGATAGATTAATGAGGTTTGTGTAAAATGAATTGGATGTTTGGTTTTACACAGACTCTTTTACATGATGAATGTCTGTTTGTTTGATCCAATTTTCCACCCAAACCGCCTCGCTGTGTGGACACTGGAGCTTTTTTTTCCAAGTACACCATCTGCTTTAAGATAATACATAGTGTTGCAGTTTATCCAATTAAGGCCTAAACGAATACAATGGAAGAATGACAACTGATGTTATAAAACATTTCCATCCTTTAATGTCAAATAATAATAATCTCTTCCCTAATAATTACAAATACTCTGACAGTCTATTTTGGATCAATCCAAAGCATGCTTTACTGCTACTTAAATCACTCTACTATCAGACCAGCTATCATAGTAATATCTGATAGGTAATAAGTAATAATCAATAGTCCCCAATAAATACTCTATTTATTTGAAAGTGAGTATGATTTGCAAAATCTACAGAAAGTCCGGCTGTCTTATTTACCTTTACCTTTCTATGAACTACATTATTTATTTAACATGTTTAGATATGAAGACTTTTACTGTTTGCAGAAGCCAATGAGCTTCAGGGTTTGAACCACAGATGGGTTTAACTAACATGTCGAAGATGGAATAAAATAAAGCAAGTGTCTGTCTTTTCATGAGATTTTTTGACAAATGTGCAGCAGCTTTTTCTTTCTATTGAATCTCTTGTGAAAAACAAACCTGCAATCTGGCACAGAAGGACCAGAAGTACAGCATGTATGCAGCAGCTGTTGCATTGTTTTATGAACAACAAACAAACATATGGACACAAATGTACCATACAGTTACACACTGACACAGTCCTAGCTTAATAAGACACTCTGAGCTTTAACAGTGTCCCATGTGTTGCATGGATATTGGTTTGGATTGCGTTATATTGTCAGGTGTAACTGCTATGAAATACATAGAAGATATAAGGAAGACAACGGATCTAGAAACCATCTTTTTTTGTTTGGATCTTTCCAGGTCCAGAGACAGTCAATGTTTGTTTAAAATGTGCATTGTTTATCAGTCTTTAAGCAGCATATATTCACTCTACTGTCACTATGTTTACTGAATCGGTTTCTGTAATACAAGAAGCTGAAAACACTACCGGCTTTTAATGTTTGAAAGCAGAGCAGATTTCACCATTTGAATTGCAAATTGTTCACAAAATGAATCCATAATCAAGTCTTAGTGATGTTGTTTTTGTATTCACTGGGAAAAACTCCAAGTTGAACTCATTAAGTTTCATGCATATTAAACTCTCTCGCCCATTTTCACCTTTGACCCTTCAAACCATCCGCTCCATGTGACTCTGCATGTCTCTGTCACTCTACAGCCTGCTCGTGCTTTAAAGCAGAAACCAGCTAATTGCTCGCAGCTCTAGTGACCCACTTACTTTAGCCTAGTGGAGCGAATGCTATATTTGGCAGTCACACAAGAGGAGAATTAAGGAAATGGAGAAATGTTTCAGTGCCAGGAGATATGAGAAAGCATGGCACATGTTCATATACCATCACTGTGGACTCCCCTGCTACAACAGCAGGTGGAGTCTTCTCTCTTTTTTCTTCGAAGGCACATATTGACGCAGAAGTAATCCCTGGTTTGGAGTTTTTAATCATAGCGGGAAACAGGGAAAGCCTCCAGATAAAATAAAAAAATAAACTTTAAGAACACTCAAAAAGCAACAATGTGATGCATGATTATGCAACAAGGGAATTCTGAGGCAAAATAGCTGGCACAAGCTGCTGGCAGTGAGAAAGCAGTGTTAAAAATGTTCACTTTAAACAATATGTCCCTGTGGAACCAACAAAGCAACATCTAAGGATCTGTTTGTCATCAAAGCATAGATGAATCCAAACTCTGTAAGTTGTTCTCTGTATCGCTTCAACTGTATGAACTGTTTACAAAAGCAGAGAACACTGTTTTAAATTTCACAAATTATGCACACTGACCTCAAAGATTAGGTGTGTTAAAGCACGCACAAACACTTTGATTTCAGAGATAATCAGCCATTCTGTTTTTTGCAAGATGCAATCTTAAATGTATTACAGAGATACGGCATCTTCCCGTCCAACTGTATAGGTCACATTGTGCTTTTATCTGCCTGCTGTCATCGACGGCCTGGGCTATAGGTTGCTCCAAATCAGATTACGGTACAACTCATTTTAGGCCCGTTGGTCGTCTGCCCTCAGTCGCAACGCTTCACAGAATCCCCCATAAATTCACTTTGAAGGGGGGAGGGAAGGGGAGAGATAAAGCTGATGGAAATTGGAATGTATTATCCATACAGGAGCTCTGTATAACGACACAGCTCACAAAGGGGGAGCACAGCCTTCCCGTTCAAAAAGTGGCTTCATTAAAGGTATGAAAAATATATAAATGATAAAAGGCTGATAGCACTGAAATATAAAAGGATGGAGTCATAGTAATAATTTATAAAGCAGCTCTACCTACCTGCCTACCTACCGCATGATGTATGTCTGCGTTTTCCATCTTTGATATTCTGGTCCAAGGACCAGCTCTATAAGCTCCCTGAAGATGATTGGCATTGCAAATGTCTCGCTCTTTCTTTTTTGAACTTCTCTCATTCCCTCCTTCCGTCTCACCCCTTTATTTCCCTCTCTGCTTGTCTGTCTCTGTCCTTTTGTTGCCATTCTCTTCTCTCTTTCTCCAATTTAAACTCAGGACAGGTATTATGCAGAAGGTAATGGGGTGCAGGAACAGAAGGGGAAAAATGAGAATAGAGTGCTTGACGGTCATTCTCCCTCGTAGAGATCTGCAGCACACATTCTTTAGAGAAATTCCAGGAACATACACTGCAGTAAACAGGCCTCAAAACTGCAAGACTCATTATATGTGTGCAGAAACTGGCTATTCTCCATCCTCTGCGCACCGTTAGCTGGTATTTACTGTACAAGTCCTTCAGGAGAGATTAGATTCCGCTGGGCTGCTGTGGGTGGGGAGCTGAATGGCCCAGCCAGGACCTCTATTCATTAAGCCCTTAATTGCTAATTGAGGTCTTTGAATGATTCAGCAATAGCTGCTGCTGTTGGGACATTAGTTGAGTAATTTATGGCTGCATGGGAAAAATTAACAAGGGCATGAAACTGTTATTGAACAGGACATTGGTGCCTGCACTGCATTGTTATCAAACCACCAACTCGTGTTAACCCTCGAATGTCTGCACAATGCCTTTATACGGCAAGTGTTTACTATTTATCTGCAATTACTTGAGTTTAGTTCATTGATTCAGTGTTGACATGTCCTGCAAGTTAGCTGTTAAGACTCTTATGGTTGGTCATTCTCTTTGTCCGTGTGTATGTTCTACCTTGTTTTTAGAGAAGATTTTTTTGTTTGTTTCCAAATGACAATTGGAAACTCCAGCAGTCAGGCCAGCTACTGTCAGTATTTATTTTATATTAATACTTGTCAGTAGCTTTAAAGAAAGAGAAAAATTGCTAGATGTAAAGATTGATAACACCTATGTGCTCCTGTGTTAAAAGCGGAAGCCAGATGTGTGTTGCTCTAGCTTAGCGATAGCAACATAAGTCTTGCAGTTAGCCTAGCATGACAGTTTGGGCAAACTGCAAATAAAGCAATGACTTGTTAACACAGTGCTCTCTGGAATTAACATTTAGCTTAAAAGGTGTTAAGTTCGCAATAAGTGAGAGTTAGTGGGTTACCTGAGGAAAGATACATATTTTCATCTCTGTGCAGTAAATAAAGCTAAGAATAAAACATTTTTAATTTGTCTGAGTTAAATTCATAGTTGTTATGTAATTAAAAAACAATTTGTCCATTTAGCTTACAATTAGCCTCTCATCTCCTTGAACAACTTGAATTTGTTTTCAACAGTATTTTATTGATCATTTATGATGGCTTCCCCTTTATTTAACAGAAAAATGAACATCTGTAGCAAATCAGCAACAATCATTCATCAAATCTGCTATTTAAATAACATTTAAAGGAGGTACCTGTTGTTTTAGTCTGACTGACATGTTATTAGCTTTCCCTACTTCATTTATGTGCTAAGCTTAACCTTTAAAAAGCTTCTTATTTATGCGCTGAAAAGGGGAATATCAGTCTTTACACCACCAAGTGAGAAATCTAGCAAAAAACGTTTTTTTAATCAGTCGTTTTTCACCACTTTAGTGTAATTTAGCACCAATTAAACCTAAAACTAAAATGTTTAAGCAGTCATGTAATTTAGTCTTTTCTAACATCTACCAGTCGGGCAGTCAGTGAGTGATTTTTATCACTGTGAAGCTTTCATATTATTCAAAGCAGTATTACGATTATTTGTCACTTTTCATGCTGTATATAAGCTCACAAAACAAGAGTAAAAGAGGAAATAACACATACCTACACTGCAGCACAGTGTGTAAATGTAGACTGTATAAAAATGTAATTAGATTTCAGTCCACATTTATTCCCCTGTAATGCGTTTGGCTGTCATTCAAATTCGAATGAGGCACAGAGAGGAAAAAAAGACTTATTATAGACGCATACTTCATTCTCTGAGCAGACATATTTTTCCCAATGAAGCACTAAAAGTTGATGTATAGTTTAGGAGATGTTTGTCTCATGAGCCTGATAGTGGTGACATGCTGATGTGTCCGCAGGCAAGCTATGAAGGCGTCCGCAAATGAACCCTCAGAGATATTCACATTTCTGAAGACAGATCAGGTTTGAAGCTTTTGGTTGTACACTGTCAGTGTGCTGTAGGGTAAACTACTGCAAAGCAACATTTGAATAGAGTGGGGCTAGTTTGGCCCAAATGTATTTGTCACTTTGGATGAGGAGTTTTCATCTTTGAGTGCAAGTCAGCGAGGAGAGATCAGGGAGAGAGGAAGTGCTAAAATGATTACTTTCACCACTTCCTTGCTTCTTTATCTCAGGAGAATTCAGACTCTGAAGCCCCTGACAGACGGTGTGAAAGGAGCAGAGAGGATCCATGAAATACTTACACTTGGAACCTTTGCAACGCAGGAGGAAGCTGTAGAAAATCACTGTCAGGCACATGCTTCTCTTTTTAGGAAAGACTTTCAAGGGAAAAACAAAAAACTATTTGCATGGAAAAACATGCCAGTGATGAGTTGGGACGCGTCCACAGCCTTAGTGATGCATGAAGATGTTATTTAGCATAAATTTCCAGAGCACTAAGAATGCCAAGATGAATCCAAACTCAGCTGTCTCCATCCTGTCTTTTCCTATCAGGCTGCTTTGAATTCTGTGTGAGCTTGTTTTCTGGTCTAGGACGTTTTCCACCAGCGTTTGCAAGCAGTTATGCCACATGTTCTTTTTTAAAGGCTTCAAGAATCTTAGAGACTCATGAATATTGTAAAAGAGTGGCATGGTGAGCCTCTTTTTTCAAAGTTGAATGAAGTGGAGGAATACAGTAAACTGCTATCTTGTGACCGTTTTCATTATAATCATGTCAATTAGAGTAATTAACAAGATAATCCTTGGGCAACTCTGGGGTGTTAATCGACTATGATATATGTGGAGGAAGAAAGAGGAGCGCTTATGAGCTGTTTAATGGGCTAAAGATTGCCTGCAGTTGTTTTATAAACCAGCGGCAGCCTGTGGTTATTTAAGGAAGAAGTTCAGTGGTTGCTCAGTGACCAATTGATGCAGTCAGCTTCTAATACAAGCCTGACAAGTTTAGTGACTTTGTAGGAAACTACGAACCATCACCCAAGCTATTTTTTTTGTGTCTACAAGTAAGATTGCAGCAGCTTTGAAATTCTGACTGTTTCTTAATGTTCCATTATGATACTTAACTTGAAGGCTTTGGAGAAAGTTTTCTCTTTTCAAAATGCTTTTGGCTGGTTATACACTTTACGATTGTGTAAATATGGTACAATGTCAGCACACGCTGTACGAGTAAAGCATTCATGATGCACAATCAAGCTCACAAATGATGTGTTCATACTATATCTACTGTTGAATTGACAAGTCTGACCTGAGTGCTCACTCTGTTCTAGCTACAGTATTCCTCCGCTACATTGCCACAGTTCCTGTAATTAGGGCCCTGTTTGAAAAAAAGCACATACATAAAAAAAACTGGAGTAAAAAAACATACAAAACATCTCACATCTCTTGCAAAAGCATTAAAAAGAATATAAGCTCTTCTAAATGATGATCAGTGAACAAAACCCTTATCTCAATTTAGATCGAAGAATGAAGGGTAGCAAAGGAATAAAGGAAAGGAGCCAAAGGTTGGACTTGGACCCCGGCCGCCCACTCGGAGGACTAAAACTCTCTACATTTGGTGTGTGCTAACTGCTGGTCCATCAGCATTTATACTTTTCTAATAATACTAAGTATAAAATTACTTAAACTGTATGTTTTTGGCATTTTCATTTGTAGCATGTGGTGAAAATGAACACAGACGCAATGGGGAAAAATTATCACATTATTTGATAACATCTGTCATTTACCTGGCCGGGTGAAGAGACTGTGCAGCTGTTCAGAGGTTGAGATGGAGTGAATGAGATCTGATTGGGTCGGATTGTTGGGCTTTTTAGTTCCCAGCTCTGTTGATAATTACGTTAATCAGCTGCAGAGAGCTCAATGATGGCATCTCCACATTACGGGGCTAAAGCCGAATAAGATTAACTTTCAGTCTGTGAGGAGAAAAGAATTTTTTTTAAAGAACAGCAGCGAAGATTTTTACTAAATTATGTGGAGGTGGACACAACGAATGGAAGTGAAGATCAGGTAGGATGGGGAAAATTGTGATTGGAAGTTTGCCTAAGAGAGGATCGACTGTGAATGAGTAGGTGAATGTGTTAGTGTATTTTTGTGCGTGAGTGTGGGTGACATATATTTATAAAATACCATACATATTATAGGACTTAATAATTTTGTGCACTTACTTATTTGGTAGGTTTAAGTCTAAAGCCATATATAACATTCAAATAAACATTTAGATACATTCACATGTGTAGAGCCTTTTGTCAGTTAAACAAAGCTGCTTCCAAACAGAATTGCCATGAGCAATGAGTTATAGTTTCCGTCAATCTTCAAACGAACACTATAACAGCTTCCCACACAATGAGGTACGTGGTTGATTTTACTGACAGGTGTGTGCATTGGAGCTGTTAGACAGGAGGCTCGGCTTCATGTAGCTAAATCCCATTACAGACCCTAAAAGGTTGGCTTCGTCCAGTTGTTTGTATTGTGTAAAATAGCTAGCTATGACATGCAAGACAAGCTAGTAAGACGTGTTCACATTATCAGCCTCAACTCCACCTCTTTGCCTTTGTCTAGATTAGCTGGAAGGTAATATGAGTCAGCATTTCCAACATGGCAGCCACAATTGTTAGGCTTTGTAACAGCTCTTTTTTTGGGTGACTTTACTGAGACATTGTCCATGTTTATACAATTTCTGGGGAAACCCCAATCACTGAGAGGCAGGGATGAAACTCCAAATGTATGCATTGAATTAAAAGATTTAGCTCAAGGTAAAATGTGTTTTATCTTGACCTCTGGAAAATAACAATTTATGCTGTTTTCTGACATTTTGTTGGCAAAACAATCAACCAACAGATAAAGTGATAAAAAAAACTGATTATTAGCAGAAACCCTTATCTATAGAACATATGAAAAAAATCTTTGAGGACCTGATAAGAAAAGAGAATAATTAATCCCAATCAAACTCATTAAAAAAGGTTATCATGTCCAGTACGTGTCAGATTAACATTTCATAACTTGAATATAATAAACTTAATATCAAAGGAAACAACCTCAAAAGACTGCAGGTATCCTGGAAGAAAAGACATTTATCTTCATTTTCACCAATGACTTGATTTACTTATCATCAAAACAGACAAACACAGGTGGACTAACACATTGCATTTGATTATAACTGTAATGTAAAAACCTTTTTCAGCTCAAATATAAAGCACAATATATTACTTTAAGGTGACAGGTCACCACTGAGGCTGCTGCTGAACATTTGTACAGACCTTTTCTCCTCAAAACTCAGGAGAGATCCTCCTGAGGTAATAATGTTTGAACAGTTTGTTAAATCTAAATTTAAAAGCCCTTCGGTGAGAACATACACTCAGATACACTTAGACACACTCATACATACACACTCGTGCACAAACACAAAATCCTCACCTGCAGGGAATTTAAAGGTGCAACAAACTGAAAGATACTTCCTTCTTCTGTAAGTGGAAGTATCACCATGGTGACACTTCCTGATCCCCCTCCAGAGGATTGTTACACAAACAACAAAGAGTGCAGGAGGTCTGCAAATTAGTTTGGGTGATTGAGTGCCTGCTGGAGTGTCCGGGCTTTTCTTCCTTCTGTTTGCCGTTTTTTTTTTTTTTTTGACAGTTAAGAAGCTTCATCCTGAGGTTTCTGTATTCTGTAATGATGCTGTAACAGAGGTTGAATAATTTTTTTCTGAATCTTAAGTGCAAATTATAAGAAGGAGACAGCAATTGCCCAGTCTATAGCAGTTTGTCTTGAATCTGAAATGTCTTCAGGTCAATTACAGATCCAGTATGGAAGTTGAGATATAGGTTGCTGCCAAGGTGCTGTTGAAGAAGGCTCAGTACCTCCATCTACTCAAAGAAATTGTTTGTGTGCGGCTTCACAGCCCCACCAACTGGCATACACTGATGTATTGACAAATCATCTTGCACTTATGTCATTCCAAATCTGGTGATGGCACTGCACCTACTCTGAAACAAAAAAAAGTTGAAGTTTCATTTATAAAAAAAAATCCTTTATAAAAATCAAATCAAATAGGACCTCTTGAATTACTGTCAAACACTTGTTCACACTTAGAACACCTGAAAGATGTCTTACCCACATGGGAAGGAATTGCACTTGAGGGAAGAAAAGCGTTGAAACAGTGAGTGCGGCTCTGTGTGACCTTGCTGTTAGGTTCTATTTTCAGATGTGAGAACACAGTTCTCATATACTGTGAGACTCACACTTCTGAATCAAAAACACCCTGACAAAGTTTTTCCATTACTGTAGACACGATCCTCCTCTTTTAAAGTAGACTTCTGTTGCCTGACCTCATCATCTATGAAAGCACATTGCATTTGTTTGTTATTTCATCAATAGTCGATATTTACACAGAAAACTAATTATAATCCTTTTTGAGAGAAAACTGCTCATTTTCTTTGATTTAAAATTTTAAAATATTCATTTAAAGATTTGCTCTTTTGCATTTGTGTTAAAGGTCTGCATTTGCATGTACAACTAGAACCAAAATTATATGTCCCAACCTCACAAATATTTTGTTTCTTTGCATGCTTTTCCAAGAACTTATGAAGTGGATGCCTGTGGGCTTTACACAGATAAAGAACATTTACATTTAAAAAATTAAAATCTTGTCTTATTTTTAAAAAGTAATAACATTTCTAAGAAAAAGTGTATAGAAAAAGTAGAAAAAAAACCTCTTGATCTTCAACACGGTGGAGGTTGTTGCTTTCAGAGAAAGACCTTAGACATTTCAAATATAATTCAAAGAACTCCTTCACACAGGCAGAATAAAAAATAAAATACTGGCGCACACAAATTACTTACTCTATGGCACTTTAATAATCTGACATACTGTAGGTAATTAGTGCGAGCTCCAGTATTTTCTTTGGATTCGGTGTGAAGGGGTTCATTAAATTCTAATTTGTTGTGTTGTCTTTGTGCTATTTTCATTTGAATATGGGATTACAATGTGAAATCATATTCTGTTTAATTTACATTTTACACAATGTCCCATCTCTTCTGAATTTAAGATTAAAGACATTTGAAAACAAAAGTTTGATGTCGCTATGGTGGATAATTGTTTCAAGACTGTCAATCATTGGAGAGAACAATAATGACAAGTAATTAAAACAAATCACTAGTTGCAACTACATTTTGAAGATGCACTTTGAGAAATTGTGATACACGTTTTGCGCCGTTTTTGACTTTCATTAGAAATATTTACATTGTAAAAGATGAGTAGTCTCTGCCTCTCAGTCTTCACATAGATTATAGCCTTTCTGTTTTTATAAACCATAAATCAAACCTGTTAGCGGCAAATTGGAGCAGTTAAAAGAAGTCTTCAAATGCTGTTCAGAAATAAGAAAGCATTTTTCTTTGTTCTGACCATCCAGCCATGTTTTAAGTGGATTATTCAAAACAAAGAGAAGTGAAAAACCCTGTAATGATCGCCAACATTTCTTGCTCAGACTGGTGTTTACCTCCTTCTGCCCCTCTCCGTTTGTCTTTCTGTGTTTAAGCTCCACCGTCTAACCTTCCAGGCTTTCTGAGCACTGTGCAACTGTGTCTCTCAGCAGGCATTGCTGCAGGACTAGGATGACTGGGAAGACCCAGACCAGCAACGTGACCAACAAGAATGACCCGCGCTCCCTCAACTCCCGAGTCTTCATTGGCAACCTAAACACAGCCGTGGTATCCAAGGCTGACATCGAGGCCTTCTTCGCCAAGTACGGCAAGATCTTGGGCTGCTCAGTGCACAAGGGCTACGCCTTCGTTCAGTACGCCAGTGAGAGGAACGCCAGGGCCGCCGTGGCAGGGGAGAACACCAGGGTCATCGCTGGACAACCACTGGGTAAACATGTTCAAATGTGCTCTTTACTATGATATACAGTGTGAATATGTGGGTATAATATTTGCATGGAAGAGGAACTCAAAAAGAAACTACACATTACCAACAATGTATAAAGGGAGCTTCTTTATTTTACAGCCTCAAACTGGACTTCCTTTATGAGAAGACTCGTCTCTTCCGCATTCTGTCACTTGTTTTTCATCCTGTGAAAGCACATAAAAACTCCCCTGTGTTGTTCTATTATCAGTTTTGGTTGTTAGATGTATCATTAAAGGTAATCACTGTTTCCCCAACATTTCATCATCATTTTTAAAACATGCACATAAACCCCTTTAAACCTTTTAAGACCCCACCACCACTGCAGTAGCACAGTTAATCTTGATACAAATGACAGGAAGAGGATCAAACTGGCAAAAGATCTGCCGTGAAGCAGCTCATCATCAACCTCGTGCAGATTATCAGTTTGTTTCGTGGCTTTCAGCTGTCAAGCAAATTATGAGGATTTAAATCATTCAAGTTATTTTTAATTAACAGTGTACAGCAGAAACATTTTCAGACCTCTTCAGGATAGTTTTGCGTTCGCTTTTTTAAGATTCAACACGAGAGGCAGTTGGGGCCAGAGGCTTTGTGTTTGGGTCTTTTTGAATGTCACATTCTAGTGAATGAGATATCTCTGAATCAGCTTGAGAGAACTTCATTAAATTTGCACAAAAATTCAGTTGGACTCCAAACTGAAGTAATTGCATATTTGTGGTCAAAGGTCACTGTACCTTCAAGTCTGGCCCATTCTTTGTCAGTCTTATGTACTCTTCTGTAACAACAGAATGGCAGCCTACAGCGTTGAAAAATGAAGCCAGTTGCTTTTTCCAGTCAGTTGGATGTGAGGTTGAGATTGTTAGGCTTCAAAATGTATCTTCAGAATCTAATGGGTGATGTTTTATACTGTCTATGGATACAACTTACTAACTGGAATTATCAGTGATTAACTACATGTATAGTCCTTTGAATTCTTAGCTTGCAGTCTGCACAGAGTTGCATGCAAAGGTAGATTAAGATAAGATATTTTGGACTCCATCCTGCAGTTACTAAAAAACAAGACATAAAAAAACACTACATGACATCACACAACAGCAGCAGTTCCATGTTACAATCTCCTCACATGCATAAAAACACCATGTGGCAGCAGTGACATAATGCTTAACCTCATGGAACGTGACAGGTGAGAGGAGACGTACAGTTCAACAATGTGGTGCTCATTTCTGATAGACCTGAACCTTTGGCCCATAGGTACCGACAACCCCCTCGACCTTACAGTAACGCTAATGGAAAAACCTTGTAACCTCTGTAGTTCACAACATAGTATATGTTTTAAATGTATTGTGGAATAGATCCGTTTTGCTGAAAAATCAGCTCGACTACCCTTTCCAAGGGTATTACTTTGCTGTAAGCAGGTTTCTGACGGGTTAATGCCACATACCTACAAGACTTATTCCCTAATCTCCAATCTTCTTTTCTTGTTCTCAAAAAAAAAGCATGGTTACCCAATATGAAAGCAGAACGTACACTGTAGTTTCTTAGTTTTAATCTGAAGTGTTAGAAATGCTTTAGTGTTTTTTATTCTTTTTGTAGAGTGCATTGTGTATGGAACAAGATTCTTAAAGAAATACAAACTAAACATGAAGGACAGTGAAAGCCAGGGAGGTGTCATAAAAGAAAGATCAATATCATTAATAAAAGATAATTTTATATAAGATTGTAAATAACTTACAGAAGAATCTGTTGGAGACTTTTTAAGTTTGTTGCTTCAAACAAAAATTGGTCAAATCTCATTTTGATCAATATTACCAGCAGACCTCAGGCTGCCATCTGGTTCTGAGCGATTATAGACTCAAGTTCTGTGAGGAATCTTCAGGGCAAAATTACATTTGATCAGAAAAAAAAAAAAATGATATATATTATGATAGAAAGATGCATTGTTGCTAAAATACATGGATTCATTTGTATGAATGATGTAAAGCTAGACAGACACAGACAGACATCCTGAAACTTGGATAGACAGGCAGACAGTCATACTTAAACTTATACAGACAGAGAAAAACATGGAGGAAACAGTCAGGTCCTCAGGGCCTACAGCGGATCCCTGTAAATCTTCCTTATATTACTTATTGATTAGTCCACAGCCTCCTCTCATAGAAAATAAAAGTCTTCCCCGAGCCCTACTCTCTCATTAAATATGAATCAGAGCTCTCAGGGGTCACGTCTGCAATTCCACCATGTGTTTGCTCAGGTCCATGCATTTTTCCTGTGGGAGTGGTGAGACTGCTTGGCTGAGTTGTGTGTTCACACTGATTTGATACATAATCATAGAAGTCAGGAACTATTATTGTAGAAATTGATAACCCATAATCTTTCAGTACATTTAGTGAACTGGACTCAGAAACTTGCTGCAGGTCTGAACAAAGCTTTAGCTTTGTTTTATAGGTGCAGCAATGAACTTTTCCACCTCAAGTTTCTTACAGATTTAAAACTTTTTCTATTATTGTTTGTAGATAGATAGATAGATAGATAGATAGATAGATAGATAGATAGATAGATAGATAGATAGATAGATAGATAGATAGATAGATAGATAGATAGATAGATAGATAGATAGATACTTTATTGATCCCGAGGGAAATTCAAGGCATCCAGTAGCAGTATACAGACAGGCAGGACACAAGACATTAGTTACAATACACACCCGCTGTCCCCCCTCCCCTCTGTATACAAAATCCCCCAAACAAGATTTAGCAGCCCCTATGTGACTAAGAATAAACATAATTATATGTTAAACCTGTGCAGTTAGCATTAGCAATTAGACTTAAAACTTATATAGCATAATGTACATAACCTGTGAGGAGAGAAAAACATGTGCTGGTTAAAAGAGACCTGTAAACAGTTAAAGAGCCTTAGAAACAAAGTGCTGACCTTCTAGAAACTAGTTACATGTGCATGTACAGAGGTGTTTGAGATAGTGCCAGAGGTGTGAGTACAGTCGTTAAACAGTCAATGCAGGAATGTAAATTGGCTCACCAACTTAAAGGAGCAGTGATTAGCATTACGTGTCCTAGACAATAAGGTGAAACCAGGAGTGATTAGGGTGATTATCATCATTAAGTACCCAACTATTGAGGAGCAGATTAGCATTAAGTGTTGAAGACAATAGAGTGAAACTTGACCTAATTAGGGTGATCATGTCAACCATTACAGATGTAGCATAACACAAGAGTAGGATGAAACCAGACATGATTAGGGTGATTATCTTTAAAGTGACCTGTGCTCAGTAAGGTGACTATCAATATGCATTACAGTGTCCAACTGGGGGCTGACTCTGAGGTCAGCAGTGCAGATGAGGAATGAGAAAAAAGTGAAAAAAGAGTCCAGGGATCACCGTGCGCTTCTTCCCTGCCGTGACAGTGAAGTGTTGCACAATCTGATGGCCAGGGGGACAAAAGAGTTCTTGAGCCTGTCCGTGGAGCACGACTGTGACAGCAGTCTGTCGCTGAACATGCTCCTCTGCCCGGTGAAGGTGCTGTGCAGAGGGTGGTGTGTGTTGTCCATGATGGAGAGCATTTTGTCCAGAGACCTCCTCTCTACCACTGTCACCAGTGAGTCCAGCTCTGTGCCCACCACAGAGCCGGCCCTCCTCACCAGTCTGTCCAGGCGTGCTGCGTCCCTCTTCTTGCAGCTTCCTCCCCAGCACACCACGGCGTAGAAGAGGACGCTGGACACCACAGACTGGTAGAACATCTGCAGCAGCTTGTTGAAGGACCCCAGCCTTCTCAGGAAGTACAGACGGCTCTGTCCCTTCCTGCAGGTAGTGTCCATGTTAGGCGACCAGTCCAGCTTGTCATCCAGCTGCAGCCCCAGGTACCCGTAGGTCCTGACCACCTCCACGTCGACCCCGCCGATGGAAACAGGTTCTAGATGTGGTTTGTTCCTTCGGAAGTCCACCACCATCTCTTTGGTCTTGGAGGTGTTTAGCTGCAGATGGTTGGCACTGCACCACGACACAAAGTCCTCGATCAGGCTCCTGTACTCCTCCTCCTGTCCATCCCTGACACAAGCAACTATCGCAGTGTCGTCCGAGTATTTCTGCATGTGGCAGAGCTCAGAGTTATACTGGAAGTCAGAGGTGTACAGGGTGAACAGGACGGGGGAGAGCACAGTCCCCTGTGGTGCACCAGTGCTGCTGACCACAGTGTCAGATGTGCAGTCCTTCAGTCTGACGTACTGTGGTCTCTCTGTGAGGTAGTCTGTGATCCACCTCACCAGGTGCGAGTCCACCCTCATCTCGGTCAGCTTGTCTCTCAGTAGGAGGGGATGGATGGTGTCGAAAGCGCTTGAGAAATCAAAGAACATGATTCTCATCACGCTGCTCCCTTTGTCCAGATGAGAGTAAGCCCTGTGTAGAAGATAGAGGATGGCATCGTCCACGCCCACCTTTGCCTGGTATGCAAACTGCAGGGGATCCTGTGCGTGTTGTACCTGGGGTCTGAGGTGTTGGAGCAGCAGCCGTTCGAAGGTCTTCATAACGTGGGATGTCAGAGCGATTGGTCTGAAGTCGCCTGGCTCACTGGGGTTCTTCTTCTTGGGGACAGGGGTGAGGCACGAGGTCTTCCAGAGCACAGGAACCTTCCCGAGCCGCAGGCTCATGTTGAAGATGTGCTGAAGTGGCTCCCCCAGCTCAGCAGAGCAGGCCTTTAGCATCCTGGGACACACCTTGTCTGTCTTGTCTGCTGCCTTCCTGGGGCGGAGTCTCTTCAGCTCCTTGCTCACCTGGTCTCTGGTGATGGTGGGGGGGAGGGGGGATGGATTGTCACTGGAGGTTGTATCTGTTCTGGTGGAGGTGTTGGGGGGAGTGTAATTTTGTTAGTTAGAATAACATCACCTTGAGAATATGGAAAATTCTTTCAAGATCACAATTTAGATAAGGAAAGAATGATAAGCTGTCAGAAAGGTTTGAAACAAATGTTCGCCAAATTTATCTCACTGGGAACATTCATCACAGATTACAAGATGACCTTCTGCGAAGTTTCAACCCGAAAACCTCTGTATGTTTAGTTTCCCTTTCACAATTTTTGAGTTCAATTAGGGACTATTGCTCAAATTTCACATACATTTACTTTTCTTCATATAAAGAAGTTTAGTTAATCTTGTCGAACTGCTGTCATTTTTAAAACCTTAGGAAGAGGAACAGCAGCCACATTTTCTTACAAATTGAGCTACTTACCTGCCCAATGTTTCTTTATTCCCGATGGGTTACAATGTACCACTACTCATCTAATCCAACTTTCATGAAGAAATGTTTTATATTTATAAGCACCACAGGAGCTCTTACTGTGAACAGCAAGCTCTACAAATGTTAAAATATGGAAATCAGGTAAATGAGCTAAGTGCAAGGTTGCATGTTAAGGCTGCTCATTAATGGGAGCTGATCACTGACACATAAAGCATACTCATAAATACTGCCGTGTTTGCTATTTCAAAGCTCCAGGAATATTCACATTAGTGTCAACATCTCACATGTCCTCTCTGCATCAGTGCATCCACTTAAAGAAGCTTACCTGCACCTACAAACTGAAACAATATTTTGATTCCTGAGAAACACAATAACAACAACAACAGGGTGTGCAGAGAAAAGGATTTATCAGTTGCACCTGCACATGCTTCATATAACAGCAACGAGAGTTCTAAACAAATAGATAATTGCCTTATACAATAGCCAAATTAAATATTCCTTTGCATGGCATTGCATATTGCATTTCTAACAGCTGCACTTCTTATATTGTCTGTGGACACACGTGCACCCACATGCACACACAAATCCTGTCTACTGATTTGCACCATAAGTGTCAGAGGCATATGAAAGCTGCCTACAGTATGGTAATATCTCACCCTGCTTTGGAACTCTAGTTTTTTTTTTAACTTTATTCTGCTGCCTCAGTGAAATTTAACCCTCTTGGTCATCATCTTTTAAACATGAACTTTGTATTTGATTAGGCTCAGGGACTATAACGCCGGAGGTGAGTGCATCCTGCACAAGATATGAATTCTTGATATTTCCTCGAACACATTCCTTTTTTTTTGATTACAACCAAAAGGAGGCAATTCTCAGGGTGGTTGTTTAAAGGCATGACTTGTGACAGGAGGGAGGGTCAGACGTAAACCCTTTTGAAGTCCTAAGTACCCAGCATGCAGTTCGGGCTGCTGAGCGACCTGGACGTCTCACACCTGAGTAGATTGAATCGCCTGCCAGAGAACGAAGCTCCAGAGATTGCTTTACTCAATTTAATTCCTTTTGACATGACTGGATTGCAGAGACAATGGTTTAGAAGTAGTTCATGCAAATAAAAGTGACATTCAATCAGACTGTTATTGGCCTCAGACAGCAGCTACTTAGATGCTGGGGATGTGAAGATATCTGCTGGGGATAAGCAGGGTTATTATTTCTCCGACTCAGCATTCTTTACTTTCTGCTGTTGTGGATAAAATCTGGACAAAGATGTATTGATATTTTTAAGGGTCATTTTTTACAATCAGAGAGTGGTGTGATCTGCTTCCTAATCATCTTCTGTTGAAAGTGTTATAGAGTGTTTACATGTGAGTGCTGTCTGCTGGTCTTTGAGCGTCTCTCTGTGGCTGAAACATTTACTGCAGAGAACCAGATCAGTTTCAACGTATCCAAAAGCCAGATTCCCATAGTTAAGATGGAACTACGCATGGTTAATACAGACTCATATTAATGTAGAGTACTTTGGATGTTTAAAGAGTAAATAGACGAACTCACCTGGATGTGATAATGGAGGGCTGAATTATTTCCTCAGGAATAATCGGTGACACAGGCCCAATAATAATCTTTTGAAGACTATTGAATAAATCTAATATTTCATGTCACTTTGCTTGAAAATCTTACTACAATGTACACTTCATCTATTCAAGGTCTCCATGCATAAGGGTGCAAAAGCTGATCTCTTCTCTGATTCATTCTTAAGATATTGATGACAAGACTTAAAACATGAGACAACTTTTTGGAAAGGTGTTTATAGGTACAAGTAAAACAATGTTTGCAGGTCTGTCATCCAAAACAGCAATATAAGAGAGTAAACTATGGATCTGTTTAATAAGGGAGAGGAATAAATCTTATTACATGTGCTATTTACTTTAGAGTTCACATTACCGTTCAGCTTTTTAAACTTGTTTTCCATATCAATTCACTTATCTGTCTTTTATTTTAGCAACATATTAAAAAAAGAAAATAAGTCAACCAATCAATTAAAAGGTTCTTAAATGTGGGAACCCAGATTCAAATTGTGCAACATTAATTGAGAATTAAAGGTCATCTTTATCTAAATGTTAACTTGATATTCATTGAATGCCACTTCTAAACTTAACTTAGGTAACTGAAATGTTATCACATTTCTGCTCTGCAGTCTTTCTTTTTTTCCTTACTGCATACATGAATGTTTCATCTGCATGAACACTAGATGGTGCTGAAAGGAAAGCAGTGAGGGCAGCACCATCATAACTGGGACATATTTAATCCTCCCTCAGCATGTATGATTCATTTATATCCTCAGTAGTCAAACTCATACAGGAATAGACTGCATGTACTTCTGAATACTTAATGAAATGTTTTTTGTTTATGTGGCATTAAAAGTTGAATTTATTCAGAGTGTGTCTGTGCTGTTTGTGCAGCTTGGAAACTGTTGACACTTGGGCTGTTTTATATATAAAGTTATGATGGTGATTAAGCTGCCGCTGCCACTCTTGCTGCTGGTTAAAATGAGGATAAAGATAAACCCAAAAGAGCAAGCACATAGAGCATGGTTTATGTCTGTTTCTCTGCCTACATCAAATATTTAAAGATGTATTTTTCAAAATTTCTCCAAAGAAGCCAACGTGAGACAGGGGTTTGAGGATATTGGCGTTTGATTCAAGCGACTAGGCCTTGAAATAATTAATGTGTCACACTCAGTCTTTATATTTCAAAAGCTTTTAGTTTCTTGTCTTTATTTTCGAGATAAAAGAAGCTCAGGGACGATTAAAACATCAGAGTGAATGTGAGACAGCTGAGAACTCTGTGTCAGTGTAATTAGATATTACAATTACAAGGCTTCACACAGCGGAGCCCAGGCTCTGAAACAGCTGGAGAATCAGCAGCTTCTTCCTCCCTCTCGGCTGCTCTTCACGTCAGTCTGTCACTTAAGTCCACAGTCCATCCACTTTTAATTAAAAAAAAAGACGATGACAATAAGAAGCTGATTTGCCTTTCCTTTGGATGAAAGAAAAAGTACAGAAGACATGTCAGGTCGAACTCGACTTTATGCAGGTTTTATCAGAATGAAAAGTAGGATGTATTTTTAAGCTGATCCATGAATATCAAACAGGAATCATTCGCCTCTCACACTTTCTCAAAAAGGTTTGTTGTTAATTTTATACAGACAGTTTGTGAGTCTGGGAGGATCATAAAGCAAGACAGGCTTTTAAGTGAGACATTTTTATCTAGACTTTTTAATAGTACAAAACACAGCACTTTCCTTTCTCTCTCTCACTTTCATTACGTCTTCTGAACAAATGCACATTAATCCCATGAACCATAGATAATTTCCGTTTATGCATTTATTTATTCATATACTCTCATATACTTGTTATTTTAACTAAAAATCGAGCAAATAACCTTTTGGATTTTGGAGAATTGTCTCTTCATAAGATCTGAACAATGGCTACAATTGAACACTGTAAAAAAATGTAATGTCACCATCAAAATGACAAGTTGCTTAGAACACAATATTCACATTTGTAAAACGTGAAACGTGTGAATATTCTTCCTCTCCTCTGCAGCCCTGTGCAGAATCCTGTAGTCCGTTTATTCCTCTACTCTACGACACGTCTTTCTTTTCAGTTATCAAGATTTCATGCAGCTGAATGTATGTGCAAATAAAAAATGTAACTCATAAAAATAGTAATACTTTCAACAACTGTCCAAACAAAACTACATGTTATGTATTCCACTGCCATCCTAACTTATAGTTGATATTATATGACAGTGTGAATAGTAATAAACAGACAGATGCGGGTTGTTAAGTTGTAACTTAAAAATATATTGCACAATGTATTTCATATTCTAATAGTAGCTGCCATGGGTACACTGAGTTCATACCCTCTGTGTTATGTTCAAAATAACAATAACTCACCATCAAAATACTTATTTGTCTATTTATTAATATCCAACTATTTCGATATTAAATCAATCTCTGAGCTTTGGACTGATGTATAAGTAAGTCTAATGAAACGCTCATTGAAAATCCGTGCAATTGAAAAAGTGAACAGAGGTTTTATCTGACACCAACCCACCGCAGAGGGTTCGGCAACTTCAAATAGGCAAACTAATTACATAAGGTTAATATTTCTGTTTCATTTCCGGTTTGCTTAAAAAAAACCATTTAAACAAAACTGGCTATATCAGTGTTTTTCATAGCCAGTTCAAAACTCCTCACGAGCTTTAAATTCATGCTTTTCCTGCCACGTGTTATCTAAATGGAGAAAGATTAGTTGGAAAAACATCATGCGTGAGCTTTATCATTGTAATTCTTCATAGATTCTGCCCCTGTATTTGGGGCTTGGAGGAGAATGTAAAAAGAGAGCTCCCCCTGGACCAGTTTGACTAATGGTACAGTCTGAAGCGGCTCTGCTCTGAGTCAGGAGCTGGAGGTGCACACCGGCGGTGGGACTGCATTTTGGAGGAGAGAGGGAGAGAGAGAGCAAGGCAGAAAGTGAAAGCGAAGTCGTCTCGGCTACAGAAGAATTGACATCCTTTATTTCCCCGTTTGGTATGACCATGTTTAAAGGCAGGCGTCGTAACCACAGATGTGAGTAAGAGCCGTCAATCACTGATGACGACAAAGAGTTAATGTCGCGCAGTTAATGAAGCTATACTTCTGACTTATTTGTGTGGCATGTTTCATTTACTTCAAACTCTGAAAGCTTTTCTGTTATTGTCTTCCATTACAGGGATGATTTTTGAGAAACTTGCTACTCATTAATGTCCAAAATACACGTGAAATATGATGTCAGCTTTGCAGTGAATTCGTTTTGCCTTGTCAGTTGATTGTACTATATCTCCTCTGTGCTTCTCTCTATAGGCTACATGATGGGATTTATGTCTACATTCGTAAATTATTGAAGATTTTGGTTTCACTTTGGAATATTGTGTCATCGATAGTGTCATGCATGCAAAATGAAATTTAAGTTACTGATGACTAATTGGAAGCAGGAGATTGCAGCCCATGCACATCATTTATTCAAATCTACTTGGTAGCTAAGGTCTATAAACTGAAAATGGTGGTAGTGAGTTTTTAAAAAAAAAACACTGTCTGTACTGTGTGGTGGCTTTCTCTGATGCAGTTCAGTAGGTGGTGCAGCTGCAGGTGTGCTGTGCACCTGTGGACGTGAAAGGGTTGGAAGGAGATGTGATTGAAGATCTGAAATTGAAATTTATAACACTGACGAATCATGCATATTTTTTTTAAATCTCCATGTTTTGATTGATGATCAGAACTTATATTTTCATGACTGTTGTTGTGCCTTCCAAAGTTTTCACAATCAATTATTTACTGTAGTAGTCCTATAGAAACTGTGACTCAGTGATACAAAATGCAGTGCAGATGTGTCATGCTGTGGCTCCCTGTTGTCACTCTGCTCTGTGTTTTCTGCTCAGTGTTTCTATTCTACGGTCACCTCACAGATGGGGAGGTCCGGCTTGAGCCCAGATGTACAAGTGGTTTGAAGCAGGTGACTGCTGCTGGCTGGTTTCCGAGCCTCTCGTCGAGTTTTTACAGTTTATGTTGAGGTTGAAGTGATGAACTAACCCGAGGGGCTTAAAATGTTTCAAAGTGTTGCACTAAAGGGGCACATAGTTTCATCACAAGAAAAAGAAAACCCGAAAAGGAAGAAAAATGTATTAACAGCTTAGGAGAGATGGAAGACTAAATGATGTTAACCTCAGCACTATGCTCATTATGATTAATGCAAAAATCTACATTTACTGATGTTAAGATGTATCCCTTTTGTAATGCTATTCTGCATCTAAAGATGCTCCTCTTGAGAGTTAATAATCCCAATGTGATATATGAAACACTGTCAACCCCCAAATTTAACAATCCCACATTAAGTTCTCCCTAATGGACCACAGTCAGCAGGTCTTATTAAAATAATTTTATTCGGAGCTCAGAGAGCTTGGGGACCGGCTGCCAAATTTATGTTCCGCCAAATTACCATTTTCCTTCAGAGGGCGAAAGAGCAAAGTACAAGGAAGTCATTAAATAAGGACAGGCGGCTGAGTAATTAATCTAAAAGTCCCTTTCAACCATAACAAAACTGTTAAAGCCTTAAAGCTCTAATGATAGGAATCAGTCGAACATACTTCACTCTAGACGCTGTGTGGCCTGGGTGTATATATATATATATATATATATATATATATATATATTTATGTACATTAAGCTAATGGAGAGTTGACAAAGTTATGTAACTATGTATGAGTCACAACCACGCAGGCCCTGTGATTGGTCCGCTAGGTGACATAATATAATTCATTATATTTCCTGCATTTACAACATTTGTTCTTGTTCCACATCGTGGTACATTTCATCTACTCTGCATTTCTTAGGTGGAGTATTGTAGAGCAACACACACTTGAAGTTCAAACTCATATTCCTTTTCTCCATCTGGTGAATTGTAACTGGTCAAAATGAATAATCCTTTTTGATATAAAACAGCAACCAACCAATTTAAAAAATCACACCAGTTAGAGAAACTGTCATTGTCACTTCAATGCAACCCGACCTCTTTCTTACAGAGTCTCTGCGACGAGCTGTTTTCAAGCTAATCCCAAGTAAAACCACTTACAGGGTTCTCACAGATACAGATAACCTTTTTTTTTTTTTCAAAATACCATTTTAATTTAATATTGTTCTGCAATGATGAAAATGTAAATTTTTAATTTGATTTTTATGAAATGTTAGTTTGAAATAAAACCAGGATAAGTGTGCCCTAATGAAAGGATACATGCTCAGTGAAGAGACCCCTTTTCCCAATAATGTCCCTTTGTCCCAGAAAGATTCATCACCTATGGCCCAACTCAAACAGCATTGCCCCTTTAACAGACATGCTAGTTCAAGTTAGTGACAATGTTGATACCACCTACCCTACCAAATGGCCCATCATGGCCCTCCAACTCCAGTATGTGGCAGCAAGAGTCAGGACACCACCGGGGTTGTCAAGTAGAAACCTCTCTTTACCACCTTAAGAGGCTGGACAGAGAGCTCCAGCATCCCAGGGCCACCCCCTACCTTTAGCTGAGGGGGTGTACCAAAGAACTTCAACAGAAGGGATCACCATAGCAACAGAATGTTCAATTGAATCCTACTGCCTGTGACAAAATGAGACTTGATTTTTTTTCTTTCTATTTTCAATAAGTGGCAAAGCATCCAATTTTAACTAAACATAACATGATACGAGAAAAGGCATACACATAAAAAGTGGTTAGAATGCTCATTCTGCTCATATGAGTGAAACCTTGATGAGCTTCAGGCGTGCTCATACAGAGGAAGGTTTCGCAAAGCTCTTTAAGAGCAGCCGGGGGTGTTAGCCTTTCTTTCCTTTGATTTAAGGTCAGTCGAATATAAATTTGACAGTTTAACACAAATATAAATAATGAAGGATTAAAACGTTCAAGTGTTATTTGCCCATACTTTGTGCTAAGTCCATGGTAACAATCAAGGGCATTTCCTGAAAAACATTGCCTTATAATTTATGGTTTGTGTTTTATTTCCTGCTAATGCAGAGAAGAGAAGAGAAAAAAATATCGCTGCTTTCTGGATTGCTAAATGTGAAGTTTAAAAAAAAAAAATCATCATGGCAAATTAGTCATTTTTTCGATACTAAAAATTCTCTAGGCTACAGCCTCTTTATCTTTCTGCGTTATATGAATGTATGTAAAAGTCTGTCTTTGTGACGTACTTTATGAAAACATGTTTTATAGACTCTTCATTGAAGAGTTCATGGATTGTGTATATTTGTTATTACAGTGACAGAAGATAATGAAAGCAGTAGATCATTAGCTCGTGAATGCATATACCCATTCACACGTTCTCCTCTCAGCCTGTCACTCATCCTGCACTGCTCGAGAAAACACACTCGGGCGTAATAAAAAGCAGAGGCCGTGGTGCCCTTGAGCCGAGATCAAAGATTATTCAAGTCCTGCCTGTCAGATTTACAGGGGAGCTGGTACGCAGCTTAGATTGAATCTGCGATCACTGTCACGCTGGATGTCTTTTTAGTCGCACATTTGTATTCACACGGGCGCCTGGATGATCTCTTCATCAAACACTGCTCACCTGCTCCTCAGGATGTGCTCTCAAAGTTTGTTCTGTGCCAGTTAGTGAGCCTCTGCCTGCCAAAGATTATGTTTCGGGATTAGTTCATGGAGGAAACACCTTTTCTCGTCTCTTTTCTTCAGCTAAATTGAACTAGTTTAGTGAATTATATTTATGGAGGAAAGTATTCAATGAGATGATTTGGGAGGATGAAGAAGCTCCAAGTGGAGACACAGCTGAGCTTTAATAAACACAACTGTCCAAACCTAAGGAGGTCAGTTTTTCCTCAGAGGGCTGCTTCATTACCTATACATAGACTGCTTGCCTGCTTCATAAGCATTTACTAAAAGAAGATGTGTAACATTATTACTGTCTGTTCAGCTTCATGTGCTGGTGAAAAAATGCAAGCTATGCAGTCAGAGCGCCCTCAAAAATACTGAATGGGAATCTTTTTCATCTGCCTGACTGAACATCCATTAGGCCAGCAAAAAGCAGTTAAAAGGCCAAATTGAATGGAAAAAGGCATGAAATAAAATACATTGTGTGCTCTTGCTAAAAAGGAAGCTGAACATAAGCAGTCGTTCAGTTTTATTCATCAGAGCAGAATAGTTCAAAGTCAATGTTTTTTTTTGTATCCAAGTCCAGCTCTTATTAAAATGTCTTGTGCACAGCTCCACGGGCAAAGTGCTTAAGGATGCTATGAGCTAAAGCATCTGCCTTAGCACATGTTAATATGAATGAAGCCAAGCTGTGTTAGAGGACCTGTGCGGATGATAATATTTCGAAAAGGATAGAAAAAAGTACTGAGTCCGCACACCAGAAGTTGCTCCAATAAATGAAATTTAATGGACTATTTTTCTTTGATCTTTGGTGCAGCACCCAGCACTTATCCTTCTACCATTATGTGCGTGCCTTTTTGACTTTTTTGTATTTCTAAAAGATCCAACAGTGGATGGATAAAGCTGTAACTGAACTCAGCCACAACGTTAGGATAGAGGAAATTTAATTAAATTAAGATGCAGTAAAGTCTGAGATTGATGCTTTTATGTGGTACATAGATGAGGAGAGAGACAGAGTGATAGCAGCACCTTCAGCTCATGGTCTGACTTACAAAAGAAGGACATGGTACCAAAACATAGATGTCCTCAAAATGGTGTACATGAACCACAAAAATGCAGCATATAAGCGAATACCACAAATCCAGAAAAGGAAAAGGAAAACACTGCATACTCATCACAGCAAATCATTTAGGGAGAAAATATCATCAGATTTTTCCTCATCTGTTAGATGACAAACAGTGGGAGCTCTACTTACCAGGCAAATGATGGCATTCAAACAATTATTAATTAAAACAATGATAATTAGATTCTCAGTGAAAAAGTCATCCACTGTGGTCAACAACATGCTGAAGACTTTTACAGCTCAGCTCAGCCACAAAGAGGATTTAAACCAAACTTGAGTTAATTCTGGACTTTAAAATGACAACTTTAATAACTGTCCATTTTACAGTCTTTTGTAATTGTTTGCTTGTTATCATTTCAAAAACCAGAATTCTTGTAAAAAAAAAACTATAAATTTGTCTTTTTAATTTGAAAATCTACTTACCTTCAATTTACAATAAAAAATGTATAAAACAATGTTATATTTATTAGTTAATGGTTTACCTCAGTTATCAAAACAAGAGATATCCTTTTTTCCATTTTATAGTTGTAACGGATGTGGCTTATCGGGGCATCCGCCACGACGGACACGTTTATTGTTGTCGTAGCAACAACTTCAGGATTGGGAACTACTACTGAAAGATGCCATACTGTTTCTGTATGCAGTTAAAAAAAAATCTAACGTAAATTAAACTTGGACACATTAGCTTGTCTGTAAACATATTCTGGGTTTTAGTCATCTTGACCACGCTCAACTTGGAGTTTGTTTTCATCAGGGTGGGACTGGAGTTGCAGAGAGAACTCCCAGAAATCACCACAATTTTCAAATTTCAACCAGCACTTTACTGTCGAACATAATTCACAACGTCATCTGACTGCAGTAAATTCAAATCATTCATAAAAAAGCGAGCTGAGAGGATAAAACAGTGCTTCAAAGTAACCTGTCTTTCTCTATGCACTCTATGAATATGTCTGTGTAATTCTTCTGCTCATAATGGCTCCAGCATAAAGTAACTTTTTATCTCCCTCCTCCATGTAATGCTGTTCACAGTTTGCAGTATCAACCAGGTCCTAACTGGCTATTGCTTAGCAACACAGTCTCTTTTTTTCTCCAGGCCCAACTTTTTGTATAGTTAAACATAAATATACACACACAGTCACACACACACACGCACATGCATATTCATGCAATTTTTTTGTATATGATTTTTATAATAACTGTAATTAATCAGAGACGGTGTGTGTGTGTGTCTGTCAGGAGTGTGTAGGGTTTGGTGTTGGTGTGAGAGTGCGTTTTAGTACTCTTTCTGTCTTTGATGACCCCAGTATGGAAGCAAAGGAAAGAACCCTCTCATATGAAATATTCGTCACGTCTTCCTGCTGCGTTTTGATAATGATAATGACACAGCTGGCCCTGTGATTTCCTCATATATCTCCGATCCATTAGTCCATTAGAGAAGGATTGAGGAGGGAAAGGAGAGAGCGAGGTTTAAACATGGGTAATCTGCAGACAAAAAAATTGGACGAGCTAGATACAGATGGAGTTACCCCAGTAAAAATATGGGAAAGAAAATATTTGAGAGACAAAATCAGAGGTCTTATGCAGTGAGACATGCAGTATACTGCATTTACTGCTTGAGCTAAATTACTTTAGACAGAAAGAGATGCTCATTACCTTTAAGTTAAGGGCAGCTATAATCAGAAGGGGTAGGTCCATATGTTTAAGACTTATGATTGATTTTATGTATCTGTGAAAAAACCCCTTAAGGCACAACAAAACAAGCAGATGTTCAGTTCCGTGACTTAATTAGCCGAGTTTGAAGACAGATGGTAGCAACAACTTGTCACTTATAGCAACCACGTCCTGTAGCGTCCTGTAACTTTAAAACCTCAGTCTAATCAAATCAGGTGAGTTGGTACACTTATCATCGTAACCAGTCGTCAAGGAAAAAAGGGTTCAGGCTGCAACGCTTACTCTAAGACTTGACTTGAGCTCCTGTCATGACATTTGCTGCTGCATCATCCCCAAGGCAGTTGGTTCAAAGCTGCTATTTTATCTGTACAACTTTATGAAGCCGTTGAGGGTGATTCATCCATCAGACAGGGATCCCGCTTTGTCAGTGTGGGCTTCAGTGTTTGATATTTGTTTATGTTTCCGTGTATGACCTTGAGCACCACTCAAGGCTGATTGAGTTTGAGGAGAAATAAAGCAGGCAAAGTGAACAGTGATAACAGACTGGTGTAATTCTGTGTGGATCTTGGCAGGTAGAATCGACTGTCAGTCATGTGTAGAGCCGTGTGCTGCGTACAGATAAGTCACACAGGTTTGCTAATGCTTTTGAAGTGGATTTCTTTTTTGCTGCTTGAATTAATTAAACAGAAAATGTTAAGAACAATGTTTTAAGCAACTAATGTCACTGTCGCCAAAAGAAGTTTTCAAAACATTTTCCACCTCTCAGCAACCTCTGCTGCTTTTTTTCCGCAAGTAATTGGACTGAAGGGGAATCACTCAATGATTCAATGCTTTTTGAATTAATTTCCCTGGTTAGTCTCATCCCATAGAACTCAAAAACCTCTGCCAAATGCCAACTAAAAGATTCAATCTGAGTACCAAACAGTCACTGTGCCCAGCATGGTTTTTGTTTTAAATAATGAGCATTTCTGATACTATAGACGAACAGCAGGTTCCAGTGTTGAAAGTGTAAGCCATGAAATACAAGCAGAAATACAAACAACTCCTCCAGTGTCTTCTGGAGACCGGCTCCAAAAAACTCTGAAGTCACATAGTCCCCATTCAAAAATGCCTGTTTTTACAGCAGAAATTAACGTGTTAACAGCCGGGTTTTAAACATTGTTTGTGTTGAGTGTTTGGTGAAATGTATCCGTTTTCATTTTATGAAAGATAAAGCTGCATAGTTTGCTGCACAGTCTGACCTGACTGATGGACAGGCACAATGAAATGGTCGTCAATAGGCTTAAAACCTGCCTCAGCTTTAGCTCTATGAGTTGACTTAAATTTAGGTGAAGACATGGTACCATGGTGACTGCTACCAACGGAAATTCAAAAAACCCCTGCAGTAACCAATGGCTAGGTTAGGTTAGGGTCTTGCTTCACTATTATTTACAGTCTTGTTGGATCTGTTGTTGCTCCTTTAGTTTTGTTGCTGTAGTTCTCATGAAAATGTAAAAGTGAGGTCATGTAAAATCTCATCATTCTGGTCTCCTCTTGCATAGCCTATTAAGACACCTTCTGCATGTTACCAATGAGTTGGTTGCAAAGACGCAGCCCTGGAAAGTTTCCCTGGTGAAATCCATTCCTTTAAGATTTGGAAATAAATTTTAAAAAACAGCGAGGTTATCCAAGAGGTGATATTTATTCGACAGACAGAATGAAGTTTATTTGATGTGTTTTTGTCAGCGAAGTGGTTCAGAGGAAGCAGCTCTCAAGCATTTGTCAGCAACGCTCTTCTTGTAATCCCACCACGCACCCTCATCCTCCTCTCAAAGGAGAATCCTCTAATAGTAGGTGTCACTCATTTCCCAAAAGTTTTGACACCAAAAGTTGCTCTGTGGAGTTTTATACGTTTCTTTTGTCCAAAGAAAAAAATGAGAATGGATGCAGAGTGTTATCTTTTTAATTCAAAGGGAGGGATACGTTCTGTCTTTAAATTGCTCTTGGGTTTGTGTTGAAATATGTGAAGTCAGAAGAACCACATTGGAGTCCTGTGTTCAGACAATACCAAACTATCTGTGAAAAGTAAAATGGCATTACTAACTGCGAACAATAGCTGATTTGCCTTCCAAGACAGAAGCATGCTGTATGTAGGTCCGGCGCCTTCCCTTAAAAATCACGCTGTCAAGCACTGCAGTGCTCCTGAAGGAGGCTGGAACACATTCTGCTCATAGCAGGATGATTAACTTCCTGGTGTGATGTACTTCTTTCACTTGGGATTTGAAATTGTTATGTGTTGCATTGCTGGGAAAACGGAATTTACTCTGCACCAGCTTGTGCAGACACAGCTGTTGAAAGCTGACTTGAATTACATACTGTACATAAAAAATACTTACAGAGAGTTTGATTTCATTAACAAAAGTTCTAGTCTTAATTTAAAGATACAGTAGGTAAGTATGAACAAGGCCTCCCTATGTCTATATTTTCCACTGAACCCAAAGTAACAAATGCTTAATATATATATAAGGAATTCATGGATTAATCCGTAACCAGTATTTGTTTGTACATAATTGTACATGCAATTTTGACAAGATTGTTGTAATATATATATATTTTTGAGCTGCATGAAACAACTTTGACAGCTCACCCACATATATGCCATTGAATATCAAAAGGATATTTAGCTGTTGTCCAAAAAAACATTATTTCTAAATCCATGTTTTTAAATAATTCCTGGAACAAAACTTTACAGTGATTTGTGTTCTGATTCCAGACATCAACATGGCAGGTGAGCCAAAACCATACAGGCCTAAGATCGTCTCCAAGAGGCCTCTCTCATCCCTTTACAGGTCAGAGTTAAACATGTGTTATCACACCGTGACCGTAAAATGTTGCTTTGCTGACCTACTTTTTGTCTTTACTCTTGCTTTCTGTAAAACATCTTGTGATCCTCACTGGTGGACCTGGTTCTTCTGGAGAAAACTGACAATTCCCTATTAGTGCCTCTGTATCGATCTGTCTGTGGCCTATTCAGTGTTTATGCTTAGCAATGCTAAACTTTGTTAATTGGCTAATAGCTGCTTTATATTGCAGGCAATAGTTAGATATCTTTTTAAAATTGAAATACCCTCAATCACTTAGGTCACTTAATACCACACTCATATTGATGGCAACTTTGAAGCTTGTTGGTTTAGCCTTGGTAAACAAACAGCATGTTACAAAATGTGATGTTGTAATTCTATGGGCATACTGTAATCTGTGCCAGAGTTAACTCATACTAACCCATTTATCTATTAGGCTACTAGCAATGTTAACAAAATAGGGGATAATACCTTGAATACATGTACAGTATTTTCTTATTGGCAGAGCTGTCGGTAAAAAAAATAGCTACCACTCCTTATCTGTAATGTAATGCAGGCTACAACTAATCTGATTAGTTAACTCAGTTCTTAGCCCGGGAATACCACAGTTCATAAACAAGCCTAACCATGAACTGCAAGGTTTTCTTTGTACACTTGGCTTTGAGCAGGTGAAAGAAAAAACATTCAGTGTGATATTTCAAGCTTTAGAGTTGCTGATATGTACAATTCTTATTTGAAAGAGCTAGGCTAGCTGTGGCTAACACGGGCTAAATGGCTACTGGCTACAGTATAGATAAAAAAGTATGCTTAAGATTTTAGTAATTACGTCTTTAACTAACAAAAGAACATAATTTAGTTTATGTGTGTAAAATATTTTTTGCCTGTTTATGTGTCAGGGCTTTCCATGTTAAAAAAAACCGTAATGTAGGCTATATAGCTCATAGTAAAACACTAAAACAGAAGAAAGAATAATAATACAAGTCTCTCTTGTGTTAACAGTGGCTATGAGTTTGACTATGACTACTACAGAGATGATTTCTACAGCAGGTATGTGAAACTAATACTTCGGAAATAAAACTGCCTGTGATGTGTAACTTCCCAAATTGCGTAGCAAGCTGGCTTTTTACTGATTTTTGCTCTTCATATAAATCCTCCTTTAATTTCACTACTTGAAACAAAATGAGTTCAGAGCACAATGGCCCCATTTCCATCCGAGGCAAAGTAACTACATTATCATAGGAATAATGAATGTCATATTGGGGAGGTTTTTATTTCCCTCTGCTGGGCTTACTAATGATGCTTTTATCCACATAGGCAAGTACAGAATGTCAGATAGTCCCCTGGCTGGTCATTTGCACCAGTGAGGCAAAATATGTATCTTCCTTCTGACACTTTCACTGCTTTGTTTACTTCCTCTACTTTGCAGTATCACTGCAAGTCCAATCCCTCAGCTTTGACTCATTATTGCTATTTTGGCGTGGCGTAGAGAACAGAGAAATGATTTGATTGAAGGGTTGTGGCGTTGTACAATATGTACCACTTTCATTCAAACATATTTTGCAGCTTGTCTATAAAGTGGTTTGTAAGTGCTTTTTGCCACCCCCTCCCCACCCACCCAAAATGTGACCACTGGATAGAAAAACAACAGCCTGATGACACAAAACGACTGTAATGAATCTTTGAGAAATGTGTTGTTTTCCTACTGCATTATTTTTTATCTTTTATGTGTTTTAGACTCTTTGAGTACCACGGTCGTGTTGTGCCACCGACTCGGGCTGTGATTCCTGTCAAACGCTCACGGCTAGCTGTCCCTTCAACACGCAGAGCCAAATCCTCCTTTCCTGTCAGGGCCTGTTCATCCTCTTCCTCATCCTCCTATTCGTCCTCTCGAGTTCTGAATGTTGGTTCTTCAATAACTGCCCCCAAGCGTATGTTTCAATAGCTTCCCCTTTTTGATCCTTTACTTTTTCTCATTCTGTTTAAAAAAAAAAAATATATATATATATATATATATATATATATATAGATATGTATATATATATATATATATATATGTATATATATATTTCTTTTTTTTTTTATTAAACTTGTCTATTATAACTTGGGGTATACTTATGTGTTAGTATGAGTGATGGAATCTCTCTGCAAAATACTTCCAGCAGCAACGCCAATAAACACGTTCAGCCAGATTTATAGTAACGATATAAAACAATGTATTTAATCATTTATAGTTTTGTTTATTTTCATTTTTTAATGAATCTAACCAAAATTTAGAGATCAAAGAAACAGCACATCTTCTCTTTCACAAAAGCTGGAACACCTTTTATCTTAGAATATGACTTCAAAAATCCAACATCTTTTATCACTGCTGCTGATGAACTTTGTGATTAATTATTCACTACACATTGCTCGGAGTGAATAAGATGCATGTCTGCTTAGTTAGTGCTTCTGTGAAAAAAAAAAAAGATCAGGTTACTATTGTCATCCATCTTATTATCTCTTTTATAAATCCAAATAGTATTGCAGGTTATAAGCTGCTGTATTGTTTAAGCCGGACCATGTTATTTCAAGGTAAAATCTGTAACTCGTTATTTCACAGCTGTCTTTGTTTTGCTAAATGGGAGGTTTGTTTGAAACCAGTCTGATCCTCTGTCTTTAAAGTATTTGGGCTGTTTCTGTATCTCCACAATTAAAATTCCTATATCACCAATTGTTTAACTGAGGCTCGCCAGCTAACCTCACCTCAGCGCAATTTGTAAATGGCCAGTTTATTTGGATTTATGACCCCCAACTTTAATTATTTGGTCAGCATGTTGTTGTTTTTTGCTGTAATTGACAGCCCTATACATGTAGCATTAAGAAAGATCTGGAAAAAAGTTAGTAACCAAGTGAGGCAGCAGTCAACCCGCTACATATTTCAACATTTTAAAAAGAGTATTAATATCAGACTTACGGTCAGCATATGTCCAAACTCTGATTCTGCTGCTCAGTATCTTTCAGCATGATACATTTTTATTGTTGAGTTCATATACTGTCATATACTGCCCAGTAAATTAATCAATGGTAATTAAAGGACAAGATTAGCATTTTAGGAAATGTGCGTATTGGCCTTCTTTTTGAACTTTAGATGATCTTCTGTTTGTCTTGTATTTGAATGATCACTGCAGGTCAGTTTAGCTTAGCACAAAGACTGGATGTAATTGAAAAGTGTCTGTGACTTTTAAACTCAAACTCACTTTCAGCCTTTATCTCTTGGCCCTGCTTTTGTTTGTTATTTATGCTTTTAAGAGATAGGATTGTGACCAAAGATTGTGACCAAAGATTCTCATGTAAAATCAAAGTAGTGTAAAACTGGTAAATTTTACAACTGTTGTCATGCACTGCTCTATTCACTCACTGTTACTACTCAACTTACACCCCCAATAAGTAATCTAAATAATAAAATTAATTCCTAAAACTTCTTCAGCTCCTCAATCATTTTACTTATTGTACCATAGACAAACATCTGGTAGTGAACTTTGCTCTCAGACAAGTGTTAGAAATATGGTGTCTGCTGTCTCCTTGTCAGACATCACATTAACTATGCCTTCTTTCTTTATTAATGCATGCTTCCAGTGAAGACGGACCAGCTCCTAACAATCAAAAAGGAGCTGTCACAGATCAAAACCAAGATCGATTCGCTGCTCGGAAGGCTGGAGAAGATTGAGAGACAACATCGCTCTGAAGGGGGTAAGATTTGACAGCAAAGGGAGGGGAGGATTTTTCTGCATGCAAACTGATACACATACAAATGGGGAAGACATGTAGAGGTTTGAAATGAAAGTCCCACACAAGGCAGAGGGATACAGAAAACATTAAAACTTTATGAATGACCTAGAAAAAGAGATGAGTAAAGATCAAGCTCAGACTTTAGCTGTCAAGTTCTCTGTTCATCGCTCTCTCTCTTTTCTTCAGATATGCAGAGGAAACAAGAGGAGATGTGTGAGTGTCTCCATGGCAACGCAGTAGACCACTCTGGTGAAGAGGAAGTGGAGGGGGCAGCTGAAGTGGAGGCGGGGGAGATGACAGACGGTGGAGAAGACGACTATGAAGATGAAGGCACCAGTGAAATGGTGAGCAAGCCAAGCAGCCTTTTACAGTCAGAACAAGTAGTGAGCGGGCTGACGGTGTGTAAACATCTCTGTCTGGTTTAATGACATGCCTCTTGCTACACTGCTCAGTATTGGTCAGTTCCTTAAGTGGTTTCTTTTGCAGAAACGTAGCATGCAGTGCATGTGTTATTTGACAAGAATAAAGTCATTATTCTTGGCACAAATATAGTAGTCCAACAATTTGTGAAATATCCCTTTTGGGTGTGGAATTACAAGATTTATACTATACTCATGTCTTCAGCAAAACTAAAGCTACAATTTGAATCTAGTGTGCTTAGCTTAGTCGAAACAAGGGAAACATGAAGAAGAACTAGCTGGAGTATGTGGATGAATATAACAAAATCCATCTACTAGTCTTCTACTATATTAACCTTGTGTTTGAAACCTTCTAGCAGGATGATGGGTTTTTAATTTTTGCCTCAAAGTATTTGCCAGATAACCACAAAAATATTACTACCATCCAAGAAAAAGTCAGATACCGAGAAGTCAATCCCATCCAAGAAATAGTCCGGTTTTCATCACCATTTTGAAGTATTTGCAGATGTTTTCACTTTGACAGTGACAGCCAACTGTTTAAAGTTGATATACTAACCTTAGCTAGCTAGCTCAAAAGGAAAGTAAGTTAAAAGGACGCTACAGTATCTAAGTGGCCAGTTGTAAGAATGGATTAAAATGTGTATCTCATCGATGTTTCTATCTTTGAATTGCAGATAGAGAACCACATATCAGACATTGACAACTGAGAAAGGTAAGTACTTTGTTTCTGCTCATCGCAGCATATCTTTATTATATATTTATTTGAATAGGCTATATATTGTAGGCTAGATTGTTGGACAACAGTTCCCTCACATGAACATGAACTTAAAACAGTAAATTCACATTTTCTATGATCAAGCAGAGCCTTCTCCCCTTCTCTTAATGCCTTGTCATTGTCTGTGTAATGAAAAGCATCTCTGAGATTATCAGTGACGACAGTCTGACAAGCTGCAGAGATAGGAGTTTGCATTTTCCATCAAAGAACATTTAAATTATGTGATTTACTTTGTACGAACAAATAGCTTTGAGATTGAATTTGCCTCTTGGCTGACATTTCCTTTCTTCCTCTTCTCAAGTGCCCGATAACAGAAATCATACTGTCTGCCGCTCTAAATGAGATAGATCGTTAGGAAGAATGTATAATTAACTGTAGGTAGCAGGTGACGTCAAGAGCATTGTTTTTTTGTTTTTTTTTGTCACAGCCTCAACACCTTTTTTGTTTTCCACTCAGGTCAAAGACCACACAAATAAAGAACCTAAAAATTGGAAACTTGACTAAAAAAAAAATATATATATATATATATTCACAATTTCTTCTGTTCTTTTCTTCTTTTTTTCAAGTTGGTAAAGACTACCTGGACAAGAAGTTGGGAGAACTGATACCAGCAAAACCTTCTTCATCAAGAGGGTGTATTTGAAATTAAGAAAGCTATGCCGGGAGCGGCTGGCAGCTGAAGACGAGTTTCTCAAACTTGTGTGTTGCTAGTTTGCCTCATTAGAACACAGTACTTCTTCATCCAAATGCTGGTTAGGAAATTATCTCCAGACTACTGCAAGATCCACTGCACAGAGAAATCAGTATCCCCCATTCAAACATATTGCCTCTTTGAAAAACATGGACAATAAATTGTGTGCTTAATATGATATAAACAGATCTGTATTGTGAATAAAAATACAGTAACATGATCAACAACACGATCAACCAGGATATCCTTTGTTGTACTGCAAATGTTTGTTTTTTCTGTTTCTGTGAAAACTGTGACCAGCCGTGAAGCCGGCAGAGAGCTAAATATGAATGTAAGAGGAACAGGATTTCTTTCACATGTATGTGTTTTTGCTTTTGCTATACATTTGGCTGATTTGTACATAATTAATTTATTCACATTGTCTCCACATTGTTTTGTAAGCATATCATTTGTTAAATCATTCAATTCAATTAAAAAAACGTTATTTGTCCCCAGGGGGTAATTCAGTTCATAAGTTGCTTGTGTTTAATTATCTAAAATAAGTTGACTATTTTTTATTATTGGCATGTTAAAAATTTTGCTGTTATAGATGATTTGTATTCATTGCATCTGTTGTACAGCTCTGGATGACATCAGATTTTGAAATAAACCCGTTCCTCCTCCCAAAAAACGGAACACCCCCCCCCCCCCCCCCCCCCCAAAAAAAACCCCCCAAAAAACACCCTGCCTGCCTGATAGTGCACACAGCGTGTCTTTTGCAGTCTTCTTCTCTGTGAAAAACATCAACATTATTGCACTGAAAGTTATCATAACTGAAATTTTTATTTGCAGCATTGCATGAGCAGCAGAGTTTGAACGTTGCTACCAAACTAAAATTTAAACTTTTCTTCTAGTTCCAAAGTAGATTTTGATTTTCTGGCAACATTCCTCTATAAATACAAATGTATTTTCTTTAGGTGGTCAGTGCAGAACTTTAATCCAGACCAAAATATCCCAACAACTAAATGATAGATTATTTTATGATATTAACTTCTGAACAGTCCTTTGTCAGCAAAGGAATACTAATTTATTTAAAGGGATGAATGTATTTTCCTCTAGTGACACCATGAGGGTGTCACTTGTTGTTTTGAAAGACATTTCTCAAAAAATATTAGGATAGACAGCTTTTATAGATGATACAGAAAATGTAACGTGTTCTCAAAGTACTGAACCTACAGTAGGTGCACATTTGAGGTACTTGTTCTGTTCTTGCTGTTCTTGCTTTTACCATTTTATACTATTTTGCTCAACTACAGCTTATTATCTGAACAATTGGTTTAGTAGGAAAATAATCTCAAAGATATGATAGTTTTCACCAACCCTTAAGAAGTCTTGAATAATGTTTCACTACAGGACTCAGACCTTCCATTTTTAAAAGACAAATTAAAATGGGGTAAGAAGTAAAGTTAAGGATCTAAAGATTTTTCATTAACTCAGAAGTTTGTTTCCACCAGAGGAGTTCCAATTCATTCAACTTAAAAGTAAACATGCAAGTACCTCAAATCGTTACTGCAGTGGTCAGCTAACTGTCTTTGAATCCAACAGGCTGGGGACTGACATTGAAGTTTGACTTCTGTGAATTGTTCTCCATCTTTAAATGATGGTCTTAACAAATTAGGAGTAGGAGGCAGAAATAAAGACATGGAATAGCACTCCAGTAATTATAGCATTCCTTTACATTAATTCTGCTCTAATTAGCTGTGAGATTTTTCATCTCTTTTTTAACACAGTGCCCTTGAAAACTCCGGCCTATGAGAGATAATTGGTGGTGCAGCAGATGGCATTAGTATTTCACTCACTTCATTAGCACCAGGTCATCATTTGCACAGGTTAAGGAGGGTCGCTGGCTGGGTTGTAGGTATAATTGGTTCTATCATTGCTGGCTAGCTTCCTGTGAGTACAATGATCAGTCATTTAGCTCCTCTAATATGGACAATGTTTAACTTGTGATGACGAGCCCGTAGCTGCTGGAGAAATTAGTATAATAATAGGGGTCAGGATCTTTTCTAATTCACCTGATAAGTCATGGTCTTGATGCAAAACCTGCGTCAAGACTTGTTTTACAAATTCAGGAATGTTGAATGTGAAAGAAGAGTATACTCAGTCTAAAGGAAAGGGAGGGTATTAAAAAATCATGTTGGAATGTATCACAACAAATGTGGAGATTGTCCAACACCTGAAACAAAAATAGATCTGAAAAATAATATCAGTCTGTAGTGCTCCCAATTATTACCATTTAGTATTTCGAGTCTTTAAAAGACACAACAGTGCAATTCATAACAGGTGTTATCTCAAGACACTAACAAAAAGCAGGTCCTCACTTATTGCTATATTACAAGGACCCGGCTTAATCCATCATGAGCACTTCTGCAAAGCACAAAAAATTTACATTTACTGTTGGTTTAATGGGGTAATACAAACAACGTATATTGCTTATAATTTCTGACCTATTTCATGTTCTGAAAACATGTGTATGTATTATTAATTTTACTTTGAACAAACTATATAAAGCCATATAAAAGCATATTAATAAGTAGTTAAAGAACAAACTAACATTGATTTCTTTAGTCCCTCTTCTGATTCAGAACACGTTTGTATATTATATTCTGGACTTACACATATACATGTATATTGTGGACATCCTGACATATTCATTCAACTAAATACAACAATAACATACACAAACTACTAACAGGTCAGATGCAGGAAGTAAAACTGTCCCGGATGTTGCCGCTAACTACGTCACGTAAACAGGAACTTAGACACTGTACGCGGTCGATTCAACTCGACGCAGGCGACAACAACAAAAGCTTTTATCAACTTATAAAAGTTGTTTTAAGGACTATAACTGGATATTAAAAGCATCTCTTGCTTATTCTGCTTTAAAGTAACGCACCGTTTAAATGTTCGGGATAAGTTTGCCTCCTGAGCGGTGTCAAACTTTTGCTAACATGCTAGCTTGCTGCATCCAATAATTGTTAGTAGCGGGATGTCAAATGTGGTTAGTTTTTATTAACATGTTTATTTTTATTTTTTTTGTTTGTGCTAACTTTGAGCTTTGACGCGTTTACATAAAAGAGTGCACAGCACAAACGGTTGATGAGTAAAACGTCAGCTCGATGTCGTTGCTATGGGAGACAAGGAGCTGAGTCTTATTGACAAGAATATAACAAGGTAAAAGTTGTTTTTACTAACTACAGCTGTTTTTGTAGTTCAGTTTTGCATTGCCGGGCTTTGATAAAACAACTTTGTTTCACTGGCTAATACATGAAATCCAATGCAATGCAAAGCAAACAAAAAAACCTAAATTCTCAGTGTGGTTGTGGGTAAAGTTCATATAAGTAACCTATTTCATCTATTCACGGCCGTTGTAATAATCTTTATATTAACAGTTTTAACTATACTGATTTTTAGCACAATTACCCCCCCCCCCCCCCCCCCACACACACACACACACACACACACCTACACACACACATACCCCATTCCATCTGCAAAGAAAAAACAAGATCTTAAACCCAACCCATGACAAAACAGAAGTATATTAATTTGTCCTCTATTCATATTTTTGAATCATATGAAACACATTTACACAATTTGTGATGGTCATTTTTCTGATTTGTGGGGTTTCACAAGCTCAAGCATTGTTTAACTGTTTCAATAATTGACGTTTATTATTTTACTAAAAATGTTTCTTGAAGAAAAAAAATGTAGGAAATACTTTACAGCAGTGGTAATGGGACTATGTGAGTTTATTTGTCTGGTGAGTTTATTGCCTCACTTCCTTATTTTCTTTTCAGTTTGCGAGATGTCCCTCTAAGTCCCACTGTAACATCGCTTAATCTACATTGCAATCACATCCCAAGGATCGAAGGTCTGACGTCAGCTTGGCACCTTTGGCACTTAGACCTCTCTTCCAATTATATTTCTAAGATTGAGGGTCTAAGTTCCCTCACTTCCCTGAGGACTCTAAATTTATCATGTAACTTAATCAACAAGGTTGAAGGTGAGTCATTAGTCACCATTATAGTTTGTGACTTAGTGTTGCAGCTTTATGGGTGTTCTCCAACTCATAATTCTTCATTACTGTGTTTTGTTTTTAGCCTGACATGATGGGCTGTAAAATCACTCAGTTGTTTATGTCTCCTCCCTTTACCTCAGGACTGAACGGCCTTGTGAACCTCACAAGTTTAAAGTTGTCCTATAATCAGATAAACAACCTCACTGGTGAGTTCATAAGCACCTGAACAGTCTTTGTTTTAAAATGTGTATATGCTCAAATAATACCCCAACTGGTGATTGACAGTGTTGGTGGTGTCATTTAGGCTTATTGTATCTTCATGGCCCGGACTTTAAGTTAAAGCACCTCAGTCTCCATGGCAACAATGTGGACAGCATCGACCACCTCCTGCAGTGTCTGCTGGGATTGCACAATTTAAGGGAGGTCATTTTGAGAGAGGATGGCAAAGACAACCCTGTGTGTAGGTCATCAGGTAAGACACGAGGAGAGCATCTGAGACCAGCTTGAACTTTAAGACCCATATCTGTCCTGTAAATTTTTGACAATAATCAGATGAAGAGTCAGAAGTGGTTACATCAACTTGAGAATATCAGATCCATCTTTTTATTTAAATTGATAAAAATGGGGACTTTCTGAAGGGCTGTATACTGATCTGATCAGTGTTCCCAAGTCTGATAGTCTGTAATGTGAGCGTGTAAATAGAGTGTAAAGTGACAGATTCAACATTATTGACTCAGTTCTCTACATTAATATAGAGTATATAGATACAGTATATATATAGTCTGTACTTTGTAAGCCAGTTTGAACATGACAGTTTCTAACCCTGTTTGAGATTGCTCTGTGTTTGGGAAAGATTTGATGTGCTTGATATTTAAAAAGGCGTTGTAGTTATCAACCTCATCCTCATTGTGTGTGATAAGCTGATTCTTTTGTTCACTCCTTTGTTGTTGATGAGTCACACTCTCTCACACAACAGCATGCCGATAACAATCCCCTGTGTTGTGCTTGTAATAACAATCGGAATGAAAATGAGTGGTAGTCAAGCACACACTGTGGTCCATTTATCTCTTTGTGGATCTTGTGTTCTTGTCTCTTCATAATTGGATTGATGGCAGCTTTTATTAATGTGAAAATGTTGTGATGCTCTGAACTCATTATCCTTATCTTCATGTTCATGATTAATGCACAGCAGTAAGTGTTGAAAGTGTGTGTTTCAGTCCATGTGGGCATACTTAAAAGCATTCTTACAACCCATGCTGTCAATATGAGTGGATACGTCTATATTAGCTGTGCTCATTTCTCATCAGATGAGCCGCATCGATAGAGCATGTGAGGATGTTGAGCGCAGAGCACAGATCCTTTTCATGTTGATTACATTCTTTCGAGTTTTATCTCTTGTATGGGAGGTGGGTGTTGGTGATTTCCACGTCATCAGAATGAAGCTTCAAGCCAATAAAGAAACAGAAGCTATTATATCTGATTGTGGTTTGGGTAAGGTCACCTTAGAGATGCCAAATAAGGCAGTCACAGCATCAGGTTGTAGAAATGTCCTCGTTACTTCCTGTAGACTTTTAATAATTGCAGTCCAATAATTAGACAAAGATGTGCAGGACCAGAACACATGGACATGGTTTACAGGCATCTGTCCACATTTCTCACAGTATGGGTCAACCGTGTTATAAATCTTGGAGAGTAACCGTAGCTCAGTGAGTGCGGTGAAGCAATTTACATTGGATTAAACCAATGCTGGCACATAATGATAAGGTATGCACCCATTTAAGAATACCTCTCCAGAGCTCATCTGAAATCATCTCTTCCTCCTCCCAGAGAGCCCTAACCATATTCAAAGAGGTTGAGGAAAAGGGCTTGAATTATAATTATGTGAAATCATGCCTTTTCTCATGACTGGGATTTGAATAAAAAAAAGTATTTACAGTAGGCATGTATCGACAGGTTTGGACATAGGGCATATGTGTTGTGAGCAAAACTACAAGCTTGTAGGTAATGGAAAAAAATGAACTCCAGCTCCTGGAGTTGAATGCCAAGATTGGAAGATTCCACCAAAAGCCCCATCAGATATGGAGGGAAGAAACCCAGGGTTAGCTGACAAAGAAGCAGATGTTGAGAAAATATGCAGACTAAAATTAGGTTTAAATTGGTTCAAAATTTTTACGGTAGTTTTGACAATTATATTTTAAACCTAGCGGGAGAATGGACTGTTGATGGAGAGAGTGTACCAAAGATGTTAGTGACATGGGTTTGGAAGAGAGGGACTTCATAGCCAACTAAGATGGGTGAGGGTGGAGCATATCAGATCTGATCCAGTATTTTACAACAAGATTAAGATAATTTGATTTAAGGCAACAAAACCACAACAACACCAGATGTTATATCCAGGTCATAAACTCCTTATGTGATTATACTGAATAATGGTGTGTGTTTGTCTGCAGGTTACAGGGAGATTGTTCTGCAGTCGTTACCACAGATCTCTGCTCTGGATGGACTGGACCGGTTGGGAAATCGTCCCCATCAAAGTTTAGGGAGTCCCTGTGATATCCCAGGACTGGAGGACTATGTGGACCTTCTACTGTCCTCAGATACCAGTAACAACGAAGCAGTAAGAAGCGATGCCCGTTTACCAATGAGCAACTCTTGTTCGAGCAGGGAGTCCCTTTTGATAAAGTGTAAATTCAGCAAGAGACACATAGCTAACGCAACAGAATTAAACGGTGCGCACATACTCCAAGAAGATTCCAAACACAGTTTATTCACTACATTCATTTGTAACACAAACGAATAGAATTAAAAAGACACACTATACTAAAAGTAGGTGTTTTAATAAGGGAATACATTATATGAGGTTAAATCTTGTAAAATAGTCCAAGCAAATTGGGAAATGTTTGAAAATGACAGAATCTCCGTTTATATGAGCGTGTGCAGGAAATCACTATAAATTAGTATTCATGAATAGCTCTAATGCTAAAGACAAAGAAGATAAATAATAGTAGTCTTTCATTGTTCAAATGTATTTTGTATCTAAAAAAACTCTTACAGAGACACCAACGAGTCCTCCAAGTCCTGCTCTTTCCAACATGCAGCCCATCGTTTCTTTTTCTTAGCCAAACTATGTTCTTTTATCGTCAAACATGTTTGTAAGAAGCTGTGACGTGATTGTGCTGGTCATCCATCCCTCTGAAGCCCACGTAGTTCATGTGTATAGAAAATTCACATTTGAAAGTGAATTGCTGGAATATTTTGCTATTCAAGGTTATTATACCATCATAGTGAAATCTTCTGTCTTTACTTATACGTTTAAATTTGTTGCACCAGATGGCATTATCCATCTGTTTTTCACATGAGTCAGTCAACGAGCTGCAGTGGAGTGTCACACTGAAGTTAGGAAATGTTCCTATTGAAATGTAAAAAAAAGGGTAATAGAAGTTTTCATTGCAGGGTAGAGGGGAGGTTCCTCTCACCACACCCCGCATCGATAAGGTGCTGAGCCAGTTTCGACAGAGGATTGCCTCTGAAGCTAACCCAGATCCAGTCACACAACCGGGTCGGCAGAGCTTCCAGCCGTTTGGTTCCACTGAGGCTGATCTGGCAGACCCTGTTAATGAACGACGCATCAGGAAACTGGAGCACCAGGTGTCCCAGCTCATCCAGCAGGTGCATATTCAACACCAATAACTTATTTTTGTGCGATGATATATAACATGTAAGTGCTGAACATGTTAGTCAGGTACTCATAGTATTAAGCCGACACTAGCTAAGGATCCTCCCACATAAGGGTCATCTCTGTTATAAACCACATACAAAAACATAAATGTTGCTATGCTATGTTGCAACAATTCCACAAAAGAACACTGTTCTTAAACATGTCCATTGGTGCCAATAAGAATTTAGATTTAATATTTGTGGTCTAAAAGCAAACATGTACTTTTGATTTTGCAGGTGTTAATGTTAAGCTTTAGCTGCAGTCTTTACATTTAGCCATTTGTTTGTATTTCTTCCAACATATAGACAAATAAAAGCTGTCAAATGTTTTTTCCTGTCCAATATTGTGACTTTTTTTTCCCGCTTTATTAACCCAGGCCCCTGCAGATGACAAATCCAGTACTTCTGCTCATCCTGTGGTGACGGTACGGAAGGCGAAGAAGGACACAGATCGCACATCAGAGAGTGAGTGTGACAGCGGCAAGGAAAACAGGAGACGCACGAGGATCCCAAAGCATCACAGCAACATAAAATCAAAGGCGAACTCTAAGGGGGCGAAGAGCTGCCGATCAGACAGGTGAAGCTGCACTAAAACACATTTCATCTGGCAAGTTAAAGACTCTGGAAAGAAACATATTTATGTCTCTGTTATGTATGCACAACCTAATTTTGTAATAGTAAACAAATACATACCAAGCAAAGTTCCAAAAGGTTGTTAATATAAGTTAATAATCAACAGTGCTAAAAGATTGAAGGCACTTTAAGATACGAAATTACAAGCAGGGAGTTTTAGCTTAAGATGTAACTATTACATGTATACATTTACAAAAGTCATCAAACAAAAAAAAATGTTTCACATGTAGGAGTTGAAAAAGCCTAAAATAATAACGTGTTGTATTGGTATTTTTATTTTCATTCCGCCGATTTGTGATAAAATATCAGGTGTGTTGTTTTTTTTTACAAAACTCTTTGTCTCTTTCATCTAAAGGGTTAAAAGTGTTCAATTTTCCTCTCTCAGCCATGTGATAAACTTTCCTACTCTCTGTTAGAAATTACAACTGTCTACTCACTCCTGTGATTAATGGCCACACCGTTGTGGTCAACCCCCTCATCTTACTTCATCAGCTGCTGATGACGTGCTCTCAGGGTTCAGTAATTTAACTTTAGTAATCTCCAGGCTGTCCTCATCAAAAGCAAGGTGATTTTCTTCTATTAGGCCCGAGTTCAATTCGAAGTTGTTCAAACTTTGCCTACCTGCAGAAGTAATCTGCTTTGACCTTTATAGAGCCAGACATTAGCTAGAGGCCTTTAATCAATAACACAGCTGACTCAATACTTTTTACTTTTTTTTTTATGTGCAGCGATCAGGAGAATCCTAAACAGAGGAGTTTAAAGTCTGCTGTGGGGGCAACAAAGAAGGCTTGCAGTGCCGGGAGTCCAACAAGGAGGGTACCTTTGAAAGCTGCCAAGACCTCCAGCGACATGGGAAGAAAATCGGCCGAGGACGAAGAAACCTACAGGGTACTGCATGCATAGGTCACCTGCTGAATATCTGGCAGCTTCTATTTTCAATAATTGAATCTAGTGTGAAAAAAAGGTCATGTTCACATTTCTGGAGGGGAGTGGCCCTACTCTGTGTCTATGCTCCCATAGAGCATATATGTTTTTGTAGTGGCTGGCCGGTCATAGATGGCTGATTATTTCACCTATTTCTACCCCCATGCTAACATATGTGTACCATTCAGACTATTGTGGAGGAGCGAGACCAGGAGAGGGAGAGGCGTTGGAAGGCTGAGCAGGCTGTGAGGAAACTAACAGAAGATCTGAAATGCCTGCAGACAAAGGTCAGCGAGGAGAAGGACCTTCAGAGCATGGCCCTGCACACCACTGACAGGCAAGAGGACACACTCTGAACTCCACAGGAATCAGCTCACTATCTCTAAAGCAGATATTATGAGGAAAAAGGATAAGTGAAAGTGTCTCTGTGGATTTTAGTAGTCAAATGCATAATGGATTCTCATTTTGCCCTCTTCATCTTTTGTTTTGGCTCTCTTGAGATCCGGTCCTACTGCCTGTTTTATTCTTGAACAATGAGTATCCATCCCACCATTAAAATTCTCGTCATCGCTGGTCCCATGAATTCTCATGAAATGATCTGGCTCCATTACCCTTAAAGCATGCCTGCAGTTGTCTGTGATAATAACGCTACTTAGTATAAAGATCATTAGCCTACGCATCCTTCCTGCTTTTAATGCTTTGTATTTAAATTCCAGAGGCTGTAATTATCCATAATTAAATATGACTATCTCTTTCCCTACACTTGTGTGAAAGCATTTCTCTGTGTGGGTTCTTCCTCCTGCCCTGCACAGATAGAGCCATATGCAGCTATAATGCACATTATTCTTGGTTGCATCACGCCCTGCTTAGATAAATCTGCATTACGGTTGTGATTAGAGCCTGGTGACAAGCACATGTCAGCATTATTACATGAATCAATCTTAACTGTCACTTTCTAATGACACAGAACGTGCCTGCTTCTATTAACTCCCTCATTAATCAGGAGATAGATTACAGAGAGGTGACTTGTCATACTGTGGGTGGTCTCACGCTCTTTAGGTTTCATAGTTGTAATGTGTGTCTTGAATTCTCCTCTCTTGTTTTGTTCTTTTCCCCAGGTTGCCCTTGTATGTGTTGCTGTTGCCCCTTTCTCAATGTTCTCCACATTATCATTTTCTCACCCCTTGAGATAAACTTTTTTCCCATCTCTCATGTGACACTCACTCAATTTTAAAAGCTGTAATATTTTAATAGCAGGAAATAAAAGATGGAGGGTTATGCCATACTTGGCTTTGGTTGCATACCAATTTACATGCACAATAAAAAAACGTGCTTTCTCCCCTTTCAGGCTGAAAGACATGTTGCTAAAGGAGCGATCAGGGCGATCTGAGCTGCAGACTCGTGTTGAGGAGCTGGAGGGAAGGTGTCAGTCTCTAACCCAGCAGCTGGAGAAGGCCCGCAGCAGTGAAGAACAACATAAGACTTCACTGTGCAGACTGGAGGAAAGCATCGCCAGTGGAGAAGCACTCAGGGCTGGCAGGCAGGCTGAGGAGGTACAGAAGCTGGTTTAGTATGCCTGAGTGCACAAAGCATTTGGTACAGCTAGTTTGTTTAGATGCATACAGGGGTAAACATGCAGTCTCTACATACAACTGAACACATTAAAATCCTGTGAAGCCCATCATTTTTTCATAATATTGTTTGCCTTCCTGCATAATAAATAAATGTAGACGAGTAAAGATATGGCCAAACAGGGTCATTTGGCTCTAACAGGATGTGACAGGCTGCTGTAAAACATTGTCTCTTTCTTAAGATGAAACGACAGCAGGAGCTGGAGAACAAGGCAGCCGCACTCAAGAGAGAGTTGGACATCCAGAGAGCCTCTGTGCGTCAACATAAAGACAAACTACAGCAGCTGCATGAACTGCTGGCATGCAGAGAACAAGAGCACAGGTACTCCTGAATTCTATGTGTAAGGGGCTCCATACTTTTCATATGAGATGCTTCTAAATGTGGGATTTTGTTTGAGTAAATTAGACTGGTAGACTGGTTTTAAGTGTGTGCTGTATTTATTGTGCACCAAAAAGTATAAGAATCAAAATGAGCGTTGTCAATCAAACATCAGTTTAAACCAGAACAAGATAGATCGGGTGAAGCTTCATAGACTATTTTTTTGAGTATTAAGCTGCTATGCAAATTTACCAAGCAATGCCATCAATCAAAAGAAGTGCCCAAATGAACCATGAAACTTTATTACCTGCCGTAAATGTTCTCCTTTTCATACTTCACAGTAGGCTCTCAGTAAGAAGTGTTTGGAGACATTTGTTTTCAAAAAAATGGATTCCAAATTTTAACACATGAAGCCCCAGAAGCCTGAGTTAGTCGACAAGTCAACCTGTTCCTCCTCACAAGCTCTACATTAAAACACTAAGCACAGGAAACATGAAGCAGCAATCTCAGGCGTTAAAAAAAGAAAAGAAAAAAAAAGAAGCCAATGCTAAAGTGCAAAAACTGTACTTCCTCAAGTGTCCACTTGAGGCTGGCCAAGAAATAGAGAAAACTCTATTACAACCCATTTTGAAATCAAACATGTTCACAGTCTTGTATATAAAAATATATTTTTTGATCAAGCGATATTTCTTTTTTCGTTTACTGTCACTTTAAGGCCCACCTCAACTCCTCCTCTCAACTCCTGTTGGTAGATTGATCAAACGACAGGTGGAGATAGCTTTTACAATATGGCGACCCCAATCATTAATCTCAAAACGTCAATGAGACTCAGCCATGTTTTGTTCAATGAGAAAGACGAAGCCTTTGAATAGCACACCATTGACATACAGCGTGAACTAGTCTTAGGATTTGTAAAGCGTGTTTCACCTATTTTAATGTGCCATCTTTGTTTGCATTGTTACACAGAAAACAACTGGAGTTGCGGTTGCAGCCTGGTGGGGCTGATTTCCATGAGGCAGTATCCAAAGAAGTTGCATTAGTTGAACAGAGACTGGCTCAGAGGGAGGCGGAGCTACAGGACAAACTGGCTGAAGGAAGGAAACATTACGCTGCTCTGGAGGACGAGTTCCGCATGGCGCTAACCATCGAGGCCGCTCGCTTCTCTGAGGTCTGCTTTAAACATAGAAACTTACCTTACAAATGAACCGTAATCAATCAATAATCTTTCCCCTTCTGCACAGACCATCTGGAAATTGACGACTGTGTCCTGTAAGAAAGGGAATATGATTAAAGTGGAATTGAACCCAATCTAGCAGGACTGTGGGTTTCTTTCAGCATGATGAAAGCTGAGATTGAATAAGATCATCACGGTGTAGTACTCTGTGATTGCCACAGGAAGAAAACTTTCCAAAAAGATTGGATCTTTATCAATCGACACATTTTTGTTGTGGTTAAAGCTTATATTCTTCCTGTGCATGAAATGTAATCTCGTCTTGATTACTGAAGCGTGCACAGTCTTCTACTGTACTGTGAGTGACGTCTGACTTTTACAAAACACAAATTGTCCAAAAAACAATAAGTCATTGAAATGTTTGAAATATTTCTTTATCTAAACCTGTAACTGTCAAAGATTGTCTGTCAGACCTGGAATGGGAAAATAATTGATACAATTGTCAAGCCAGTAAATGTTTGGAGTCCTTCACTGTCCCAGATGTCTCATTCACATTCAGTTCCACGTGCTCTCTCTGCCTCTGTAGGTGAAGGAGGCCTGTGATCAGATGACTGCAGAGCTTGTGGAGGTCAAGGCTTCACTCACCAAGTCCCAGGAGAGGGAAAAGAAATCAGGCTCGCTGGTGCAGGAGCTTACAGCCATGGTCAAAGAACAGAAGAGTCGCATCTCTGACCTCATCAAAACCAAGAGAGACGCTGTGACTGATTTAAAGGTACAACAGTTGAGAGAGAGATCAAACTGATTTTTTTAGTGCTGCCATCTCCTTTAAGATGGGTTTTTCTTTTTCAGGGAGATGTGTAGAGATAATCACTTTTGGGCATTATTCCTTTGCCCATTAAAAAATGTTCATACCCAGCCTGCTGTAGTCATCAGGAATGCACAATTGTCCTGCTGCCTTTCCGTCTGGGACAGATGGCCGATGATCATTGTCATACTGTCTCTTTGTTAGAGCCGCATGCATTCCTTGGAAGCAGAGGTTGAGCAGGACCGGCGTCTCAGCCTGCAGCTTGAGTTGCTGAAGAAAGACAAGTCTCGACTGTTGTCTCAGCTCACAGCTCAGGAGTCGGTGATAGATGGTCTGAGAGCAGAAAGGAGGATCTGGGGTCAGGAGCTCGCTCAGCAAGGTGGAAAAAAAATCCAGGGGGGAACTTGTTTTTTACTTTAAATTAACCTCATATTGCATGAAACATATGAAAATCAACTAACACTTGCACAGGTCTTCCATTGGATCCATCTAACTAGATAATGCATTAACCAGGGGTTAGCTTCTTAATGGCTGTAGGAAAAGATAACCACACTTTACATTTTTATGGTTTGACTTTGGAGTGAGTAAGAAGAATACCGGTACTTAATTCTGTACTTGGAGCTGTTTTGAGTAAAGTCTGACATCTAGTGGCTATTTGGAAGAAACACACTTAACCAAAAAAGTCAGTTTACCTTAAAGCCTAATAATGAAAAAATATTGAAAGTTCAAAGAAAAAGAAAACAGGCTTAAAATACAATTTTAGAATTTTAGAACAAAATATTTCAGTACTGATAAACCAAAAAAACGAGAAGTAGAGTTTGATTTTAAGTGCTATCATGAGACACAAAATCAATTCAACACTTTGATGAATATTTCTTGTAGGAGCATCCTTGTCTCAGGACCGTGGACGCCTGGAGGCCAGGATCGAGGTGTTGAGCACGGAGTTGGACACTCAGAAGAAACACAGCGAGAGAGATAATGATGCTCTGAAAATCAAATCCAAAATCATTGATGACCAGACAGAGACCATACGCAAACTCAAAGAGGTGGTCAACTGATTTCTAAAAATCAACAATCTCATCGTTGTTCCCATTTGTGTTCTTTCCAAGGGGAATTCCACATGAATGTTAATTGTAACATCTGTCAATCTTATCCTGCTTTTATCTGCCTCACCTTGGAGTAATATCTCGTATACACTCCTGCTGTCTTAGGCCCTACAGGAGCGTGATGATCAAATCCGTAGGCTGCGGGAGGAGCTGTTGCAGAGCCAGAAGAGGTTCCAGCAGCAGCTGGAGGAGGAAACTGCTCGGCAAGCTGAGCTGAGGGAGCAGGTGGAGCATCTGAGCCTACGCAAAGAGGATTTAAAACAGCAGCTGGAGGATAAGGAGGCAGAGCTAGCAGAGGTCAAAACTGTTTACAGGCAAGTTTTATATCAAAAACACAGACATGCCTGCTAAAAAACTGCTGCATTGTTTTCTATACTTGAGTGTCATTGATACAATAATGCAACATTTTCACTTAATAGCATAAATTAATGTTTTACTTTTATAGAGCTTCAAATGAAAGCCAAACCTTCAGTATTCGCTATTAATTGTGCTTATCACAGTTCTTCTGAAGTTGAATTTGTCTCTCTTTTTCTTAGTGATTCCAGTAAGAAGTGGCAAGAAAAGGCTGGACTGCTCACTCGGCTGGAGAGCCAGGTGAAGCGGATGAAGGAGAACTTTGATTCCAAAGAACAATTGCTCCTGGAGGAGAGAGATAAAGCAGCAGAAGCACACAAGTACAGAATTCTCACTATTTGGTCTAAAATGAAAGAGTAATATTTACATCACCCAATTGAGACCAAAGCATACACTAGATGAGCTTTTTGAAAACATTGTGGTATTTTATCTTTTTACAAAAAGTACCATAAAATCAAGTGATTTTTCATTCTTTATCTGAGTGTGCATGGGAGCATGTGATCATGTGCTTGTCCCGTTATTGTTCACCTAGTGGAAACACTTTAGAACAGCTCTGCAGCTCTCCTTAAGGGCGGAGGAGAGGCAAGTTATGTCCTTGGTCAAAAAAGATAATAAAATACATAGTTTACAATCCTAAAAAAGTAGACGTTTAAGTCTTTAAAAGCTAACAGTAAAAAAAGAAAACTCTTCCATCTCCATCCTTAACCAAGAAGATACAGAACTTTAAAGAGTCACAGCTGTAATGTTATAATACCTAAGTGATTTGGCCCATATGTGTGAGTCAAAACAGAAACAGGAGTGCGTGCTTATATATACATATATATGTATATGTATATGTATGTGTATATATATATGCACATGCTTGTTGGAAAGTGTCTCGGGATACACTTGATTGATTGATTGATTGGCAGGCTGATCATTTAAACATCCTCAAGATGCTTTATTATGTTTGCTTTATGTCATCTGTCTGGCAGAACTGCATTGGAGAAGTTACGGTGTGTTGATGATGCATTTCGAAGACAACTGGAATCCTGCCAAGCTGCTCATCAAGCTCAGCTGCTCCGACTGGCAAACGAAAAGCAGAAACAGATTGAGCACGCCAATCAGAAGGTAATGCATCGTTTCCCTACAGGTAACTGAGAAGAATTGACTCTCACTCAAAGGCATGTAGTGTTGGACTACTAAGACAGACTTGCTCACACTGGGAAAGGAGCAGCTTTAGGATTTGGAGTTTTACCAACACAGCCAAGAATGGCCTGCTTTGTGTGGTCATGTTCTGTAAAGGATAATTTGATTTCAAGGAGCTGGAATTAGTACTGACCATGAACAGAAGATGTTGAAAGGTTTGTGTTACGATTGCGGCAATATGCATCAAGCAGCTGTATTAAACCATCAGTAAATCAATATTTTTCCTCTGTGCTCTTTTGGGATGGATGGATGAAGTAAATCTAGATCATGGCTCGGATTGAACTAGTCTTGTCTGATACTTGACACAAGTCTAATGTCATGTATATAATGTCATGTGTGCCCTCCTTCATTGAGCTTCAAACTAGATTTATTTTATTTGGTTACTAATGGCTCTGTTGTTTAAGAAACTCTGTTTTTTTTAATTATTATTATTATGACAAAGATTTTTCATTAAAAATTATTTTGACAAAACTGATCATTAATCTCCAGTGATCCTCTTTAAAATCTCCAAGAAATCTATGCATATAACTAAGATAGATTTTGTTTCCTCAGGTGTATGTGAGGAAATAAAAAAACCTGTCATACTGATTTTTCATTTTGGCAATTTCCTGTCTGAAACTGGACTCTGTTTTAACTTACATTCATCATTGTGATTTCTTGTACTTTATCCTTTGAAAGTCTTAAACTGCTCCGATATGAAAACAAACTATTTCCAGGTCTCTGTACTGAACAATATTATTGATCTGTGTTTATGTCTCCTTCAGGTTTTTGAAGTGGAGAGGGAAATGCGTCAGCTACTGGAGGAGACAGAAACTAACAAGAGAATGATGGAAGAGAAAATGAAGCGTCTTACAAGTGTACTGAAAGACTTCTAACACTGGACAGGTTTCTTCTCAGGAGCTACGGCAAAGAACAGATTTAAGCAACCCAGAATTGTACAAAGTTTTTGTTGTTGATTCTATTTATTTTAACGTATCATGATTTTTTTAAAATAAATTCTTTGAAGAGGATTTGTTTTTTTAAACGTTGTCTTTAAAATGGTGTTAACATAAATTGGAGGGGAGGGTGGGCTGAGCTCCTTTCAGCAGCAGACTGAAACACCCACCCTGCAAGACTGAGCACTATCGCAGGTTCTTAATTCCATCTGCAGTCAGGCTGTTTAACAGTATCACCACCACATGACTGTATAATAATCATTAATGCTACACACTGTGTGTTTCTAATAATATCTGATCCGTGTAGTGTACTTAGCGCTTTTCTTCGTTTAATTAATGTTGACATGCTCGTACCTGTGGGTTTTTTGTTTGTTTTTTACTTTTTGCTATATTTTTGCTATGCTATTGATACTGTTTATTTGACTGTTTTTGAGCTGCTATAACTAAATTTCCCCTATTGGAGGATCAATAAAGTTAATCATTATCTATTCAAATGAGGAGCGAGGAGAACAACCAGCGATGTGATCGCCTTTGATGAAGTAAACACTGTGACTAATGTAAAACGTAAGTTAAAATGTACAAAAGAAAAAGTAGAAAAAAGTGCTTGTGGAAGGTACCGGTCGGGTTGAAAAGGGAGGGCGGGGTCAATTTGAGAAGGGGCGTCGCTGACAGTGAGGGCACGTTAGGAACAAGGGTTGCCGTGGCAACTGTACCCTAACGTAACGTTCGTTGATTTAAAAGCCGTACAGGTATCGCTGTCCGCCGTCGAGCTTCTGAGGACACGAGAGAAGTGAAATGAAAGTCAAGAAAAGTCTGTTATAGTAGATGAACACAGAAAGCTAATTAGAAGAAAAAAAATACTGCCTTTCTCATAGAAAGAAGATGGAGTTTGAAACCACGGAGACTGTTCGCTCAACACCGAGTCGCCATGAGAAAAGTTTGGGGCTCCTGACGATGAAGTTTGTCAGTCTGCTTCAAGATGCGAAGGATGGCGTCCTTGATTTGAAAGTGGTCAGTGAAACAACGTTGGCAGGCGTCGTGCTCGTGTGTGGGGTTTTACTGTGGGGGGACAATTTAACGGGTTTCTTAAAGGAAGTGAACAAAGAAGGCTGCCAGGGAGCCAGTCAGGTGCATTGATCCTTTTAACAGGTGGACAAACTGGCCGCCATTAACCCCCCTCGCGTCTTCGTTTGTGGGTTAAAAAACGTCAATTTACAAGCTAACAAGCAGTGAAGCAGCTTTACTAGTTGTCAGAGGGTAATTTAGCTTTCTGTTGTTGTATTTTATTCACATGAAATAAACTCAATTAATCATCTCGTATTTTGATTTGAGGTAGAAAAAAAAATCAACCTTTTAAAGTCATTGGCCAACACGACATAAGATTATAATTAAGTGTCTTGAGCAGCATATATTATTAAGTCTCTTTAGAGAGGATTAAAGGAGAATTAGCCTCATTAAATCACAGTGAATTTAATAACCAGGTCCCTTGAAACCCTCTTTTAATGATAAGGGAGATCCCCAGAGGAGGTGTATTGTGGGAAACCACAGTATTTTATCTCTGTTCACAGTCTGACACCAGTCTGGCTGGCAAGCAAACCGGTTCCTGATCCCTTTGGAGCTTACTAAGTCATGATAGAAATATTTAACAGTGTCAGATTGAAGTAAAAACATGATCAAGAAGCTGACGGACAATTGGCTTGTCTTTATTAGTCTTAATTGTGGGCTTATGAAAGTCTCCATCCTGCCATGAGGTGGGAAAGCTGTCTGTAAAGCGCTCTTACTAAGCTCTCTTGTTTTGACCTGTGGATGGGACTCTGTTAGACCTACCTGAAGTGTCCTCCACAAATATACCTTCTTTTTCATCTCACTGTCTGATCAGTACTTTTCCCTCTCTCCTTGCGCGCCAAAGCTGGGTAATGTTTACACAGCAGGGTCCTTAGACCCTTTTCCAACCACTTTCCTCCTCTGCTATTGTGTAACTGTCCTCTTCTGTCAAAGGGTTTGATTTTCTGTTTGTGCAGCTTCATTTGCCTAATCCTTGATTTCTAGTCTCTCTCTTTTTTTTTTTTTATTCCACCTCTCAACATGTTTGCAAAATAAACATGAGGTTTCCTCCTATTAAAAGTGATTCATTTTGTCAACAAGAGCTAATATACTTAATGTCTGTGTGAATGAACAGGCTGCTGACAGCTTAGCAGTGAGGCAGAAAAGGAGGATATACGACATCACCAACGTGCTGGAAGGCGTGGGGTTGATTGAAAAGAAAAACAAGAACATAATCCAGTGGAGGTTTGACAAATCATTTTCTATTTTTTTCCAACTTTTTGAATTTAAAAAGCCTTCAGTGTTGTTGAGTTTCTGAAAGTTGTGGAGTTTACCACTTGCACATGAAAAGTAACATCAGCTGAATGATTCATGCAGAAATTTTATGTTGGCTTTTGACCTGCCAAAATGTAACAAATACAGAGCAAATAATGATGAGGAGGAGAAAACTTTAATAGTTTACATCTGAATTGACACCTCGCATTTTCACCTTTTTATGTGTAACCTTCCCCGGCTCCAGGGGAGAGAACTCAGGCAGCCAAACTCAGGAGGTGCAGGAGCAGGTGAATGTTTTGAAGGGCCAAATTTCTGAGCTGGAGGCCCAAGAGAAAGAACTGGACAACCAGAAGGCATGGCTAGAGGAGAACATCAAGCAGCTGAACCACAATCCCCTCACCAGTACATATCCTTTATTCTGCTTGTAATAATTTAACAATATTGTTCAGTGTACTGTTCTTTACTTTGAATAGTTGTCTTTAATTTGGACTGTACTTTGATGTAACATGTCATGTTGAGACAAATTAAAAGTGGACACATCCCATGACTCCAAATAGTAACTTGAGTCTGGATGTCATGTAAGAGCAAAAGGGGAAAAAAAAAAAACACTTTGAAGGATTTACATTTGATGTTGTTCCCATTAAATGCCTCTTGGTGTGGATTGGAACACACAGTTTGTAACTCGAGTCCAAATGGGGCGTCATTCATTCTCACGGACATGGGGGGGGGGAATCTCCTCCTTGATCCCTTTTCACCGTCTTTGCATATTGCAGAGAGAAAACCCTACAAAGGAAGGATTATGAATCTAATTGCTTTTGTCATTCTCTATTGTGCTGTCACAGCCAGGTTTAATCCTGACACTCAATCTTGTTTTTTTGACTTCATTGTCTCCATTTCACTCCGTTGAGAAAACGTGCTCCCTGTTTCCTTAACACTTCCACACATATAAATTTGTGACTCATGAAGACATCTGCAGTGCCTTCAGCGGAGACACTCTTCTCGCCGTGGTGGCTCCTGCTGGGACTCAGCTGGAGGTTCCACTACCTGAAATGGTGGGTCATTTCTTCAAAGCTGATGGAGGTAACCCTAACACTAACCCTGTGCAGGCTGTTGGGTATGTGCTTTAAAACCAGTGGCTCAGTGGTTTCAGGCCAAAGGTTCGATCCAGACTTTGGCCAACATCCCAAAATAAATGACGCCAGTTCTCTTTTGATTTGAAGACATAAATCCTGCAGCCATGTGAGGGGATTAAAAGTTTGATTTTAACACAAGGCAGGCCATAATTCCAAGAGAGCAGTAATTTGAACCAAAAGATTTCAATGGCAGGCCAGATATGTTTAAATATGTCTAAATAATCTGTTGCACTTTTGTTTATTCTCATGCTAACTAATCATTATTTGTGATTTATGTCTTCATGTGTTCCATTGTAAACATGAAGATGTGATGTTTGAACTGCTTTGATAATGATTCTTCTTCTGCTTCTGTCCTTGATCTGTCTCCTCAGGGTCAGAGCGGTCAGAAGAAGTACCAGGTGAACCTTCGCAGTCACTCGGCTCCAATCCAGGTCATGCTCATCAACAGAGATTCGGACTCAGCAGCCCCTGTGGTCTTCTCTGTTCCCCCCACTGACGACATCTGTCCAATGCCAACTCCGCCCAGCACCCCCGCCAGCCTGCAAAGGTTCCCTCTCACCTCGTCACAGTACTCGACCTCCAACACCACCTCTTCCTACTGCAGCCAGGACTCTCTCTGCTCAGACCACCAGATGGTGCTGCCAGAACACGAAGTGTTGACGCCATCATCCAGCCCTCCAGATGTACAGATGGGTAAGCAAAACCACTTTTAAATATTTGTTCCTCTTTAAGGTAAGGTAAGAGACTGACTAGTGAACTCACACTGCAGCATGTTCAGAGTATCCTGTGTGCCATCTTATATGATCTCATATCGTATGATTTCATTTGATGTCATCAACGAGCAGATGTAGAAACAAAATAAGAGAAGAGGAGGACAACAGACTGTTAGTGTGTGCACTGAGAAGAAAACGGGAGACGAATGCTTAACCAGTCTGGATGAGAAAATGCACATTTTACGAAACGCAATAACCAGAAGCATAGAAGAAAAAGTTATAATATTGAATGAAACAAAAATAAATAAAGGAAGGCAAAAACATTTCATTAAATGGAAAGAAAGAAATGAAACTCAAAAACTAAAGCAAAACCATATATAGATATGTTATGATATTTGCATTGTGGAATATTTTTTACGTTCTGTGAAATTATTTTGTTTGATAGATTTTTTTTTGTGGAATGGTTTTTGCAATTCATCATCGTAAACCTCTAGAGGCGGCTGTATCGGGTAGTTAGTTCCAAGTCCAGAGGCTGCTGACCTCGAAGCGAGTGGATCTTGTTTGTATCCTTTCCTGCATGTCGTTTCCGACTCTTATCGACTGTCCCATCTCCGAGATAAAGACGGAAAAAACACAAAAACAAAAGTCAGAGTCCATTTAAAGTAACATTGAGACTCAAATATTTTGTGCATAGAAAAGTTTTCCACAAACATGAAAATCTGTCACAATCAGAATAAAAGTGTTCACCATAACCCTATGGGAGCTTTTTAAATGTATAAAAATGAAGAAAATATTAGTGAGTATTATTTATTCTAAAATAAAGTTAAAAAACAAAAACAATGAAAGAGCTCCACATATAAAAGAATCCCTTGTCTGTTAAAGAAACGGTTTCCCTTGCATGAAGCCTTGTCCTACACTAACCTCGATGCTCTATCACGCTCTTTCATCTACGTTCCTCAAAGCTCCTTCCAGAAATCACGCTGAATAAACATCCTCCACCCAATGACTCACAGGATGTTGCTCCCACTTACAGCTGACATGTACAGTATCACTTTTGGTTTGTGTACCATAAGAGTCGTCGCGCACATGAATCCAGAGGAGGTTGTGGTTTCTGAACCACACCCCCCCCCCCCCCCTCCAAAAATGACTGCTTATTTCCAAAAGTATTCCTCGCTGTTGGTCCAGCTGAAGTTAATTAGATTTGACATGAAAATAGCAAGAGCATTGGAACTGCAACATACAGTTATGTTCAAGCACGACATGCCTCGTATTTAGCTTCATGCAAACTGCTGTTACAAAAGAAGTACGATTTATAAGCAGATATACATCAACACAATTGTGTTGTGTTCAGAAAAATCCAATAACTTAGAATTGAAGATCAGGAAATTAAACCTGGAGATACATAATTTTAAAAAAACTGCTGTTATACAAGTCATGTGAGTTAGGTTAAGCTTGCTGTCTATCAAGGAAATGTAAATAAAAAACCTGTATGTGAGTATTATGTTACTTGAAACAAAGTGTGAGTGTTAATGTGTCAGTCATAATGACTTGCAGAGTCTGCAGAAGTTAAATTAATTTTTTAGCTCCCTATAAATAACTCATCAAACGGCACTTTAACAGGTCCTCTGAAACGTTGCCTAGTTTTGCACCCCAGACCACAAGATTGTGTTTGTTCCCTGATCGAGTCATGGGAACCTGCTAAAAATACAATTCTGTTGTCGTCTTCCAGTATCTTTAACAAACTCAGCACTTCCTAATCGGTTTCTGGCTTATAAGAAAATGATGAGTCACTGGTACGATGCTTCAGCACTGTTAAAGTGAAACATGAAGTCACATGAGCAGCAGCACCGTGAAAATATACTGATGAATTATTGACTGTTAAATAAATATCACAGTTATGCTACGGATGACTTTTTGGCCAAGAGGTTTTAGCTTAAGTCTGGTCAAAGAGGAATATTTGTTGGACACATTTTATTAGTTTACAGGTACTGAGCTGATGCTTCAGTGTGATTAGGTGAGTTATTAATAGTAAAGGCAAACTTAAAGTTCTGACCAATCAGAGATGACCTGTGTGTACTTGTACGTTTTATTCAGCTTGCTTTCCTGTGCGTCTTCGTGCTCTCATTGACGTCCCACTCTCACTGCAGACTGTCACAGTCAGTCATCAGTCGTATTTGAGCAGCATCAGCTGGACCTGGAGGACTCGGACTTCCAGTCTGTTCTAGAAGTGAGCAGCCTGCTGAAGCTTAATACTGCCGGAGACCACATGAAGGACGACAGAGAAGGTATGGCACGGGGACGCAAACACAGTCCTTCAAAACAGAAATCAGTTTATTCTGCTTTTTCATTTGAGGCTGAAACATATTGAAGTTATTGAAGGCCTCCAGCTGTTTAAGGTGAGAGGTTTTATCTCTAGCTTCAGTAATTGGAGCAGTGAAATGTTGATTAATAATCCAATCTCTCTATATGCTACTTAATTTGAGTTTATGTTCCATAGGTTATAAAAGTTTCTGTTTGTCTTGTAGGAGCTGTCGACCTGATTGATGAGCTCATGTCTACTGATGGTGAGCGTCTTAACCTGCTTTAGTTTACCTTCTAATTATTTACATTACTGTATGTCAGCAAATATTTACAGAAACGTGTATCGAACCATTGGAAGAGTTTACAGCCATAACAGCAGTGCTGTGAGATTATAGATTGGCAAAGCATTATTTTGGAATGACTGCGTACACGTAACAAAGACCCAGTTTGACCCTGCCAGTCAGCACTAGAATAAAGTGACACTGAGGGTTACGCTGATTAAAGGCTGCAGGTGCCGTGGTTAATGCTATTGGCTCCAAGCAAGAAGTTTCCTGGTTCGATTCCCCCGGCGGTTGGGGCCTTTCTGAGTGGAGTTAGCATATTCTCCCCGGAGGTTAGACAAAGACATGTTCTAGTCGAAATGATGTGTAGACAGAGTATCAGAATTACCTTATCTGATGGTGCAGTAGAATTTCATCTACTGCCGGCACAAATCAAGGATCAGAGATTGTCTTAGCAAAATGTAAATGCAATCCAATCCACAGTTTGTCAGTCTCATCGGTTGACTGTTGTTGCCTTCCCTGGAGCTCTCTTGCGAGTTTGTAAAAAAAAAAAAAAAAAAAAAAAAAACTTGCCCATGGTCTTTCTGTCTGTCTTTGCCTTAAACATGTTTTCGGTTTCTATTTTCACATTATTTCTCCTGTATCCTCAAACAGGTATGTACTACAACTTCAACCTGGATGACAACGAGGGAGTGTGTGACCTTTTTGATGTGCAGATCCTCGATTACTGAAGTCAAACAGAGCCTCTGCTGTATACTAATAGCATCTTGGGAAGTTTCAAACTTCCCAAGATAAGGGAAGTTTGAAGCCCTTTTTTGTTCCACTTTCACAGATGATAAATCATACATAAAATGATCATCTCTCAAATCCCTCTACACACATTGGGCTTCTCCACTATTGAGATAAGATAATATTGCCGTACAACTTAATTTTAGTGTACTGACTTTATCCCCTCAGCCAACGTCAAACAAAGTGCCTGTAAAAAGAAGATGCAGACGTTCATGCAGGCCAGAGTCGTCATGTTTAGTGTTTCTTTTATGGTTTCCTGAGTAAATATATCTGCATGCTTCATGAGAGATCCGATGCCTGAGTGGAAGGCAGCCAGCACAAAATCCCTCTTACTTCTGTTATGCATGTAAATACCTTTTTATATTGTTTTGTATCGGTTGGAAACATGAGATCTGGACCTTTTTATTTTCTGTAGTTAATGAACAGCTCGTGGCTGTTGTGCTTGAGTTTATATTAACAGTAATTCACAACATGTGCATGGTTATGTACATATGTCACTTTCTTTACTTTGAGAGTTAATTGTGTAAAAAACTTAACCAAACCATTTATATTTTATCAAAAGCTGTATTGTATTTAAAAGTGAGTATTTTGTTTACATTTTGTGAACTTGTTCTCGTGTAATGCCATGCAAGTTTTCTTTTTTAAATTATTGTAGCACTGCCGTTTATGGCCTTGTTGAGTTTTTTGGGGGGGGTTTTGTTGTTTTTTTTGTTTTAAGTTGATATCTTGTAATGAAGGTATACATTTGATTGGGAAAATATTTTTTAGTTAATTTAAAAATAATAGTTTGTTCTAGTTTGTTAATTCTGATGCTAGTTGACTGCCTTAATTTATTATCTAAACCTAAATATATTTTTGAACAATCTGAAATCGAGAGCTGTAAGTGCCATTTTTGTATTGGTATAGTATTTGATACAAGGAATTTCTTTTTTCTGTAATTTTAATTAGCATATTTCTTGAAAGTGTTTCAATAAAAAGATTACTCTTGATTCCAAACTATTCCTTTCAGAAAAATAATGATTCTAGTTAAGTGATTTAGAGAATGACGTCAATGTACTCGGAAGACTTGGTTTACCAAACAATAGTTTACAGTTCATCTCCAAGTTGAAACACCTTTTTCTTTTTAGCAGACTCACATGCTCAGTTAACAGATGGAAAACTTCAAATGGTTTCCACATGAGACTGACCATGAGCCAGATTCTGACCTGCAGCAACTCTTTGTAAAGAACTTGATTTGTCCCAGCTGGAATACAGGAAAACAAAAGAAACCAAATAAATAGGATTTTCCCCCAGTGTAAGAGCCTCTGAATATGTTAAGAGCCAGTGGACATTGAAAGTGCAAACATTTGTGTTAGACACTGTGACAAATAATAATTTGGTTGTGCTGCTGACAGGCGACCCCCATTAAAACAATTGAAGAAACGTACATTTACTTGAGAATATTTAATAAAGAATTTGAATGATCATCTCTTCTGATAGGGTTTCTTTTCTACAGGCCCCTTACGTCTGTGGAAGCTAATCTTAAAAGAGACGACTTTGCTACAAGCCAAAGAACATCACGTGCAGTGTGAAGCAGGAAATTTGTCTCAGATGTTCAGAAGAATTTGGGATACAACAAAACCGTGACTTTCCCTCATCTAAGGGAGATAAATCTCTCAAGATTAGACTACAAATTACACCACATTTAGACTTAAATGTTTCAAGTAATTTAGTTCTCTTTAAAATTTAGGAAAATCAAAAAAAAGTCTCTGAGCCGACAGCAAATGTTTATTTGGAGAATTATTAATGGATCCTATAAAAAAAATACTTTAAAGTGTGGGTGTAGGCATGTTGATTACATCTGGTTTAGGCTGGTGCAGTTGATAAGAATTTATTTGTAAACCTGACAATAAGAACAGGCTGGGTTAGCAGCATAGCTCATAGATACAGTAGAAGGATTATTGTAAACCAGCTGTTTGAGAGCAGGTAGAGCAAGTTGCTGTCTCAGACTTGTGTTTATGCAAGGTATCGAGTTCTGAATTCTATCTTCTCTGTACTTTGTTCTGTGTAAGCACCTGGAAAGAGTCAAAGGTTTATTGTGAAATCCTGGAAAGATCACAGTTAGCTCCTGGATAAACCAAAAACTGTTTAATTTTAACAAGTATGAGTAACATCTTAAAAATAATGTCAAAGACTCTTCTAATCATATTCACGCTTATACCTTACCTTAACTTATGAACATCTAAACATCTGAAAATATCGGAGAGGAATGGCTGCTGTTATTAGATCTGGTGGGAGGGGCCAAATGAACCACAGTATATTTGTCTTTGAGCTTGTGAATAATCCTGGTCAACCATGCTGTGGCTCTTCTGAATTCAACTTTTAAAAGAGAAATTAATTGATTTCCTTTTTTTATGCATGAAAAGATAAATGACATGTCTCTTCTGGATCGGGGTCTGTTTAACAGCAGTGGTCAGTCTATGACAAATTGAACTTAAATTAAAAAAAGCAAAAACTAGAGGGGGAACAGAGTACTCAGCTTCTACAGAAACTAAATTAAATTTTGGTGCGCCTAATAATCCCTGATGTTTTTACTCAGTGTTGAGTCATTGAGAGCCTCTGTTGTTAAACGCATACACAGACTGAACAGTGTTTGGGAATATATACGTATATACATGTATAATATATGTGCTAAATGAGCTTTCTCTGTTGCAAACAGGATATTTTGTGTGTTTTGTGTGTTTGTTCCCCTCTGCAATCAGATTTTTTTTTTTTTTTGTTAAATGTAAATGCTTCTAAGACTGGTCCTTCTAGTTACTCGCCCCAATCAGTCTGCTCAGTATTTATATTTTACCTCTTATGAGTGATTGCTTTTGTCCACTGCCACATTTTATTTATGTCACTTATGTTTAATCTGCTCCAACAAAATGCTTCTTGATGGGTTCATAGAGTTGTTTGATAGGCTGATTGATTGGCCCCTCTTTATAGTTGCCATCAAATTTGGCACAGACGTTCGTATTCCTCACATCATCAATTATAATAGTTGTTGTGATCGTTGTTGCTCAGAATGCAGGCAGAGACCAACCATTGTTTTAGATGCAGTGAGATTGTTAAAAATAACTACAGCTAAATGATTTCCACTCGTGCTGCTATAAAAAGTGATTGAAGAACACATCTTATACCCGTCTCATATTGAGAAGGTGTTTGTCTCTTGGGACACACTATGGGAGTTAAATGACATCTCCATTCCTTCCTCCACTGCAGGATTTTCCTTCCTCCTCTTCCTCCTCCTCTCACCAATTTTCTTCGCCACTTTCATCATGTGCTGCCTGAAAGACGATCCCATGAAGGCGTAGAGGACGGGGTTGAGGCAGCAGTGAGTGAGGGCCAAACTCTCTGTCACCTGCGCCGCCTGATCCAACACTTTACTCGTCCCACAGTGCGTCACTAAGATGTAGACCGAATCCATCGCTCGATACACCTTCAACACGTTATACGGCAGCTGGGTGACCACAAACACGCCGACTACTATCAGGAGAACACGCAGAGCTTTCCACTTCTTTCCTCTGCTCTCAACCGGAAGGTCTTTGAGTGTCCAGCCAACTCTGGAGTAACAGACCACCATGATGATGAGAGGAAGCAGGAATCCCAGCAGCACCTCTACAATCTCCAAAACAGCTTTCCCGCCTCCTGCCATTGACGGAGGGTAGACAGCCAGGCAGACGCTCCTACTGGACGACCATCTTACTTCTGAGAGGATCAGATCAGGAAGCCCGAGGAAGACAGCTGTCATCCAAACAACCAAACACACCTTCCAGCAGTGTCTTCTGCTGAACATCCTCTCCAAGCGCCCTCTTTGCTCATTCCCTTGCGCTTTAGCTAATGCAAAGTAGCGATCTAGGCTAATGCAAGCCAGCAGCAGCATGCAGCAGGTGAAGTTGACTGTGTAGCAGGCAGAAACAATCTTACAAACGACCTCGCCCAGATCCCAGCCCCTTGCTGCATCAGCAGCCCAGAATGGCAGTGTGAAGAGCAATAGTAGGTCAGCCACAGCCAAGTGGGTCAGGAAGGTGTCTGTCATAGTCTTGAGGCGTTTGTGGTAGGCGTAGACGGCAACGACTAAAGCGTTTCCTGCCACGCCAACCACCAAACACACAGTGTACATGATGGGGAGAAAGACGCCAGCGAAGGAACGGACGTCACCCTTCCTACAGAGGGCGGGGTAGTCTTCATAGCTGAAGTTGAAGCTGATGTTTTCATGGTAAAAGTAGTCAACCTCCTCCGAGACTTCCATTTTCCTGAGATGAAACTGTGAGGGAGGACATGGAATTAGCTGTCTGTCATCCTTAATGTACATTTCATTAAATAATGTGCTTACAATAATGAATACTTTTTTTTAATTTAACACATTTGCGTTTTTAAAGTTGTGTTTCTCTTTATTTTGGCAAGAAGTGCATCCACGAGTAACAACTGCCAGTAACAATACATGCAGTGGTATCATTATTTGTTCTGCAATGTAGAAAACAAAATAATATCTCAAAGTATTGACCAGCACAAACCCACTTTTCTTAACCACCACCCCTCCTCCTTCCTCTTGATCTTCCCTTGAATTGCCCAATACAAGCTTGCTATCGCTGTACTGTGCTGAACCACTGCCATCTGCAAGAGATTTTCTGACTAATTATTGTTCTGTGATAACGTCAGTGTGTTGACATGGAGATATCATGTCCTGACCTGAACTGTTCCTTTTCTGTTTGATTTGTGTGAGTTGACGTCCAAAGGGCAGTTCCCACAGTTGCAGATGCTGAAAACTGAAAGATTTGTGTCCTCTGCAGGAATTTAACAACCACAAAAGTGTTGTGTTATGCATAAGAAAAAATAATAAGAAATATAAAGTAAATAAAGAAAATAATAAGAAAATGTCCCCAAACAGAAAAGTTAATTAAGAAACTGCAGCCTCTGAGAAAACTCAACTAATTTAATATTTGAAGTTATTGATATTGGTATATTTCTTAACTGTTTATTCATTACTGGACATGTTTTTCTTTTTACCGGGAAAATATTCTCATTGAGATACAAGATCTGTTTTTCAAGAGAGTCCCGGCCAAGACAGCATCATAAAAGTTTCAGACACACAACAAAAGACACACAATCAAGAAATAAAACATCAATCAACAAATCAGTAGCGCTAAGCAGAGAAACATGTGCATACAATCATCAAATAATCCTTTAACCTGCTTTTCTAATCTTCCATATTTCACCATCAAACTACCGTGCTGTTCAATGTTTTTATGTGGGTATCTGATTGAGGTTGTTTTTTTTTTTTTCTTAAGTTTCTTCTGCCTCTGAGTTTGGGAAGAAGTTGTTCTTCCCATTTTCTGCTACTTCATGTAGTCCTCTACAAATCAGAAGAACATTCTTTTCATGTGGTGAAATTCAGTTCTATGTTATTATGGATAGAGATGATACCTACCTGCCCAGCTGTAAATGTACTGGGCAATTAGTCTCATCATGTGTGTATAAAGCAATGTTGACATTTCTGCCCTGAATCCTGTCTGCAGGCACTCTGTTCAGCCTGCAGTCCAAACAACCTTCATGAGTAAACACAGCCTGATGAGGTGCGTTACAGGAGAAATACAGAAAGACTGTAAAAACAGTGTGACGGCTAAAAGTGATTAAATCTGCACACGATCAACAGTTTAGTCATCTAGAGTGTAACTACATACACTACATGAAAACGATCTGATTTACCTCCCAATTAACTGTACCTGGGCACAGGGATTGACATGAATCATAATCACGCCTGCAGAGACTCTACTTTCTGCACTAAATGAACACTTTTAATGTGGATAAGACACTGATAGTTTTATTCTACCGATCTTTTATTGAGTCCATTTTAACCTTTTGTTTTAGTTTGTAGTATGGGTAAACTTTCAGTGCAGAACAAAAATCTTTCTTCCAGTATCGTTAAAACAGCTAGTAAAATGTTAGATGTCTGGAACAGACAATAAAGCAATGAGTCGATCTTGGCCAGCTCTGACCATCCTCTCTTGGAGGAATGTGTTCTTCTCCCCTCTGGTTGGAGGACTGGCTGCCCAGAGCCAAGAGATACAACAAGCACTTTCAAGAAGCACGATAGCACTTTATTTATAATCCTACCATTCCAGTGAAATTTTTAATACATTTCATTACATTTTCAATAAAAAATTGCTATAATGAACACTGACATGTTTTATTTTTCTTGGTTGTATTATATCAGGTTATGTTACACTATCTTATGTCTTTTTATCTGGGTTTTTTTTGTCCACTGCTGTGAATTATATTTCCCTTCCAGGGACAATAAAGGTCTGCACTGACCTGGACTTTAATGAATCCATGAAAAATAAATGTGCGATTGATTTAGTGACTTTATTATGTTTAAGTTTTGTCATCCTTTACTGCTCTAATGATGATTGGTTGTAACAGTTTTATATCAGCAGGTGTGAACTGATGGCTCTCAGCAGAAGAAAAACTTACAGGAAAACTGACATCAATGGTGTAATGTAAGTTCTTTATACGTACTGTTATTAGTTTTTAGCTGTCCTCTTATTTTCCCCATGAATCAGATAAAGCAAGACAGAATTGCTAAAAAAAAGTGCTACAACCTGTTCCCACGTTGATCTAGTTAAATGTAAGTCTGACTTTACCCGAAGTTAAAAATAACACATTGGCAGTTGTCCAAAAGTCCGATTTAATCTTAAATCAAAAGTTACATGTTCATGTTAACATAGGACATCAGTATACAATAGGATTGACTGTAGTGTGAATACACCCAAATAATCCCTTGAGCGGTCAGTCCTACCTTCAATCACGGCTGTTCCTCTTCGGTCTGAGAGTCTGACTGTTGAAATCCAGCTGAGTTCTGTAGCCTCACACACACAGAGATATTTTAAATACTTCTGAGAGAGATGACTCAGAGAGAAAACATAGAAGGAGGAAGAAGAAAAAAAACGCAGACTGAGTCAGAACAAACTCATTTGTCTAAAGTGTTTATTGAGAAAAATATGTTGCTCTTTAAATAAGCATCAGCATGTCTTCACTGACACAAAAACACTTTAGCAGCAGAGCAACAAGAAACTTTACACCAAACATCAAAACTCCTGCAAGTGAAACCTGAACTTTGTCAAACGTCGATGTTATTGGAGACTTTTGATCTCTGCACATTAAAAAGAAACAGGAATCGACTGAAGGCTTAAGCCAGTATTTAAGATTTTTTTCGTACAGCATCAACAAGCTTGAACATGTGGTGTGTTTCTAAGTTTGCATCCACACCCATGTTAATAAGCTCACAGCAATTAAAGACCACAGGAATGTGAATCATTTTCTGTTTACATGTTCTTAGATTTAGCTGCATATAGCCCTTTTTCTCTTCTTGAATTATTTATTTTATCATGTAGGCATGAAGATAATACAGATTATACAAAGCAACAAATCTTGAACATACAACTAACACAGTAATAATGGTAAAAGCATGTTGTGTTTGTCGATTGTGTAGCCTCATTTCTCCTTTGCTTTAAAACTTGTGACAAGGTTGCAACAAAGCTGCAAAAACACATTTCCATATGATACAGTATCATGATGCGCTAGACTATACAGATGTTGGGAGCTTTTGCATATATGTATAGCAGGAATGAAGAGGAGATATCATCAGGGCTGACTCTCGTGTCTTAAATCTTTGACCTCCAGTCTTGAATTAAAGTTATTGGGTTGATGAATGACGCTGAAATTAGAAAAACACAAATCAGTAAAATGAAAAGCTATTTAAATGTTTAACATTTCAGAAAGCCAAAACACAAACCTCAATTTTAACAATTCAAGGTCTATGTCACCCGGACTCTGAAAGCACACAGAGAAAGAGAGAGTTTCAAAAGAAGTTTCTAAATTCAGCACATTTTAAAAACAAGAAAACAAAAAGTAAAACAAAACAGTAACTTTAACGTCTAATTGGTTATTGTTTTTTTTTTGTTGTTGTTTTTTTCTGTCTGTAGATTTGGTAATGAAAGCAGCCCAACCAGCAGCATAAGACTCACAAGGGCTCGGAAATACCCAGAGCAGGTGGGATCATCTTACTTTATTATTTATCTTTAGAATAATTAACTGCACATGACTGGTATTACACACTTAACCTCACTTATTTGTTGTTTATTATAATCTAGTTTACCTTTGCATCCTTTGTGTTGTTTTTCAAGTTAGGGTGTTCCTGTGATATAAGAACACATTATTTGTTAGATATAAGGACGGTGTTCAACTGCAAATTAACTTAAGAGCTTTAGTAGTTCTGTAAGGCTGTTGCACTTATAATACTGTAAATAATTTAACCTTGGAGAAGGAAGCACATGCACCTGGCCTCCAAATGCAGTTGGACACATATCGTCGATCTCTGTGTTTTATCTGTGACAACAGAAGAACAAAGAAAGGTGTCATTTTTAACAGAGAAACATCATATTTTTAGCAGTAACACTTTTCAAAGTAGCCTTTTCATCTCCACAGTGACTGTGAATCAAACACAGAAGCAAATCACTGTATGTTTCACAGCCCTGCCACATGTCTTTAAGAAGACTCAAATATAATAAATATAAATCAAAGCTCTAACAGCACCTGAAAAGCTCCTGCACTTACCATATTAACAAACTGATGCTGTTGATCAAATGACCTTAGAGCGGCTGCATCAGATGAAGTGAAGTCTGAGATGAGCAGGAAAACCTGCAAACAAAACACAACCAGGAGCACTGTTTTGTTCATGACTGCTGACCTGAAGACCTGAAGACTTTCACACGTCTTTATAGACTTACTTTAAGTGGGTTAAGGGGAGGGATTAGAGAATGTAATGCAGGAAAGTAACACATTCCCAAATAGTTTGTTTTTGTAGAAAAATGTTCTTACTATATTTACCTTCTGTTTGCAATCATTCCAGGTACTTCCCTGTCCTGACCAGTAAACAAGCGGTGTCACAGTGGCTAGACAGAAAAGAACATATTGATCCATCCATCTAACCAAAACGATATGAGGTTACAACAAGGACACTTTAAAGCATGTTAAGGTGCAATTGATGACATCACACTGACAACAAGTCAGTGACATTCAATTACTGAAAATAGCTTCTTGGTTTTTGTTTTTTTGTTTTTTTTTGTGGGGGGGGGGGATTCCATGCATGTCATAAAAAGAGTAGTGATTGTTACTTTAAGTTAAAATTCCGACTTAAAATATATAAATATTTCATTTACAACCAAGTTATTATTCAAAATACAAGTAATAGTAGTTTTGTACTGTACGTACAAAAGTGAAATTAAGTCAAATGTAGAATAGAAAAAATGCACACAAAAAATAGAAATGTTTTCACTTGGTTTTTTTTGTTGTTTTTTTTTTACATAACCTTGAAAAGCCATACATGTATATTTAACGCACTTTAGTCGAGCCACCAGCTTTGTGTATGTTTGTTAAAGATCTAATTATATGTTTTTTATATGTTAATGAACAAAATAAAACTCTACATCCATAAGTGCGTGTGTTAAAAAAAATATCAATTCTCTTCTCGGGATTTATAAAGTATCTTTTCGCAGTATTCATACAACGAGCACAGAAGTATCTGTTGTGTCATTGTTTCTCAGTAGCATGTAAAGTAAATCCATTGATCCATTGAATATGTTTATTCTCTCAACAATATCCTGCTTCTATAAATTTCCACTCAGTTTTCAACCATTTAATATACAGAGAGCGATAATACTGTATTTCCTTCAGTCAGTTTTAAGAGGTCCTGAGAACTTAACTCCAAACGCACTGATCAGCATTGCAACTATTATAACGGGACTGACTCCATCTAGTGGCCACATAGCGCATCTCAAGATTGCATATACAACTCATCAAAACTCGAGCAGATATTATTAAGAAAAACGCTTGCAGAAAGGAACGTCTTCTGTCTATCTCGAATACAAAAATTGATATTCAAAATATTTTTATTCTTGCTATGCAACAAGTGAGGGGGTGAGGATGGATGAAAGCACTTAGCCTATGTGCTTCTGAGACACTGCTAAAGTGGTAGAGATTTGGAATAGAGGACTGATTAATCTAAATTAAGGCTGTAAGTTTGTGTGCTTATCTTGCTATCAACTCAACTTTATTTGTTCCTGAAGGGCGATTGGCTATCAGGAGACATGAAGATGAGAGCTGTTACATGAACATTGAGGCATTGATCTTTAGCCCTTAGAAATGTGCAGAGAAGCCATTATGACTACAACTTGATTTAATGGTGTGAAGCATTTTTAGCCAACAAATACGCCCTACTGCTTATAACTCCTTATAGATGTGTAAAAATATCCTTTTTAATGACCTCACTTTACTTAAGGCGCCCAGAGTCATGCTTTAGCATGCTGTAAGTATCAGTAAGACCTTCTTTCATTTGAGAATCATCATAGATATTATCTCTTCTTATGAAACAGTCAGAATTTATGATGATATTTTTTTTTTTTAAAACGGTCTTCTTCACTGTGTGTTTGTTTGACCTGAACTACAAATTCAAACACAATATAGCCTTTTTGTTTTGGACTCCTTCTGGACAACATGATTTATATAAAAATAGTCCCACCAGAACAAAATGTTTACAACACAACAAGTGGATCTTAATGCCACACCAGGAGGCGGTGGATGTTTTTTTCTCATCAGAGTGATAACATCTGTTTCTTTCCCTCAGATATTTCCTGTTATTACGCTTTCAGTTCCCGACCAGGCCAACCAGACCTCCTCTGGGTTTGATTTGGAAATGTAAGAAATAAAGTGAGAGGTGAATACAAGGCCACAGAGCACCCTGACAAGTAAGAGTTACAAAGCTTGGCTAAAATATATTCTGTGTTATTTTCCTCTTAACTGTTTAACTGTGAACACATGTACCTTTAAAGTTCTCTGCTGGACTGTGTTTAACAGAAAGATCTATTAAATAACTTATAACATATAGGGGGCAGTACCCCAGTCCGGTTTGGGAACCCGATGTGGACTGACATATAGAAGTTGGTCTGGCTGCTGGAGAGGTGCCAGGCTCAGTAGGTAGAGTCGTAGTCTCTCAATCTAAAGGTTGAGGGTTCGATCCTCAGCTGTCCTGAGAGCAACATATGGGCAAGACACTCACCCCATTGAGGTATGTAAAAATAGAGGATAAAGAGATATTTTGCTTCATGTTTGTTTTTTATTTACCAAGGCAGAGCACACAAAACTATAACACCAACCAATGTCAAGAGCAAACAAAATGTAAGCAACTCTCTTTATTTTTTGACACTCTAAACAAAAAAGTTGAATTACATTTCAGCATTAATCAGTGAGTGTAAGACGTTTTCGCCTTTATACAGAGGCAGGCCATCTCAATAATGTCAGTGTAGTTAAACTATTACTTTGACTCTCCAAATGTATGCATCTGATTCTTTTAATTATAAATATTTAACAAACAAAAAAAAAACTTGGGGCCCAATATATTTTCATTAGATAAATGGAGAATGTCACACTTTAACATGCACATAAACAGGATCTGCACCCAGGACATCCACTTCAACAAACACTGAAGCAGGATCATGACTAAATATGTAGCAGACAGTTAGTAAACAACTAAACACTGACTGATTAAATCAGTTTCATTATTTCAGAAAAGGTATATTTTATATTTTGATGAATGTGCTGAGATCTTTTCTGGGGTCATAATTGATGAGCAGCAACAAGTAGAGAGCTCAGGGTGTGTTTATCAGTTGCGAAGGTGTCATGCTTGGAGGTTTTTTGCTTCTCACAATCTGTGAAACTAGAGAGAATGAAAAACAGGAAAAATGTATTAACAGGACAAAACTATAATTGGTACATGACATTAATTCATTGGATTTGCTACTTCCTGAAGTCGTGGGTAATTATACAACTTTTAAAGGTCAATACGTTAGATGTCTGGTGGTATCTGTCAATGAACAAAAGAATGAAGCTGCCAGAAACCAGCTACAGCCTCCTTACTGTCACAATTAAACACAAGGCTCAAGAGGAAGAAGACCAGCAAACATTCGGGTCGTCACATTTCATCGACACCACCACCTCTGACTTTTAACCTATAAGAAAGTGCTTGAAATCTGACCGTAATGATCTTAAGCGCCTGATGATTGAGATTTAGACTCTCAGAGATTTCAGCTCGAAACAAAGTCTTACCGGGGAACATGCTCCAGGGTGCTTACTGCAGTTTGATGGTTGTTTGCTTTTGCCATTTCTCCCGTTCCCCTACAAAAAAATAAAACGTTATCTTCCAACAAATGATTGAAGATGGTCTGTCTGTCTGTCTGTCTGTCTGTCTGTCTGTCTGTCTGTCTGTCTGTCTGTCTGTCTGTCTGTCTGTCTGTCTGTCTGTCTGTCTGTCTGTCTGTCTGTCTTGTGGTAACTGCTTGAAGATGATTTGACTTTTAGGATAGAGTGGATTTGGAAAAAGTTTGAAAAACTGAACACATCATTGTGGAAGCATAGTTTTCAATCTGCAGTAAATAATTAAAAGTGTTTTCTATTTGTCTAACATGTCTTAATAAGACGGCACAAACATGTCTTTTCAACCAAACCCTGACAAACTTATTTTTTTATTAAGTTTCATTGGACCTGCTTTGAATATCACACCATCAAATGCTCACATTTCAGCCTCAGTAATTTCCAAACTTGCATAAATTTCTGTTATATTTCATGTCTTGTCTCTAACTGTATTTCCTATATTGTCTGGGGCAGTAGAGTCCGCTGTCAGGCCAGTAAAACACTGTGATTGAACCACACAGCTTTATTTTTATTTGTATTTATTTCAGCTTTATTTAGCCAAGAAGAGAAACTCATGGACATTAAAAACCTCTTTTTTCAAGAGTGTCTTGGACAAAACAAGCAGCAACACAAGAAACAGAGTTTGAGACAGACAATGAGCAGCCAAACATAGAAATACAAAAACACATCAAATACAGAAGAAATAAATCTTTGGGCAATTGAAAGTCACAAAAAACACATCTGAGTAGTAAATGTTTGTCAGATTCCTCCATAAACACACCAGGAAGAACATTGTATTTTCTCCTCCTTTGACGAAGATGTGTAGATGATGAAAAAAATATCTGCTGACACTGACTTGCTTATAGTATAAAAAGTTGTTTTACAAAGTCAAGAAACAGCATGAGTCCAGGTAAGCCATGGTACCTGGGAGAGTCATCAGCCAATTGTGATCCCTCATTAATAAAGAAAGAGACTAGTATTTATACAGCATTGGTCAAAGCAACATCCGCACATTTATGTCCTACTTTGGACTTAGTTCAACAGTTAGCATTTAAGTCCACATCATCGTCCACATCCTGCCCTCCTTTATCTTCTCTGGGCAGCACAGAGACTTAGGGGTAACTTCTTTTATTGAATCTCTTCCTACACCCTATGAGTCAATCATCTATGTTACATCCAAACAATACCCAACTGTTATCTTACACATTCTCAAGGAAGGAGTATGAGCCTTTAACCTCAAATGATCCACTTCAGGCTCTTTGGTGTTAAACCAAACTCTTCCTTAAGAACACAAATTGCTTTACTAAAGTTCACATTTTAGTAGCACAGTTACAATTCACATAATTGTTCGTATCATACTGTGTCGCAAGTATAATACACTTCAACATCTACAGCCAGATGTCTCTGCCTCCAAGTCAGTTAACTTCCCTTTTCAAAGTGTCAAACGAGAGAGGTTTGTTAAGTTTCAGTTCATTCTGTCATTAAATGAACTGACAGTAAGGTCCTGGGATCAAAGATTATCAGTCCCTGTACTCTTCTGACTGATGAGGGTCAGAGGGTATGAAGGAAGCAGACCTAAAAGAGCTTTATTGTGAACTGATGATGTATCTGTATCGAGACAGTGATTAGATCATTTTTCTCTGTTGAATTTCTGGTCGTAACCATCAACCATTTCTAAAGAAAAACAATGAGGCTGCAAAAACCAAGAACCAATTATGTCCTTCTAATAAATCTATATCCTTGCTGTATTGAGTAGGAGGAGGAGGAGGAGGAGGAAGATTGTGCTCTAGCTGGGACTGTTAATTATACTCACTAAAATAAACATTAAAAAACATAACATATGACTTCATATAACTTCCTTTGCCCTGGAGCAAATGATGGTAGAGTTTAATCAAATGTTGAAATCGGAAGTCATTGAACTTTTCATAGAGATGTAAAATCTGGAAGGTTCTGTTGACTTTTTGTACGATAGAAATTATATTTATTATTATTTATAATAATTTTTGTACGATAGAAATAAGTGCACTTTAAGTTTTACCCTTGGTTATGGTGGATGGCGGTATCTTCTTTTTTTTATTATCTTGACCTGGAACATCAAATATCACTCACTCCCGTCTTCTCACTGATGTGTACATTTAAGTTTAAAGTCAGGGGTCGAATACACTACCTGACAGTACCTTAATCAGGACATTTTTACAAAGTGCTTCATCTTCTTATTGAAATTACGTTTGTTACGTTTCCTCTATTTTAAAATTGATGAATTATGTTTAAGAATTCCATTTGAAGAAATGACATTAAACATCTTTACATGTGGGCTCTTGTTATACAATCCCTTCTTCCAAATAAAAATACTCAAGCACAATGTATTTGCAGCAATAAATTAACTCTTAAATAAAACAATGCTGAACATTTGGCCAACTAATTGTAATCTCCACTAAAGCAGGATGATAGGGTTAAATTGTTTTACTGAATATATATTGCATCATCACATTATTTGAATTAGTTGAACAATATGCTCTTATGGTGATTCATTCACTAAGACATGAAATGAGGCATTGTTATGAAGTGAGGAGGATTTTCTTCTGTCCTCACGGTGGCTGCATCAGTAGAAGTGAAGGTTGAGAAGAGCAGGAAGAGCTGCAGAAACAAGACGAGCAGCACAGTCTGTGTATGAGTGATCTGAAGACTTTGATACAGCTGAGAAACACACGTCTCTTTATATAAGGACTTCTTTAATATGGAGAAACAGGAAACTATTTAAAGGGTGTCTTCAGTTAACAGATAGCTTCAACACACAATATGAGATAGGGGTTGTTTAATCACAAACTATCTAAACCCTGATAGACTTCTGGTATGTTAAATGGATATATCTGTTTCCTCCTCCGCCCTCCCTCCTCAGATCTTCTCAAATTGACTTTTTCATCTGCATCAACATAGTGTAGGAGCTAAACGTTTCACTGTTGCTCATTTGCAACAAGTTGTTCACAAAAATCGTTTCCACTTTTCAAACTGAAGCGTTGTATTCAGAATGAAGACAACACCAAGCTCTCCTTCATGTACGCTCGCTCATCTGTTTCATCTGATGCACACAGAAGCACACGCACTCCCACGCTATCATGATGACAGTTGGATTTATAATTATACTCGTACATTACTAGTAGTGCCATTGACATCTCTCTATGAGTGCATGTCCACAGGACCCTGTTCGTGTGTGTGTGTGTGTGTGTATGTGTGTCCCTTTGCAGGATTATTAAATCATCTTTTCTATTTCAATGGAGCCCAAAGATATTAGGTGGCCAAAATGTAGCCGCACCCCAAATTGCTTTGCATGCACTTTTGACAGCACACTTAACGCCTTCAAAATAAAGGCCCTGATGATCCTTTAAACACTGAATTAATTATTTATAATGACTTTCAATACAACATTTTGGTTTAAAAGAATTTTTCTTCCAAATGTTTTTTTCCTGTGTTTATATTGTGTTTCCGTCAAACTACATGTAACATTGATATGAAGGCAAATATTCTCATAGCATCGTTAAACGCAGTGGTTCTCAATGGGACCCAACGGTGAGTCGCAGAGCTGTTTTCAGTGGGTCGAGATTAGAAAAAAAAGTGGTAAAAAGTCTATTAAGCGCTCTTTAAGCATGTTGGCTTTGTTCCATCACATGTTTCATGCCATCCAAGGTCAAAACTGCACTATTATTAATTCAATAAAATGTGATTGTTTGAAAAAAAAAGTAAATTTGGTTCAGGACTCTTATAAAGGAGTCAGTGGTGGGTCTTTAGGCTGGACCAGTTAAAAACCACTGATATAGCAGACTTTGCCGCTACTTCCTTCCTCATCATTTTACGCTGATAGTCTTCAGCTGTGAACTTATATAAACAGCCAGGTCACGAGAATAGCAGTAGCAGTCCTCCTGAAATTAGCGAGATATCTTCAGCAGTGCATATGTGAAAATGACGGCTTATGTAAACAGGGTTACCATGGAAAAAAGGCCAAATACAACAGAGTTGGTAAACACCAATTACTGACAGAGGCAAAGAAAACATGAAGCAAGTAAAACAGAAGGAAGTCTGTTCATGTGTGTTTTTATTCAGTAGCACATTTGACTGTGATCTGTGGGCAGGCGGAAGACAAACTGTGGAGTTGTGTTACATTGACTTTGTTCAGCACAGCAGTGAGAGTCATTTTCTGAGTCATTTACTCCAACTTGTTACAGCAGAGAGAAGTTAAACAAATACTGCAGGTCACTTGGACAAGATAGAAAAATAAGATCAGTATGTTTGTCATGTCGGAGCCGTTACATAATCAATACATTTAAGTTCTTTTAAAATCGCTCCAAAATTGCTGAGTGGATCAACAGGGATTTAATCTACCACATCGGCTGTGGCATGAAGTCTTATCTGGAGAAAGGGAGAAAGAAAAACAAAGATTACAGAAAGGAAAAAAGAACATCTAGCATTTAATCATCTCTGCTCTGACTGTTGCTGTCTCTAACTTTCATTTTTTAGCATTTTCCAATGACAGCTGTTGATAATGTTTTCTTTTAAAGCAACAATATGTATTAATTGGATGGCTGGTGGCCTAGTGGTTAGTCTGTTTGCCCCATTGTACAGATGCTACAGTCCATACATTTCAAATAATGTAGCTTTGATATTAGAGATGACAAAAGGTTCACTGAAACAACAACATTCATGCAGGGGGAAATGTTAGATCTCCCTTTTATCTCCTGTGATCTGTGGGCAGATGGAAGACCTGCCTTTTTAAATCATCAGAGTATTAAATTGTCTTGTTATTTATATTGTCTACAGACTCTTTTCATTCACTTTTTATATTATGTGTCTATACATGTTAGATATGTTTGAATTGGCATGAGGAATGTTCTCTTACTCGACAGGAGGAGGAGGAGGAGGAGGAGGAGGAAGAGTAAACATAGGCCATGGACGCCCTGAACTCCTTGGCGATAAGCCACAGGCTCCTGGTCTCCAGCTACAGTTAGATGTTGGTCTGTAATTTCTTCTCCTGCCTTGTACTCTTCCCTTCTTCTTTTGAAAAAAAAACAAAGAACATTGATGATCTTCAAACAAATTGATTCTTGTTAAATGCTGTAAAAAGACAATTTTAATTTGTGGTCACATTTCTTCTGGTTTAATTGATTTTAAAATGATTATATAAATACAAATAATAATAGTTATTTGTCGAAATGACATTGTAAAAAAATGTGTCTGAAGTTCAGATTAATTTCCTACAATACTGTCCTCTACTAATAACACACATAGAAAACATAAAGCAACAATGAACAGTTTTTTTTAGTTAGTTCCACCGAGGTTACGTTTAGTTTAGTTAGTATGGAGAATGTTACACTCTGTACATCCACGTCAACAGGATCTATCTATCTATCTATCTATCGATCTATCTATCTATCTATCTATCTATCTATCTATCTATCTATCTATCTATCTATCTATCTATCTATCTATCTATCTATCTATCTATCTATCTATCTATCTATCTATCTATCTATCTATCTATCTATCTATCTATCTATCTATCTATCTATCTATCTATCTATCTATCTATCTATCTATCTATCTATCTAAACTGATATTCTGACAGTCAAAGGTTTTACTTACTGGATTCTGATCAGTATCAGTCCTCAGTGTGGCTGCATCCGATGTAGTGAAGGATGAAATGAGCAGGAAAACCTGCAGACACAAAACGACCATGAGCACAGTTCTGTTCATGACTGAAGACCTGACGACTGAAAAATCTGTCAGGTCTGACTGCTAACAAACTACTTAAATGCTGAGAAAGAGGAAGCAAAACCAGGATTCTTCTAAGTGCACAGTGTAATAACAATGATGCAAGCATTTTAAAGAAATGTTTTCAGTTTAATTTCCCTTGTATTTTAAACTCCCTCCTGCAATAAATTCAAGAGAAATATTGTTGTGGTAACTGCTTGAAGATGATTTGACTTTTAGGATAGAGTGGATTTGGAAAAAGTTTGAAAAACTGAACACATCCGTCATTGTGGAAGCATAGTTTTCAATCTGCAGTAAATAATTAAAAGTGTTTTCTATTTGTCTAACATGTCTTAATAAGACGGCACAAACATGTCTTTTCAACCAAACCCTGACAAACTTATTTTTTTATTAAGTTTCATTGGACCTGCTTTGAATATCACACCATCAAATGCTCACATTTCAGCCTCAGTAATTTCCAAACTTGCATACATTTCTTTTATATTTCATGTCTTGTCTCTAACTGTATTTCCTATATTGTCTGGGGCAGTAGAGTCCGTCGTCAGGCCAGTAAAACACTGTGATTGAACCACACAGCTTTATTTTTATTTGTATTTATTTCAGCTTTATTTAGCCAAGAAGAGAAACTCATGGACATTAAAAACCTCTTTTTTCAAGAGTGTCTTGGACAAAACAAGCAGCAACACAAGAAACAGAGTTTGAGACAGACAATGAGCAGCCAAACATAGAAATACAAAAAATATTGTAAAAATGTGAAAATATGTGAAAATGACGGCTTATGTAAACAGGGTTACCATGGAAAAAAGGCCAAATACAACAAAGTTGGTAAACACCAATTACTGACAGAGGCAAAGAAAACATGAAGCAAGTAAAACAGAAGGAAGTCTGTTCATGTGTGTTTTTATTCAGTAGCACATTTGACTGTGATCTGTGGGCAGGTGGAAGACAAACTGTGGAGTTGTGTTACATTGACTTTGTTCAGCACAGCAGTGAGAGTCGTTTTCTGAGTCATTTACTCCAACTTGTTACAGCAGAGAGAAGTTAAACAAATACTGCAGGTCACTTGGACAAGATAGAAAAATAAGATCAGTATGTTTGTCATGTCGGATTGTGGCCAAAATGTAGCCGCACCCCAAATTGCTTTGCATGCACTTTTGACAGCACACTTAACGCCTTCAAAATAAAGGCCCTGATGATCCTTTAAACACTGAATTAATTATTTATAATGACTTTCAATACAACATTTTGGTTTAAAAGAATTTTTCTTCCAAATGTTTTTTTCCTGTGTTTATATTGTGTTTCCGTCAAACTACATGTAGCATTGATATGAAGGCAAATATTCTCATAGCATCGTTAAACGCAGTGGTTCTCAATGGGACCCAACGGTGAGTCGCAGAGCTGTTTTCAGTGGGTCGAGATTAGAAAAAAAAGTGGTAAAAAGTCTATTAAGCGCTCTTTAAGCATGTTGGCTTTGGTCCATCACATGTTTCATGTCATCCAAGGTCAAAACTGCACTATTATTAATTCAATAAAATGTGATTGTTTGAAAAAAAGTAAATTTGGTTCAGGACTCTTATAAAGGAGTCAGTGGTGGGTCTTTAGGCTGGACCAGTTAAAAACCACTGATATAGCAGACTTTGCCGCTACTTCCTTCCTTATCATTTTACGCTGATAGTCTTCAGCTGTGAACTTATATAAACAGCCAGGTCACGAGAATAGCTGTAGCAGTCCTCCTGAAATGATCGAGATATCTTCAGCAGTGCATATGTGAAAATGACGGCTTATGTAAACAGGGTTACCATGGAAAAAAGGCCAAATACAACAGAGTTGGTAAACACCAATTACTGACAGAGGCAAAGAAAACATGAAGCAAGTAAAACAGAAGGAAGTCTGTTCATGTGTGTTTTTATTCAGTAGCACATTTGACTGTGATCTGTGGGCAGGCGGAAGACAAACTGTGGAGTTGTGTTACAATTTTGGTACAAATCGCTCCAAAATTGCTGAGTGGATCAACAGGGATTTGATCTACCACATCGGCTGTGGCATGAAGTCTTCTCTGGAGAAAGGGAGAGGGAGAAAGAAAGACAAAGATTACAGAAAGGAAAAAAAAACGTCTCGCATTTAATCATCTCTGCTCTGACTGTTGCTGTCTCTAACTTTCATTTTTTAGCATTTTCCAATGACAGTTGTTGATAATGTTTTCTTTTAAAGCAACAATATGTATTAATTGGATGGCTGGTGGTCAAGTGGTTAGTCTGTTTGCCCCATTGTACAGATGCTACAGTCCATACATTTCAAATAATGTAGCTTTGATATTAGAGATGACAAAAGGTTCACTGAAACAACAACATTCATGCAGGGGGAAATGTTGGATCTCCCTTTTATCTCCTGTGATCTGTGGGCAGATGGAAGACCTGCCTTTTTAAATCATCAGAGTATTAAATTGTCTTGGTCTTTATATTGTCTACAGACTCTTTTCATTCACTTATATATTATGTGTCTATACATGTTAGGTATGTTTGAATTGGCATGAGGAATGTTCTCTTACTCGACAGGAGGAGGAGGAGGTGGAGGAGGAAGAGTAAACATAGGCCCTGGAAGCATTGACCCTACGCCACATCCTCCTGGTCTCCAGCTACAGTTAGATGGTCTGTAACTTCTTTTCTTCACTTGCACTCTTCCCTCCTTCTTTTGAAAAGACAAAGAACATTGATGATCTTCAAACAAATACTTGTTAAATGCTGTAAAAAGATATTTTTAATTTGTGGTCACATTTCTTCTGGTTTAATTGATTTTAAAATGATTTTATAATTATAAATAATAATAGTTATTTGTCGAAATGACATTGTTAAAAATTGTGTCTGAAGTTCAGATTAATATCCTACAATACTGTCCTCTACTAATGACACATATACAAAACATAAAGCAACAATTAACAGTTTTTTTTAGTTAGTTCCACCGAGGTTACGTTGAGTTTAGTTAGTATGGAGAATGTTACACTCTGTACATCCACATCAACAGGATCTATCTATCTATCTATATCTGTCTATCTACTCTGATATTCTGACAGTCAAAGGTTTTAACTTACTGGACTCTGGTCAGCATCAGTCCTCAGTGCGGCTGCATCAGATGTAGTGAAGGTTGAGATGAGCAAGAAAACCTGCAGACACAAAACCAGCAGCACCGTTCTGTCCATGACTGAAGACGTGAAGACTTTGATACTGCTGTGAAACCTGAGGGTTCTTTATACTCTTACAGTCGTACACAACAATCATGTGGAGAGGAAAGGCAATTAAAGGGTGGATGCAGATGTTAGATAACGCACGCACACGAAAAATTCAAGAAGGATTGTTCTATCACAAACAAATTACACCAATAATGTTGACTTCTGGTTTGTTAAACTGATAAATCTGCTTCCTCTGCTGTAGTCCCTCCTTGGACATTTACTGATCATATCACTTAAATAAACCAGCAGATTAACAGAGACGTTATATAACTTCACTTTTGTGCTCTCAGTTGATTCATGTTGTGATTTTCTTTTTACACACTTCGCAGTGAGACAATGTTTAAAGTAATATGTTAGAAAAGGCATGTCTTATCCAATGATATTTGTGAACAGGACTTGAGAAATTGTTCTGAATTTTTACAACACATCTTCGACTTCTATCTTTTGAGACACATTGACTTCTTCTAGAGCTAAAAACAAAACAAAATGAAGTAAACATGAGAGTTTAATCTAAGGTCATTTTATGTGAGATCACTTTCTTATGAGTCAACTTCCCCAGCGTTGATGTCTTTGGATGTGAAGTCTTACTTTACCTTAAGAGGAGTGAGAGAACCTGACTAACAGGTTTTATTGATTCTTAGAACAGAATGATTTTAGAGCTCTGCAGGTGACAAGAGACAAATACAGTAGGATGGTGTAAGTCGGTATGCTTTCTTTAATCAAGGACGAAAAAATGAATTCAGACCTGCACCGAGGTTTTCAGCTAGAATTTATCTTGGTTAATTTAATTGTCCAACAAGAGTCAAGATTACCAAACCCATTTACATTTAGTTTAGTTAGTATGGAGAATGTCACACTCTGTACATCCACATAAACAGGATCTATCTGTTACGATTCAGAATTGAAACCAAACGCACGACTCAGAGACTGAATCAACGAACAATAATTTATAGTAATTAATTAAATAATTAAGACAACGGTGAATAAATGTACAAGAAAATAAGTGACACTAATGTGTAGCATAAATCTAAAGTGACAATAATGTGTACAAGTAATGTAATGTGACTCTAAATGTGTAACATGAAAAATGTGACTCGAAGGTGATCCAAAAACACGCGTGTAGTAGAGCCAGATGAAGACAAACGAGACGAGACAAACGAGACGACCTGCCCGTCCTGCAACCTCGTGTTGGACTGGGAAACTAGCGAGAGGGAGGAAAAACACGAAAGGTCAAAAAACACGACAGGGAAAAACACGAGCAATCACAGAGCCACTAAATAACTGGTAAAGACACGGAGAGTACAAACCACTGAGGGAAGAACAATAATCTGGCGCCGGCAGCATGGAGGGAGCCGGCTTAAATAATGAGCTGGTTGAAGTGAACACACCTGTGAGCCAACCTGAAACCAATGAGTACTTAAGGGGTGAAGGGAAAACACAGAGGGAGTGGACAGACAGGGAAAAACAAAACAAACACACGTGGGAAGGCACACAGAAACCAAAACATGACACTATCTATCTATCTCTATCTCTCTCTCGCTCGCTCGCTCGCTCTCTCTCTCTCTCTGTCTGTCTGTCTGTCTAAAGTAAATTTGGTTCAGGATTTTTATAAAGAAGTCAGAGGTGGGTCTTTACGCTAGACCAGTTAAAAACCCCTGATATAACATACTTTGTCGCTACTTCCTTATATTTTGGTTTTTTTCATTTATGTTTATCATTTTACACTGATAGTCTTCAGCTGTGAACTAATGTGAACAGCCAGGTCACGAGAATAGCAGTAGCAGTCCTCCTGAAATTAGCGAGATATCTTCAGCAGTGCATATGTGAAAATGACGGCTTATGTAAACAGGGTTACCATGGAAAAAAGGCCAAATACAACAAAGTTGGTAAACACCAATTACTGACAGAGGCAAAGAAAACATGAAGCAAGTAAAACAGAAGGAAGTCTTTTCATGTGTGTTTTTATTCAGTAGCACATTTGACTGTGATCTGTGGGCAGGTGGAAGACAAACTGTGGAGTTGTGTTACATTGACTTTGTTCAGCACAGCAGTGAGAGTCGTTTTCTGAGTCATTTACTCCAACTTGTTACAGCAGAGAGAAGTTAAACAAATACTGCAGGTCACTTGGACAAGATAGAAAAATAAGATCAGTATGTTTGTCATGTCGGAGCCGTTACATAATCAATACATTTAAGTTCTTTTAAAATCGCTCCATAAGTGCTGAGTGGATCAACAGGGATTTGATCTATCACATCGGCTGTGGCATGAAGTCTTATCTGGAGAAAGGGAGAGGGAGAAAGAAAGACAAAGATTACAGAAAGGAAAAAAAACATCTAGCATTTAATCATCTCTGCTCTGACTGTTGTTGTATTTTTGCATTTTCCAATGACGGCTGTTTATAATGTTTTCTTTTAAAGCAACAATATGTATTACCGTAAATTCCGTACTATTGAGCGCACCTGGATATAAGCCGCACCGGCTAAAAATAAGTAAATAAATGTATTTGTACATATATAAACCGCACTTGATTATAAGCCGCAGGTGTCCACGCTATAACAAGAGCTATTTACACAGACGTAGGCTACCGGTAACATCCGCAAATACTGTAGCGTCCGTACGGACGTTAAAGGACGACGAGAGCGTTCAAATAATAACTTTTAATAACCCGATCACTGTCGGCCGTGACCACGCCGTTTACAGCAGAGAGCAACACATAACTTGCCGTAACAATCCGACTCTCTCCCCCAGCGTTCTCTCATACAGCCACTCAACACGTTCTCACTGGTGCATTCACTGACTCTCCACATAATCGGAATTATGAACACATTATCAACTACTGACTTTACAACATGAACCGTTACAATACGAAGCCTAGCCGACGGTGTCTGTAACACGGCTGATGAAAAAGATGACCGTAATATATTTCACAAGAAAAAGTCCATCCATTCACTGCCTCAGAATGACTTCATTACTCACTTCCTCAGTCTCTGTTGTCGCTGTCAGTGTCATCTTAACGTGCAGCAGCTCTGTTAGCTTCTTTGACAGCCAGTTCGATCGCCTTTAACTTGAAAGCTACATCATATGTATTTCTCCGTGTGTTTTCCATGATGAGGGTGCGTGCATGAAGCGCAAAATGACTGATATTAAGATCCGATGTGACGAAGTCAAATGTTTTTGCGGCAGAAGCTCATTGTCCCCCATAAAAAATCCATGCATTAGCCGCACCGGAGTAGAAGCCGCAGTGCTCGAAGTGTGAGAAAAAAGTAGCGGCTTATAGTCCGGAATTTACGGTAATTGGATAGCTGGTGGTCAAGTGGTTAGTCTGTTTGCCCCATTGTACAGATGCTACAGTCCATACATTTCAAATAATGTAGCTTTGATATTAGAGATGACAAAAGGTTCACTGAAACAACAACATTCATGCAGGGGGAAATGTTAGATCTCCCTTTTATCTCCTGTGATCTGTGGGCAGATGGAAGACCTGCCTTTTTAAATCATCAGAGTATTAAATTGTCTTGTTCTTTATATTGTCTACAGACTCTTTTCATTCACTTTTTATATTATGTGTCTATACATGTTAGGTATGTTTGAATTGGCATGAGGAATGATCTCTTACTCGACAGGAGGAGGAGGAGTAAACATAGGCCATGGAAGCACTGCCCCTGGGCGACAGGCTCCTGGTCTCCAGCTACAGTTAGATGGTCTGTAACTTCTTTTCTTCACTTGCACTCTTCCCTCCTTCTTTTGAAAAGACAAAGAACATTGATGATCTTCAAACAAATTGATACTTGTTAAATGCTGAAAAAAGATATTTTTAATTTGTAATCACATTTCTTCTGGTTTAATTGATTTTAAAATGATTATATAATTATAAATAATACTAGTTATTTGTCGAAATGACATTGTAAAAAAATGTGTCTGAAGTTCAGATTAATTTCCTACAATACTGTCCTCTACTAATAACACCAATACAACACATAAAGCAACAATGAACAGCTTTTTTTAGTTCAGGCCTTTGTGAAGAGTGACCAGGAGCATTTTTTCAGCTATAATTTATCTTGGTTAATTTAATCGTTCAACAAGAGTCAAGATTACCAAACCCATTTACGTTTAGTTTAGTTAGTATGGAGAATGTTACACTCTGTACATCCACATAAATAGGATCTATCTATCTATCTATCTATCTATCTATCTATCTATCTATCTATCTATCTATCTATCTATCTATCCATCCATCCATCCATCCATCCATCCATCCATCCATCCATCCATCCATCCATCCATCCATCCATCCATCCATCCATCCATCCATCCATCCATCCATCCATCCATCCATCCATCCATCCATCCATCCATCCATCCATCCATCCATCCATCCATCCATCCATCCATCCATCCATCCATCCATCTATCTATCTAAACTGATATTCTGACAGCCAAAGGTTTTACTTACTGGATTCTGATCAGTATCATTCCTCAGTGTGGCTGCATCCAATGTAGTGAAGGATGAAATGAGCAGGAAAACCTGCAGACACAAAACGACCATGAGCACAGTTCTGTTCATGACTGAAGACCTGACGACTGAAAAATCTGTCAGGTCTGACTGCTAACAAACTACTTAAATGCTGAGAAAGAGGAAGCAAAACCAGGATTCATCGAAGTGCACAGTGTAATAACAATGAGGCATGAAGAAATGTTTTCCGTTTAACTTCCCTTGTATTTTAAACTCCCTCCTGCAATAAATTCAAGAGAAATATCGTTGTGGTAACTGCTTGAAGATGATTTGACTTTTAGGATAGAGTGGATTTGGAAAAAGTTTGAAAAACTGAACACATCCGTCATTGTGGAAGCATAGTTTTCAATCTGCAGTAAATAATTAAAAGTGTTTTCTATTTGTCTAACATGTCTTAATAAGACGGCACAAACATGTCTTTTGAACCAAACCCTGACAAATGTATTTTTCATTAAGTTTCATTGGACCTGCTTTGAATATCACACCATCAAATGCTCACATTTCAGCCTCAGTAATTTCCAAACTTGCATAAATTTCTGTTATATTTCATGTCTTGTCTCTAACTGTATTTCCTATATTGTCTGGGGCAGTAGAGTCCGCTGTCAGGCCAGTAAAACACTGTGATTGAACCACACAGCTTTATTTTTATTTGTATTTATTTCAGCTTTATTTAGCCAAGAAGAGAAACTCATGGACATTAAAAACCTCTTTTTTCAAGAGTGTCTTGGACAAAACAAGCAGCAACACAAGAAACAGAGTTTGAGACAGACAATGAGCAGCCAAACATAGAAATACAAAAATACATCAAATACAGAAGAAATAAATCTTTGGGCAATTGAAAGTCACAAAAAACACATCTGAGTAGTAAATGTTTGTCAGAATCCTCCATAAACACACCAGGAAGAACATTGTATTTTCTCCTCCTTTGACGAAGATGTGTAGATGATGAAAAAAATATCTGCTGACACTGACTTGCTGATAGTATAAAAAGTTGTTTTACAAAGTCAAGAAACAGCATGAGTCCAGGTAAGCCATGGTACCTGGGAGAGTCATCAGCCAATTGTGATCCCTCATTAATAAAGAAAGAGACTAGTATTTATACAGCATTGGTCAAAGCAACATCCGCACATTTATGTCCTACTTTGGACTTAGTTCAACAGTTAGCATTTAAGTCCACATCATCGTCCACATCCTGCCCTCCTTTATCTTCTCTGGGCAGCACAGAGACTTAGAGGTAACTTCTTTTATTGTATCTCTTCCTACACCCTATGAGTCAATCATCTATGTTACATCCAAACAATACCCAACTGTTATCTTACACATTCTCAAGGAAGGAGTATGAGCCTTTAACCTCAAATTCTCCACTTCAGGCTCTTTGGTGTTAAACCAAACTCTTCCTTAAGAACACAAATTGCTTTACTAAAGTTCACATTTTAGTAGCACAGTTACAATTCACATAATTGTTCGTATCATACTGTGTCGCAAGTATAATACACTTCAACATCTACAGCCAGATGTCTCTGCCTCCAAGTCAGTTAACTTCCCTTTTCAAAGTGTCAAACGAGAGAGGTTTGTTAAGTTTCAGTTCATTCTGTCATTAAATGAACTGACAGTAAGGTCCTGGGATTGAAGATTATCAGTCCCTGTACTCTTCTGACTGATGAGGGTCAGAGGGTATGAAGGAAGCAGACCTAAAAGAGCTTTATTGTGAACTGATGATGTATCTGTATCGTGACAGTGATTAGATCATTTTTCTCTGTTGAATTTCTGGTCGTAACCATCAACCATTTCTAAAGAAAAACAATGAGGCTGCAAAAACCAAGAACCAATTATGTCCTTCTAATAAATCTATATCCTCGCTGTATTGAGTAGGAGGAGGAGTAGGAGGAGGAAGATTGTGCTCTAGCTGGGACTGTTAATTATACTCACTAAAATAAACATTAAAAAAATTAACTTATGACTTCATATAACTTCCTTTGCCCTGGAGCAAATGATGGTAGAGTTTAATCAAATGTTGAAATCGGAAGTCATTGAACTTTTCATAGAGATGTAAAATCTGGAAGGTTCTGTTGACTTTTTGTACGATAGAAATTATATTTATTATTATTTATAATAATTTTTGTACGATAGAAATAAGTGCACTTTAAGTTTTACACTTGGTTATGGTGGATGGCGGTATCTTCTTTTTTTTATTATCTTGACCTGGAACATCAAATATCACTCACTCCCGTCTTCTCACTGATGTGTACATTTAAGTTTAAAGTCAGGGGTCGAATACACTACCTGACAGTACCTCAATCAGGACATTTTTACAAAGTGCTTCATCTTCTTATTGAAATTACGTTTGTTACGTTTCCTCTATTTTAAAATTGATGAATTATGTTTAAGAATTCCATTTGAAGAAATGACATTAAACATCTTTACATGTGGGCTCTTGTTATACAATCCCTTCTTCCCAATAAAAATACTCAAGCACAATGTATTTGCAGCAATAAATTAACTCGTAAATAAAACAATGCTGAACATTTGGCCAACTAATTGTAATCTCCACTAAAGCAGGATGATAGGGTTAAATTGTTTTACTGAATATATATTGCATCATCACATTATTTGAATTAGTTGAACAATATGCTCTTATGGTGATTCATTCACTAAGACATGAAATGAGGCATTGTTATGAAGTGAGGAGGATTTTCTTCTGTCCTCACGGTGGCTGCATCAGTAGAAGTGAAGGTTGAGAAGAGCAGGAAGAGCTGCAGAAACAAGACGAGCAGCACAGTCTGTGTATGAGTGATCTGAAGACTTTGATACAGCTGAGAAACACAGGTCTCTTTATATAAGGACTTCTTTAATATGGAGAAACAGGAAACTATTTAAAGGGTGTCTTCAGATAACAGATAGCTTCAACACACAATATGAGATAGGGGTTGTTTAATCACAAACTATCTAAACCCTGATAGACTTCTGGTATGTTAAATGGATATATCTGTTTCCTCCTCTGAACTCCCTCCTCAGATCTTCTCAAATTGACTTTTTCATCTGCATCAACATAGTGTAGGAGCTAAACGTTTCACTGTTGCTCATTTGCAACAAGTTGTTCACAAAAATCGTTTCCACTTTTCAAACTGAAGCGTTGTATTCAGAATGAAGACAACACCAAGCTCTCCTTCATGTACGCTCGCTCATCTGTTTCATCTGATGCACACAGAAGCACACGCACTCCCACGCTATCATGATGACAGTTGGATTTATAATTATACTCGTACATTACTAGTAGTGCCATTGACATCTCTCTATGAGTGCATGTCCACAGGACCCTGTTCGTGTGTGTGTGTGTGTGTGTATGTGTGTCCCTTTGCAGGATTATTAAATCATCTTTTCTATTTCAATGGAGCCCAAAGATATTAGGTGGCCAAAATGTAGCCGCACCCCAAATTGCTTTGCATGCACTTGTGACAGCACACTTAATGCCTTCAAAATAAAGGCCCTGATGATCCTTTAAACACTGAATTAATTATTTATAATGACTTTCAATACAACATTTTGGTTTAAAAGAATTTTTCTTCCAAATGTTTTTTCCTGTGTTTATATTGTATTTCCGTCAAACTACATGTAACATTGATATGAAGGCAAATATTCTCATAGCATCGTTAAACGCAGTGGTTCTCAATGGGACCCAACGGTGAGTCGCAGAGCTGTTTTCAGTGGGTCGAGATTAGAAAAAAAAGTGGTAAAAAGTCTATTAAGCGCTCTTTAAGCATGTTGGCTTTGTTCCATCACATGTTTCATGCCATCCAAGGTCAAAACTGCACTTTTTTAATTCAATAAAATGTGATTGTTTGGAAAATAAATTTGGTTCAGGACTCTTATAAAGGAGTCAGTGGTGGGTCTTTAGGCTGGACCAGTTAAAAACCACTGATATAGCAGACTTTGTAGCTACTTCCTTCCTTATCATTTTACGCTGATAGTCTTCAGCTGTGAACTTATATAAACAGCCAGGTCACGAGAATAGCTGTAGCAGTCCTCCTGAAATGATCGAGATATCTTCAGCAGTGCATATGTGAAAATGACGGCTTATGTAAACAGGGTTACCATGGAAAAAAGGCCAAATACAACAAAGTTGGTAAACACCAATTACTGACAGAGGCAAAGAAAACATGAAGCAAGTAAAACAGAAGGAAGTCTGTTCATGTGTGTTTTTATTCAGTAGCACATTTGACTGTGATCTGTGGGCAGGCGGAAGACAAACTGTGGAGTTGTGTTACATTGACTTTGTTCAGCACAGCAGTGAGAGTCATTTTCTGAGTCATTTACTCCAACTTGTTACAGCAGAGAGAAGTTAAACAAATACTGCAGGTCACTTGGACAAGATAGAAAAATAAGATCAGTATGTTTGTCATGTCGGAGCCGTTACATAATCAATACATTTAAGTTCTTTTAAAATCGCTCCAAAATTGCTGAGTGGATCAACAGGGATTTGATCTACCACATCGGCTGTGGCATGAAGTCTTCTCTGGAGAAGGGAGAAAGAAAGACAAAGATTACAGAAAGGAAAAAAAAACATCTAGCATTTAATCATCTCTGCTCTGACTGTTGCTGTCTCTAACTTTCATTTTTTAGCATTTTCCAATGACAGCTGTTGATAATGTTTTCTTTTAAAGCAACAATATGTATTAATTGGATGGCTGGTGGTCAAGTGGTTAGTCTGTTTGCCCCATTGTACAGATGCTACAGTCCATACATTTCAAATAATGTAGCTTTGATATTAGAGATGACAAAAGGTTCACTGAAACAACAACATTCATGCAGGGGGAAATGTTAGATCTCCCTTTTATCTCCTGTGATCTGTGGGCAGATGGAAGACCTGCCTTTTTAAATCATCAGAGTATTAAATTGTCTTGTTCTTTATATTGTCTATAGACTCTTTTCATTCACTTTTCATATTATGTGTCTATACATGTTAGATATGTTTGAATTGGCATGAGGAATGATCTCTTACTCGACAGGAGGAGGAGGAGTAAACATAGGCCATGGAAGCACTGCCCCTGGGCGACAGGCTCCTGGTCTCCAGCTACAGTTAGATGGTCTGTAATTTCTTCTCCTGCCTTGTACTCTTCCCTCCTTCTTTTGAAAAAAACAAAAAAACATTGATGATCTTCAAACAAATTGATTTTTGTTAAATGCTGTAAAAATACATTTTTAATTTGTAATCACATTTCTTCTTTAATTGATTTTAAAATTATTATATAATTATAAATAATATTAGCTATTTGTTGAAATGACATTGTAAAAAAATGTGTCTGAAGTTCAGATTAATTTCCTACAATACTGTCCTCTACTAATAACACCAATATAAAACATAGAGCAGCAATGAACAGTTTTTTTAATACCGTAAATTCCGTACTATTGAGCGCACCTGGATATAAGCCGCACCGGCTAAAAATAAGTAAATAAATGTATTTGTACATATATAAGCCGCACTTGATTATAAGCCGCAGGTGTCCACGCTATAACAAGAGCTATTTACACAGACGTAGGCTACCGGTAACATCCGCAAATACTGTAGCGTCCGTACGGACGTTAAAGGACGACGAGAGCGTTCAAATAATAACTTTTAATAATCCGATCACTGTCGGCCGTGACCACGCCGTTTACAGCGGAGAGCAACACATAATTTGCCGTAACAATCCAACTCTCTCCCCCAGCGTTCTCTCATACAGCCACTCAACACGTTCTCGCTGGTGCATTCACTGACTCTCCACATAATCGGAATTATGAACACATTATCAACTACTGACTTTACAACATGAACCGTTACAATACGAAGCCTAGCCGACGGTGTCTGTAACACGGCTGATGAAAAAGATGACCGTAATATATTTCACAAGAAAAAGTCCATCCATTCACTGCCTCAGAATGACTTCATTACTCACTTCCTCAGTCTCTGTTGTCGCTGTCAGTGTCATCTTAACGTGCAGCAGCTCTGTTAGCTTCTTTGACAGCCAGGTCGATCGCCTTTAACTTGAAAGCTGCATCATATGTATTTCTCCGTGTGTTTTCCATGATGAGGGTGCGTGCATGAAGCGCAAAATGACTGATATTAAGATCCGACGTGACGAAGTCAAATGTTTTTGCGGCAGAAGCTCATTGTCCCCCATAAAAAATCCATGCATTAGCCGCACCGGAGTAGAAGCCGCAGTGCTCGAAGTGTGAGAAAAAAGTAGCGGCTTATAGTCCGGAATTTACGGTACTTCAGCTGGGGTTACATTTAGTCCTTTCTAAATGTATCTAATAAAAGTATATACCAGTCTTTTCTCATGATGTTTACACAAATGTCATCATCTCCATCGAATTGTTGATAAACATTATAGAACTTTGTCAAAGATATGCTGAGGTAGCAGTGATTAAGATTTTGTTAAATGATTGTAAACTATGAACGCAGAGAGGCCGACGTCTGAGAAAAGACAAAATGACACATCAGAGGAGAAAAAAGATTTGTTTCTTTGTGGTGCAGCAGTTCAGTTCTGTTATCAGTGATCCCTTCTGTGGCTGAAGCTCACTAAGCACAATATTTATCACTGACGAGTGAATCCATCACTCACTTCACCCACCTGTTCAGGAGACCTGAGAGAGAGAGAGAGAGAAACACAGGGTGCAGTTACATAAAATGAGTCGATGGCTACCATCAGTTTCTTTGAGACTAAAGTAAAAGAATAATCTCTTACCTGGGAGGTGGAGGAGGTGGAGGAGGTGGAGGAGTGAACACAGGTGCTGGGATCCCTTGACCCCTTGACCCTAAAAGCGAACATCCTCCTGGTCTCTTGCTGCAGTAAGATGAGAGTCTGTTGTTTCTTCTCCTGCCCTGTACTCTTTCCTCCATCTTTAGAAAAAAACATGATTTCCAAACAAGTTGATACTTATTACATGCTGTAGAAAATTTGTCATTTCTAATCACATTTCTTCTGGTTTAATTGATCTTAAAATGATAATATGATTAAGTCTTTATTTCGGATTAATTTCCTACAACACTGTCCTCTACTAATGACACCCATACAAAACATAAAGCAACAATTAACAGATAGAAGCTTGCTAAGCAGACAATTTATCACTGACGAGTGAATCCATCACTCACTTCACCCACCTGTTCAGGAGACCTGAGAGAGAGAGAGAGAGAGAGAGAGAGAGAGAGAGAGAGAGAGAGAGAGAGAGAGTCATTGGTTACCTTTTGCCTTTTTCCAGCTGCTTTGAGAATAAAGTAAGAGAATCATTTCTTACCTGGGTGGAGGAGGAGGTGGAGGAGGAGGCGGAGCATCCAGCGTTTCGGTTCCTGAGTTTACACATGAACCATCTCTCCTGCATTGACCCTGAAATCTGCGTCTGTTTCCAAATCTTCTTTCATTGTGCTTATATCCTCTCTCAGCCTGCAACAAGTTGTAACAGCAATACCTCAACATATGAATTATCTATTAACTGCACACCATAATGAATTAGAAAAACAGTTGTACAGCTCCTGCTCAGTTTGGCTCTATCGTATTAATGGGCTGTCAATGAAATAGTTACAGGGTAAATTTAATGGGAGATTTACAAGGAAGGAAGTTGTAATGTAATCAGGTCGGTAACAAATGAGTGTTTAAAAAGAACAGCATTGAAACAAGTTTATATTTAACAATCAAAAAGTCTTTCAATGTTAATATCACATTTAAAGATGGTTTAATTTATTTAATGATGATCAGAAGAACATGATTTGATCTTAACTTGGATGGTTAAGATCAAGAGGTTTTTTAGAAAGTCTTAACCTTGTAAACATCAGGACTGTGCATCTTCCCTGACTCAATCACAATGCATCCTCAGTTTTCCATATTACTGCACGTGGCTACGTTTTCATCAGTAAAGGAAAGCAGTCGGATAAATATCAACAAATCAAAGTCAACATAAATGAATTGACATTGTAAACCAAAACAAATAAATGAGCTGGGGCTGGAAAAACTCTACACACAAAGTTGGCTACAATCGATAATGTTCTATCACTGCATCGATGCAGAATCATTCACATCGCGACGTGAAATGATTCATTTAAACTTTCCCGATATCTGTATTTTGTAATTTAATTCAACATTTCATAGAATACACAACTGTATTACCCAGTCTCCCCCTGCACATCTTCTTTTAATTATCATGTCATCCAACAACCCTGTTGTACATTCGATCAGCTGAATCTGTAATCTTGAAGCATAACCAGCTTTCGTCTCTTAGAATTCTTTTAGCAACATGTTTGATATTTTGGGCAACCTGTAAAAGATATTAACTTTATGAATAACAGCTCGTCACAGTCAGAGGATTTTCTTACCGGATAAGGACTCTGGTCAGCATCCGTCCACTGTGCGGCTGCATCAGATGTAGTGAAGGTTGAGATGAGCAAGAAAACCTGCAGACACAAAACCAGCAGCACCGTTCTGTCCATGACTGAAGACGTGAAGACTTTGATTCTGCTTTGAAACCTGAGGGTTCTTTATACTCTTACAGTCGTACACAACAATCATGTGGAGAGGAAAGGCAACTAAAGGGTGGATGCAGATGTTAGATAACGCACGCACACGAAAAATTCAAGAAGGATTGTTCTATCACAAACAAATTACACCAATAATGTTGACTTCTGGTTTGTTAAACTGATAAATCTGCTTCCTCTGCTGTAGTCCCTCCTTGGACATTTACTGATCATATCACTTAAATAAACCAGCAGATTAACAGAGACGTTATATAACTTCACTTTTGTGCTCTCAGTTGATTCATGTTGTGATTTTCTTTTTACACACTTCGCAGTGAGACAATGTTTAAAGTAATATGTTAGAAAAGGCATGTCTTATCCAATGATATTTGTGAACAGGACTTGAGAAATTGTTCTGAATTTTTACAACACATCTTCGACTTCTATCTTTTGAGACACATTGACTTCTTCTCGAGCTAAAAACAAAACAAAATGAAGTAAACATGAGAGTTAAATCTAAGGTCATTTTATGTGAGATCACTTTCTTATGAGTCAACTTCCCCAGCTTTGATGTCTTTGGATGTGAAGCCTTACTTTACCTTAAGAGGAGTGAGAGAACCTGACTCTAACAGGTTTTATTGATTCTTAGAACAGAATGATTTTAGAGCTCTGCAGGTGACCAGAGATAAATACAGTAGGATGGTGTAAGTCAGTATGCTTTCTTTAATCAAGGACGAAAAAATGAATTCAGACCTGCACTGAGGACCTTTGTGAAGAGAGAGAGTGAAATCATGATTTTTTTTTTCATATCTTAGCAAAAGCATTTTTGCTGCTATAATTTATCTTGGTTAATTTAATTGTCCAACAAAAGAGTTACCAAAGAGATTACCAAACCCCAAAAGATCTGATTGCAAAGCTTTTATTTTAATTCACATTTTAACAGTTAACTTGATTAAACATTTATTGAATGCAACATACTGTAATGTGTAAAATTTCCAATCTTCAAAATAGCACAGTAGATCTATAACAGCTTGTTTCAAGCTTCTGATCATTGGAAACGTGAGTCAAGTTGTCTGCTTCCATCATGTTTCTTGTCTTTCCCCTTAATATGCTGAAGAAGTTGTTCGTAGTCGGGAACTCGAGGAGTGGGGCGCTAAACAGAGAAAGAAAGAGTAAGAGGCACTGAATTTAAAATGACAAACTGCTTCCACATTCGCCTGTGTTGCCCATTTACACAAAACCAGAAGATTTTCATTTTGTATTTGAACCTGTTCATAGTATCATCAAATAAGTGGAGTAGAACATGTTTGCAAGCAGAAAAGAGTGTGAAGATGCCTCATTACATCCATGAAGATCCCAACTGGTTTTCACCAGACTGTGATTTGAACATTTAATTCAAGGGACAGCATGCTTACATGCTTTCCAAAAAGGTTACATGATCCGACTCTTCGGGAACAACCTCCCCTGAACCGAAAGTTTGGTACTCTTTCTTCTGCAATTTCCTTCTAAAAAAGAGAGCAAACAATGCATGATCAAACATAGAAAACGACTTCTCAGATTTTTCACTTATCAAACTCGAACAGAAATATTTTAAATACAAATTAAAACAAAATCTAAAACGTCTCTCATTTGTATTAAGTCATCATTTTAACTTAAACAACTCCATCAGTAAACATTCAGTGAATCAAAAGAAACTCGTCACACTCAATGACCAGCTGTGAATCCTCTTACCAGCTGCAGAGCTTGGAGTTGTCGATCATCTGTCACCAGAGCGGCTGCCTCAGAAGAAGTGAAGGTTGAGATGAGCAGCAGAGTGTGCAGACTCAGCACGATCATCAGCACAGTTTTGTCCATGATGGATCAAGTGAAGAGTTAGAAACACATGCAGGTCTTTATATTCTGTGTGCTTAACATGTGCGTGTATGCAAAGAGGAAGCAACAGGACACCACGATTTTACATCATCAGGGAGACGTCCGATGGAAAATTTTCACGCCATACCTTTGTAATAATCTCAGAAATGAACTTTTTTTTTTTTAATGAAATGCTGCCTTATTGTTAACAACCAAACATTAAGGGCTAAATAAAAGTATGAGGCTGTATGTGCAGATATATTGTGATCACACAAGAGGCTACAAGCTGTAAGAAGCTGATTAGCAGTTGTTCAACATAAACAGCCGTTTGGTCAAGAAACAAGAACTCCAAAATGACAGGCTGAAAAGTTGTTTTTAATCTTGTGATCTGTGCCTTAAATCCGTCTTAAAGATGATCTCTTATCTGTCCTAAACTTATGGACAGCCTTGTATCATTGCCTTTGTGTGACCAGAATACGCCACATTTGTAGTGTTTTGTAATAGTGTAAATGTGTGTGGATGTTTTGGTTAGGTTTTGATTTGTGGTTTTTGGTTTGTTTTATGGTTTTATTAACAAAAATGTGTCAATAAAACTTGTATAGGGAGAGCGGGTAATGTGATACACTTTTAACATTTGCTCCCCTCGAGCTGAGCTAAAATGATGTATCAGTAATATTAACACATTTCCCAATAATTCAGGATGTGTCCTCGCTATGGAAATAATCAGAATGTCTTTAGGTCAAAGGGTCATGGAAATATAATTGTTCTTAAAAAAAGTGGTCATGCGCCTCACTTTACCCCACCATCGGGGTAAACTGAGACAGACCAGAGAAATGAAAGGGGTAAAGTGAACCACTTAAAAATTACCATAAGGACACATGTTGTAGCAATAAAAACTAGACTGACAACCACACATTCCCAAACTAATGTTGGACTAGTAAACACAATCATGGGAATTGGTCAAATAAGCATTTTTTTTAAATGTTTGAAAATGATCAAAAGTAGGCTAAAATCAAATACAACATAATTCATTCAAAATGTTTTAATTAACAATGACAGTGTGGGGGTCATAACAGTTAGTGTCTGGGGGTCAGCACAGGGCAATCAGAACCAGCTTGTATACAGTCTTGGCATCAAATAAGCATTTTTAAACAACGAAAACGTTTCAAAGTAGGCGACTGTAAATGAAATACAACATAATGACTCAAAATGTATGAATTAACCTTCACAGTGTGGGTATCAGAACAATTGGTGTCTAGGGATCAGCATGAAGGGCAATCAACGCCAGCTAATAGCCTACACAGCCTCTGGGTCAGAACATGGACGCATAGTCAGAACCAGCTTGTACAGTATTTGGCCCAGAACATAGGACCATCAGAACCTGTTAGGTTAGCCTTGGACTCGACGGACACAGACGAGACCCACCTGGATAACATAAGCCTCATACTCTGCAGACAGACAATGTCTCACTTTACCCCGTAGCCACTTTTCTAGAAAGAACAGCCTCACTAGCAATTCAGGCTAATCTTTGACTGGCATCAAGTACATGACTGTACATGTTGGAAGTTCATCAACTTGTATGATATAAGTTTTTCTACCTGAAGCTATTTGCTATGGCGCAACACTTAATATTGTTCTCAGCAAGAAAATTTACTTCTACATGTGAAAAAGACATTTTTGTGAAAAAAACAACAACAACATACTTATCAGTGCTCCAGCCCCGACTTTTTCTAACTGGCAAGTGTGGAATGGGAAGGACTTGAAAATATCATGGTCACATGACCACTACCGTCTTCTGTTGCCTAGATACAGGGGTTGTCTCACATTGTCCGCTGTCCCACATTACCCCGCTCTCCCTACATTGTTTACCTTGTTTTTTTATGTGTGGTTGCATAAATAAAATGGCCCGCACTTGGAGAATGTCTGTGAAGTAAAGGATGTTGTAACAAACGTCTTTGACAGTAAGTGACAGCAAGTTTGGTCTGATGTAAAATGTTACTTAATCTATCTGCACTTTCACAGGTATATGACCACATGTAAGGGCGTTGGCATCAGAGTCTATCAGGGTCACGAAAACAAGTTTTGAGGAAGCATCAAGAAACACAAAAACACCAAGATGTACGTAAAAATGAAACACACTGACACTTCCTTCTTCAACACCTTCTCTACCTTTGATTAGCTAAACTTTCTGTCTGATCCTCCACATTCCCCCTTAGATTTACAGCTGACCCTGGCTCACATTGTCTGCATGCAACCCCCACCACCACATTTTATTTTGACAAATGACGTTGTCGTCCTGAAATTATCTAGATATTTTCAGCAGTGTACATATGAAAACGAGCTGCTTATGAAAACAGGATGACTGCCCGAATGTCATCTTCTCCATCATACAGTATAGTTAATAAACATTATAGAACTTTCTCAAAGATATGCTGAGGTAGCAGTGATTAAGATTTTGTTAAATGATTGTAAATTATGGACGCAGAGAGGCCGACGTCTGAGAAAAGACAAAATGACACATCAGAGGAGATTCAAATATTTGTTTCTTTGTGGTGCAGCAGTTCAGTTCTGTCATCAGTGATCCCTTCTGTGGCTGAAGCTCACTAAGCACAATATCTATCATTGACTGTCTCACTCATAAGATGGTGTAAATCAGTTTGCTTTTTTTATATCAAGGATGGGAATATGAATTTACATCTTGTGCCAAGAACCTTGATGTATTAAGAACAAAGGTGAAATTAGAAATGTTCTTATAGCAGCAGCATTTTTTTAGCTATAATTTCATCCTGTTCGATTTATATAAATGTCCAAAGAGGATACAAGAGAGTCAAGATTACCAAACCCAAAAAATAATCTGATTGCAAAGCTTTTATTTTAATACACATTTTCACAGTTAACTTGATCAAACATTTATCGAATGCAACATACATTAATGTGTAAAATTTCCAATCTTCAAAATAGCACAGCAGATCTATAACCGCTTGTTTCAAGCTTCTGATCGTTGGAAACGTGAGTGAAGTTGTCTGCTTCCATCATGTCTAAGTGCTGTCTTTCCCCTTAATATGCTGAAGAAGTTGTTTGTAGTCGGGAACTCGAGGAGTGGGGCGCTAAACAGAGAAAGAAAGAGTAAGAGGCACTGAATTTAAAATGACAAACTGCTTCCACATTCGCCTGTGTTGCCCATTTACACAAAACCAGAAGATTTTCATTTTGTATTTGAACCTGTTCATAGTATCATCAAATAAGTGGAGTAGAACATGTTTGCAAGCAGAAAAGAGTGTGAAGATGCCTCATTACATCCATGAAGATCCCAACTGGTTTTCACCAGACTGTGATTTGAACATTTAATTCAAGGGACAGCATGCTTACATGTCCAAAAGGGCTACATGCTCCGGTTCTTCGGGAACAACCTCCCCTGAACCGAAAGTTTGGTACTCTTTCTTCTGCAATTTCCTTCTAAAAAAGAGAGCAAACAATGCATGATCAAACATAGAAAACGACTTCTCAGATTTTTTATTTCCCAAACTCGAACAGAAATATTTTAAATACAAATTAAAACAAAATCTAAAACGTCTCTCATTTGTATTAAGTCATCATTTTAACTTAAACAACTCCATCAGTTGACATTCAGTGAATCAAAAGAAACTCGCCACACTCAATGACCAGCTGTGAATCCTCTTACCAGCTGCAGAGCTTGGAGTTGTCGATCATCTGTCACCAGAGCGGCTGCCTCAGAAGAAGTGAAGGTTGAGATGAGCAGCAGAGTGTGCAGACTCAGCACGATCATCAGCACAGTTTTGTCCATGATGGATCAAGTGAAGAGTTAGAAACACATGCAGATCTTTATATTATGTGTGCTTAACATGTGCGTGTATGCAAAGAGGAAGCAACAGGACACCACGATTTTACATCATCAGGGAGACGTCCGATGGAAAATTTTCACGCCATACCTTTGTAATAATCTCAGAAATGAACTTTTTTTTTTTTTAATGAAATGCTGCCTTATTGTTAACAACCAAACATTAAGGGCTAAATAAAAGTGTGAGGCTGTATGTGCAGATATATTGTGATCACACAAGAGGTTACAAGCTGTAAGAAGCTGATTATTATCAGTTGTTCAACATAAACAGCCGTGTGGTCAAGAAACCACATGTAAGTGTGATGGCATCAGAGTTATTTCATAAACTATCAGAGTCATGAAAACAAGTATTGAGGAAGCGTCAACCTTTCTGTCTGATCCTCCACATTCCCACTAAGATTTACAGCTGAAGCTTTTATTAAGATTATTAGTAGTGTCCTGGCGATGTCATTCATTTAAAAAAGTGTTAAGTTAAATGTAACATTTAACCAAGCCAACTTAATATTTGGTCCAAGCAATAATCTTAATAAAAGCCATGAACTTAGCTGTGAATACCTAAGGCCACTATGTTTCAAGCGCCTTCTGTTTGTCCTTTTTGGAACTCCAAACCTCTCTGTATTTCACTCGCTGGTAGCCCACACACCAGAAATGCTGCGAAAGAACTGCAGTTGGTATGTCTAAAGCCAGGCACCCTGGTCCGTGGGTGTTGTGGCCCAGTAGGCCTACAGGGGAAGTGCTGGAGAACTTCTTCTAAGTTTGCAAACACTCGTTAGTCAACATCTTGGTCAGAGAGCAGAAATAACTCAAAGAACTTCAATAAATCCATCTGCTTTGCTAGCATCATGTTCAGGGTCCTAAATGCCAGCGTCAACATGCTCTGCCAGGTCTTAAATATGTGGTATCAACTCAGGGGAGAGCTCATGCAGATCCTCAGTAATTACAGCCATGTTTGTTAGTTTGGTTGTTTGGCAGGAAACTGCTTAGTCTTGCTGTTGCGCGTCCTTGACGCACATGTAATGGGTAAATATATATAAAAAAACAAAGGGGCACAATCCTATTATGGCTATTAGAAGAACTCCCCTGCTGTAGTTAACTAGTCTACTATTGCCTAGAACTCAGAGGGCTACCTACTTACCTACCTCTAGTCTACTATTTCCTAGATGATTGGCGCTCACATTAAAATCCCCTAAAATAGGGTGACCATATTTTGATTTCCAAAAAAGAGGACACTCGGGACGGCCATGAGACACAAATTCAGACAGGCTTCTCAGAGGTCTATGATCATGATTTATTATGCCTCAATGGTGCAAATGTAACTTATGTCATGAAATCAAATGAAATATGTAACTACCTGTAACAAAATAATAGCTCTCTTTTCAAATAATGTGAAAATATGAACTCTTTGTGTTAGGAAATACAGCTTTTAATATCTCCCTTTCCAAGGTAACAAGATAAATAATAAATTTGAAAAAATGCTCACAAAAATACTAACTTAACAAACAAAAATGATCTACTTTTAATCATTTTTTTTGTCTTATTCATCCTACTTTTCTTCTTCATCCTCCTTGTCTGCCCATCCATATTTTCTGCAGAACTGGTCTTTCCCAGCAGTTTCCAGTTGCTCAACAAATAAGCATAAAAGTCTTTGCAAGACACCTCTTTGCTGTAGCTGTGTAGCTGCTGTAGTGTTTTATAGTGTTTTTGTAGTTCATCTGTGAAGCTGCACTCACGCTTCGGCATTTTGTGTGCAATCAATGCTGCTCCGCTGTCAGCTCTGTTGCCGCTGTCTGCTGTTCTCTGTGCACGTGCACGTCGCAGAGCCGCCCACAAAGCAGTCTCTCGAGAATTACGTCACGCAACGAAGTAGCTACCGTAGTTTTTTGCGCCGGTCAATTTAAGTACAAACTTGATGGTTCCATGAAAGACAGTGAGCCCCGGACATTTTCACGATTTTATAAAAAAAAAAACCCGGACGCCCCGGACAGGACGTAAAAAGAGGACGTTTGGTCACCCTATTAGCCTAAAACCCAGACAAGGAGAAACGGTCCATCTGACCGTAGCCTGGATTTACTGCCTAAAAATATCTGTCCCCTAGGATAATAGGTACCAGTCTATGGTCCAACCCCTTAACAGCCACCATTCTACTGTTCTTCTATGCTAGGAGGTGTAAAAATCTGTTTCTTTTGTGTGCCGTGGTGTGGTGGGTCCATGCTTACCTCCGAGGCTCTCAGGGCGTTGTGAAGAAACCCAATCAGAAAAAAAAGATGATTTTGGATGATTTATGAAATTTTATTGAAAATTTAAAAAAAAAGGTGAAAAATCTGACAGTCTTTTAAAACTCCAATACAAATCCGTTAATGTTAAAAAAATATAAAAGGAAAAAATAAAACTTGAAAATAAGATCGAAAAAGTTTAAAACCAAGTGCCTGAACTCTACATTTTTTCAAAAGTTTCGGTCTTGGAGACTAAGTCCCCAAAAAGGGGAATTTTTCGTTCAGAGTGACATGGAGTCAGTTGGCAAGAGTCAAAAAGACTCTCGATCAACATTTTCAAAGCCTTTTTATAGCCAATCTGTCTCTTTGTCTTCAACCTTTGAAACAACCACCTGTCTGAGTGAGGGTGTTTGTGTATGGGTGTGTGTATGCACACATGTGCACGTGGATGTTTAACTAGAAGTGTGCCCTTTGTGTAAGTATGTCCAATCCTGCAGGTGCATCTGCCACTGCCTCACTGATGTCACATTTACACCTAGAGACCACTAAAAGATCACACATCTAGACACCGCTCACCCAGAAGTCACCACAATGTCATTCATGAACTTCTTCGCCTTTCATAAGTTCAAACCGGTACATCATAAAACCACATGCTCTCATAAGCGTGCATGTGGTTTGTCACTGCATATTGTGTACCAAAACTTATCCATCATCAAGGTTACATCATCAATTAAAACAAACGGGAAAAAAAGAGGCATTGTTAGGGGTAAATCATCAAACCAAACAAAAGAAAAGAAGAGAAAGACAGTGCTTGCAAGAATATGTGTTTACGTATGATTAAACAAAAGCAGTTGTGATTATATGATTGGTTGAAATGGATTAAATGATTATCAAAACATTGAAATTGCAAAACAAATTCATCAAATTGCATTATCTTTTCTGGCATTTTCAACATTGCAACCCTGCAGACCAAAAGCAATGGTTTGTGACTCGATCAACATTATTTCGCCCACTGCCCAGGGCCCAGCATTTTATAATCTATCTATGCTCTGTTAAGAGGAGTTTGTTGTTAATCACACATTACTGTGCAGAACTGAGGCAGAGAAAACATGAACCAGGTAAAACAGAAGGAATTCTTTTCACGTTTGTTTTCATTCAGTAGCACATTTGACTGTGATGTGTGGGCAGATGGAAGACAAATTGTTGAGTAATATTATCAACTTTGTTCAGTACAGCAGTGAGCGTCATCTACTCCAAATTGTTACTAGCAGAGAGAAGTTAAACACAACAAATACTGCAGGTTACATGGACAAGATAGAAAATGAATATCAGTTTAAGGAAGATGTTTGTCATGACCTGAAAGAGAGGAGAGAGAGAGGAAGGTAGAAAAGAGTACAGTTACATACAATGAGTCATCGGTTACCATTTGCTTTTTTTTACAGTTGCTTTGAGAATAAAGTTAGAGAATAATCTCTTACCTGGGTGGTGGATGAGGTGGAGGATTCGGACAGGTGCTCGCATCTCTGAACTCTTTCGATGAGAAGAAGAACACGCTCCTGGTCTCCAGCTACAGGGAGACGGTCTGTAGTTTCTTCTCCTCCCATCTACTCTTCCCTTCATCTTAAAAAAAAACAAAAAAAACATTAATGATCTCCAAACAAATTGATACTTATTATATGCTATAGAAAGACATTTTTAATTCGTAATTCTGTATGTAATGTTATGTAATGTCTTCTGGTTTAATTGATTTTAAAATGATTTTATAATTATAAAACCTTATTTATTGAAATTACATTGTGAAAAAAATGTGTCTGAAGTCCGGATCAATTTCCTACAATGCTGTCCTCTACAAATGACCCCCATACAAAACATCGAGCAACTATTAACTGACTTCTTTTTTAGTTAGTTCCACCGGGGTTACATTTAATTAAACATCATTTCTAAATTTATCTGATAAAACTATATACCATTTAAATATTCATTACTCTTTTCTCATGATGTTTGCCCAAATGTCATCTTCTCCATCATATAGTTGATAAACATTATAGAACTTTCTCAAAGATATGCTGAGGTAGCAGTGATTAAGATTTAGTTAAATGATTGTAAACTATGGACGCAGAGAGGCCGACGTCTGAGAAAAGACAAAATGACACATCAGAGGAGATTAAAAAAAGATTTGTTTCTTTGTGGTGCAGCAGTTCAGTTCTGTCATCAGTGATCCCTTCTGTGGCTGAAGCTCACTAAGCACAATATTTATCACTGATGAGTGAATCCATCACTCACTTCACCCACCTGTTCAGGAGACCTGAGAGAGAGAGAGAGAGAGAGAGAGCGAGAGAGAGAGAGAGAGAGAGATAGAGAGAGAGTGCAGTTACATAAAATGAGTCATTGATTGTCATTTGTGTTTTCACAGCTGCTTTGAGAATGATTTAAGAGAATCATGTCTTACCTGGAAGGTGGATGAGTTAACACAGGTACTGGCTTCCCTCTACGATTTTGGAACAGGGAAGAAGTTCCTGGTCTCCAGCTACAGTGAGAAGGTCTGTTGTTTCTTCTCCTGCCATGTACTCTTCCCTTCACCTTAAAACAAAAACAAACAAAAAAACATTGATGATCTCCAAACAAATTGATACTTATTATATGCTATAGAAAGAAATTTTTAATTTGTAATTACATTTATTCTGGTTTAATTGATTTTAAAATGATTTTATAATTATAAAACGTTATTTATTGAAATTACATTGTGAAAAACTTTTGTCTAAAGTTCGGATCAATTTCCTACAATACTGTCCTCTACAAATAACCCCCATACAAAACATCGAGCAACTGTTAACTGACTTTTTTTTTTAGTTATTTCCACCGGGGTTACATTTAGTTAAACATCATTTCTAAATGTATCTAATAAAAGTATATGCCAGTCTTTTCTCATGATGTTTGCCCAAATGTCATCCTCTCCATATAGTTGATCAACATTATAGAACTTTCTCAAAGATATGCTGAGGTAGCAGTGATTAAGATTTTGTTAAATGATTGTAAACTATGAACGCAGAGAGGCCAACGTCTGAGAAAAGACAAAATGACACATCAGAGGAGATTAAAAGAAGATTTGTTTCTTTGTGGAGCAGCAGTTCAGTTCTGTCACCAGTGATCCCTTCTGTGGCTGAAGCTCACTAAGCACAATATTTATCACTGACGAGTGAATCCATCACTCACTTCACCCACCTGTTCAGGAGACCTGAGAGAGAGAGAGAGAGAGAGAGAGAGAGAGAGTGCAGTTACATAAAATGAGTCATTGTTTACCATTTGTGTTTTCACAGCTGCTTTGAGAATAAAGTAAGAGAATAATGTCTTACCTGGGTGGTGGAAAGGTTAACACAGGTGCTGGGATCTCTGGAATCTCTCGGAGCAGGGAAGAAGCTCCTGGTCTCCAGCTATTGTTAAAAGGTCCGTAGTTTCTTCTCCTGCCATGTACTTGTCTCTTCATCTTAAAAAAACAAAAAACATTGATGATCTCCAAACAAATTGATACTTGTCAAATGCTGTAAGACATTTTTAATTTGTGATCACATTTCTTCCGGTTTAATTGATTTTTAAAATGATTATATAATTATAAATAATGATAGTTATTTGTCGTGATCCCTTCTGTGGCTGAAGCTCACTAAGCACAATATTTATCATTGATCGACTCACTCCTAGGATGGTGTAAGTCAGTTTTTTAACATAGGATACAAGAGAGTCAAGTCCGATCCTAAACCTTAAACGCCTCCCATTTGTATTAAGTCATCATTTTAACTTAAACAACTCCATCAGTTAACATTCAGTGAATCAAAAGAAACTCGCCACACTCAATGACCAGCTGTGAATCCTCTTACCAGCTGCAGAACTTGGAGTTGTTGATCATCTGTCACCAGAGCGGCTGCCTCAGAAGAAGTGAAGGTTGAGATGAGCAGCAGAGTGTGCAGACTCAGCACGATCATCAGCACAGTTTTGTCCATGATGGATCAAGTGAAGAGTTAGAAACACATGCAGATCTTTATATTATTTGTGCTTCTCAAAAAGGAAGCAACAGACTACAAGCTGTAAGAAGCTGATTATTATCAGTTGCTCAACATAAACAGCCGTTTGGTCAAGAAACAAGAACTCCAAAATGACAAGCAGAAATGTTGTTTTTAATCTTTTGATCTGTACAGTCTGACTCTGCTGAGGCTTTTACAATCAAACTTAATCATCAGGGCCAACTGTGGCTAAGGTGTTGTAGTCCATTATCTCTCAAGTGGAGAGATGATGGAGGATGATGGGGATCGAAGGTTCAATCCCCAGCTCCTGCTGTCACATGTCCAATGTGTCCTTGGCCAAGACACTTAAATCCGAGTTGCTTCTGCTGCTTCATCAGTGGCATGTGGGTGTGTATGAATGGAATTAGTTAATAGCCTACTGGTGGACACTTTACAAAGCAGCTTCTGCCAGCAGTGTGGAAATGGGTAGGTGTGACCTGCAGTGTGAAAGAGTAGTCATAAGACGCTCATGTCCATTACAGTTTTTCCCGATTGCTAAGACACATTTCTCAAAAGTTGCTCTCCTTTTCTCTAAACTGTGAACACAAAACCCAATTGTCAAGCTACATTCAGAAAACCTCGGACTCCTCTTGCAAAACCAAACGTTTACCTCAAAACAGTTCAATCTGTGCTCAAACCCCAACTATGTTGTCAAATTGTGCCCCGAGTCAGTTAAAATTAAAAACACTACTGAGCAATCACTAAACACTACATAGAAAACACAATGCTCAGGACATGAAGCTGTAGAAATAAATGTTTATTGTACACTCTAGGCTAAATGCATGTCGCAAAACAAAAAACATGTGCATTTAGCACTTCAGCAGTATACAGTAAGCCTACGTAAAAATAAAGTACAAAAATATACAAATGAGAAGTGCATTACTAAGCCACAGCATCATGCTTCCATACTTGGTCCAGCCACAGGACTTCATCCACACCAGGAAAAAAAAGTCATACAGTAATTGCTGTCAACATTTACATACTATAATGTCAAAAAAGTTAATTACTTGTTCTCTTCTCTAAATCTTCGGATAATGGTGGACATAGTGAATCTACTGATGTTTGGTTGTTGTACCCTTTGTCAGGCCTCCCTCATGCTCACACCATGGACAAAAACATGGTCAATCACTGTAGCTCTGATTTCATCAGATATTACTCTTCTTTGTCTTGGCTGACCACCTCGACCTCCTTGACCACCTCGACCTCCTTGACCACTTCTCACACAAAATCCTCCTCTCAGATTTCTATCCATTGTAGTGCCTCAGAAAGCAGTGCTCTCTGAAATGCCTTATACATGGTCCCTCATATCATTAGCTCCTCATAATATCTCTTTGGAGCATATTCTTTGTTTGCACCGCAGCATTAGAGCCGCTTCTCTGTCTCATTTCTCTTTTTCTCTCTGGTCTTTTCAATTAAGTTTTTTTGTTGCTGGTTTAGGAGCCACCTCAAGACCAGTGGCTTTCGCTGGCGTGTCTTTGTCTTTGTCCTCGGTTCAAATCTTCATCAGCCAGGAGATGCAGTCCCTCTTCTTTGTTCTCTCTCATCTGTGTGTTTGTGTCTTTCCTTTTACCTGCGTACAAGGTACGATTGAGCTTTGCTGCTAGTTTGTTTGTGTGTTTGTTATGCTCGACCCAGAAGAAACTTGAGTGGAAGTAGTACAATGGAAAAACAGTCTCATAGATTTGCAGTACACAATTTTAGATTTATTTGAACTAAACACAAAATTTGGAAACTCAACATTTAAATAATTTGACAGCATTTTTGTTTTATTACTGATTTATTTTTTTGTCACCATTTTCCCATTATGAACTGTGTGTTTGTTTCATGGTTAATCAAAAAATGTGTCAATAAAACTTGTATACATAGTTTAACATGTTTATTGATACAGTATGTGGCTGTATAAATAAATCTGCCTGGACTTGGGCAATGTCTGTGAAGTAAAAGATGTTGTAAGATCAACTTCTTTGACAGTAAGTGTGGATTAACATGAAATGTTACTCAATTTGTCTGCACTTTCGCAAGAATTTGACCACATGTAAGTGTGTTGGCATCAGAGTTATTTCATAACTTATCAGGAAAAATGACACACCCTTCATCAACACCTTCTCTGCTTTCTGATAGTTAACCTCTTAGTCTGAACATTGGCATCTTTCATTTTTTGTCTTTGCTAAACTTACTGTCAACCAGGTGGGAGTGCAGATTAACAGTGACACACAGGTTACATTGGCAAGGTCTACAAGGGCTCCAACAGAGGGCGCTCATGTTACATGAAACACCACCAGTCCCACAAACGACTACAAAGATAGACAAAACATCATTTACATGGTGTAACTTGTTTTTTTTTCTTGTTTTTTTTAAAGGACAAATTACTGCAAATGTTGTCAAGTTATGGCAAGTGGAATCGTCAAAATGACTACCTTTACATGACCATTTTTTTTGTAACTCTTTAGTTTTTATTTTTTTTTAAGTCCCAATCTGCTCCAAAATCCATGTGAATGTTTGATACATTTGTCTTCATATTCTCTGTAAATATTATACTCTAAAAGAAAACAAAATGATTGTGCTTTAATGATGAATTACCACTTCTGACCAGAAGGTTGCACTGCTGTGTAAAAAATAGATGAATATAGAGACTGATTAATTCCACCTTTACAAAACAAGAATTTTGTAGTCCAGTGAATGATTTCCAAAACTGCTGTATGGAAATGTTGGGCTCTTCATCTTGAAGATGAATAAAGACTATTTAGAAAGACATTAAGGGTTTTCTCAGCCTATATCATGTTCATTTATTTCCCCTGATCTGACCCCTTCACTTATATGAAAGCTGGGATAACATAACTGAGTCTGTTAATTTCAAGTGACACAGCCCGAATCAGACAGAAACAACACCTGTAGGTGAATGTATTCATACAATGCCAGAGTTTTAATGAACTCTAATCTTACGCAAAACAAAATTTTCTGCAGCGAACATAAATTAAGAAGAGAACTTTACGACACAAACCTAGCACATACAGCAGAATAATCCCTTTACCACACATTGGGGAAAAAAGGAGACAGGAACAGGTGTGCAGGCAGGTGAAGCTATGGCACAGAAAGCCAAATAATCAAAAGAGGTGAGAAACTCGCTGAGGACATCTAGTGCACAGGTGATGAACAACAGTTTTGTTTGGTTCTATAGAGCCATTAAAAAAAGCCATACTGAAAGATAAAATATGCACATCACAACACATACGTGGAATGCACTTATTATTTATGTTACTTTTTACACCTGCGCTGCTTGCATACGTTTTTGTTATATGAGACTCTGAAAATGAAGTTAAGAATTTATATCCGTACAAATTGTGCATCTTCAGCAAAGCATCAAGTGTGCTGCTCAGAAGTTGTTGTTGTTTTTTTTTTTTTGCAAAGCCTCGAGAAGCCAAATCTTCAGTACTTGACTATAAACTTAAGAAAACACTGAAATGGTTAGTTATACTGTGGCCCCTAACCACAGTGTTCTCATAGACTCAAAACGCCTGCAAAGTCTATTATAAAAATTCCTTATTCAAACATATGTACATTAAAGCATTGAAGTGAAAATGTGGGAATGATGTGTACTTAATAAAATGGAATAAAACTAATTTAATCAATATGCCACCGTGATTTTAGAAATACCTGTGCCTCTTCTATCATGGTAAGTTCAGCCCAAAAGACAAAAAACATAAATGTAAAAAAGCCCTGGTATTTCTTTGAATGACGTTAATGCACCTGAAGAGAAAGACAAAGAATAAACATAAAGGATGGCAAGCAACAGAGACCAAAACCAGCTGTTTTCTGTATCCAGTTATAGGAGATGAAACCCCAACAATGTCCCAATTTCACATGGAGAATATGTTCTTTTGTGAATTGTTTTCACCCATCTGGTTTGGTTTTTAGCGCCATCCCAGAGGACTTGTTCAGAGCCCTGTGCAGCATCTCGGGAATCAGAAATACGACTCGGACTTGCAGTTGCATTGTGCAACCAGATACACAGATAAAAGGTTTCTCTGAATGTTTGTGTCTTTTGTGTGTTTATGTCAATCTTAACAGATCAGAGGGCCAGATGTTTGACAGGCTGTGGTACAGTGTGTCAACAGTTTCATGTGATCGGTACAAACAAGGACAGAAGGAGTGTGATATTGTCGGAGTGTGATGAGGAGGTTATTTACGGGCACTGTCAGCTGTTATGTTAATAAAACAGCAGAGAGATGCAGTTCTGAAAAACTATATTATATCATGTTGGCAGATGCCTGCAGTGTTTCTGCTGATGTTTGGATCAATTTGAGGTTCTTGATGAAGGACACTTTAAAGGACACACTTTCTTCCAGTTCAGATTTACACAAGTAATATGACCACTATAAAGTGATGCAGACTATAAAGTACCTCAAAGTGAAATAAACTGCATGACCAAATAGAACCTAATCAATATAATCAACCCAAACATACTTAGAACTTAAGCAAATTAATTTGTGGGCCACTTGGTGCTGTTGGAAAAAGTAACAACTTTCAGGTAGTGTACACCCACCCTTAGGCACCATTACACCACTGCTAATCAGTATAAAACAACATATTATATATACATTTACTCTAAACACAATAAAGGTATAAGGGGTAGAAAACTCAAGATTGAATGCCTCTAATGGGAATCCAGTTTGAATAGTCATGGAACTATTCAACATGAATCAACATCACACTCACACACATATATATGTATATATATTTTTATTTTTTTGGATACTTTGTGAAATAAGGGTTTTAACTTTCTTAAATACATTATATATAACTTTGACTGTATATTAAGATGGACACTGTCTCCATTTCCTGCCCCTGTCCAAAAATGTAGCCAAAATACTCTTGTGATTGGTCCTAATATATTCCACTGGTGACACCAGCCTGATAGGTCACAGCAGACATCTGACAAAGAAACACACTTGATTCACCATTAAGATGTTTAAGATTTCTCAGGTTAGTACAATTTACAACAGAATGGATTCTTGTATTGGTGTCTTCCCATTGCTTCTCCTCTACTCTGCTTATTATATGCATACACTCCCACAGGTTCTGGATTCTTTTTAATTATCTTTCAAATGAAGACTAAAGCAACAATTGGACATGAATCATATGGACAAACATCACACAGAAACCACATTTAACAAATGAGTATTTGAGATTTTGTTTTCATAGTTTGACCCATGTCCCAGCTGTCAAAATGGATGAGGGACTGTATGAGCTATTCTGTCACCAGTCAGTAGGGGGAGCTCCAAAAAGTTTGGCTTCACCAATGGGGTGCTGTCAGGTTGTCACTCGTTTTATTTTTCTTTGAAATATACACCTGTTGGTTGGTTGTATTTAGCATTTTTAACCCAGTGGGTATGTACATCTTAACATTCATATCATTCTTTTATTTCCCTGTTTATTTTTAGCCATCATTCTTTTATATCACATGTTCATTTAATCTGTGTGTGAAGACATGGAGAGTCAAAATTCAGTCAAATTCCTCGTGTTTACATGATTGACCCTGATAACAAGAGATTGAAATGTTATGAGAAGAGTTGTTGTTGCAGAACCTCTAACAAACAAGCATTTCAAGCTATCAAATAGCTGTCTCACACTCTTTTCACCAAGTTTTGAAGCAAAGAATAATCAATGACATTACTTTCATAATGTAGAGACCTGAAAACCTCAAACAAACTAAACACGAGCGAAGTAGGAGTAATCTTTCATCTAGCTTTCTCTTTATTGTAAAATCTTACAATAAACGACATGAGCATACTGAGATCCTGGGGTTTTATGAGGGGGAAGAAAAAAGTAATTTAAGAATTTATAAGAATAAGAATTTCATATTTGTTAAATTTGAATTTCATTTGAAAAAAGTCAAAACAAATCCTTTCCAAAAGTATTTCATGTCTTGAAACATCTTTAATGAATCATGTACTAATGCTGAGCAGTTACAAGTCAGAAATTATAAATATTTGGGGTTTTTATGTTGTAATAACAAACCCTGTTGAGTAGTCGCGAGTAAAAGGACTTTTATGTTTTCCTCTTTGCAAAAAGCCATGAAATTAGTAGTTGTTAAATTTAGAGGTCATAAATCAAGAGATAGAAGTCCTTAAATTTAAGAATATAAACTGCACAAAAGTTCAAGGCTAGGGCCAAATGCAGAGAAAAAGTAAGTGTTTTATTTACAAATAAAAAGTGTTACACTGTTAATGATAAATGGTTCAGGAATATATAATTTTGAATAATATTTTGTTTCTTAACAACACCTTTATTAAAGTTATAAAGGTTTTTCGCACCCTGTAAGCTCATACACTGTACACCTTTATATATAAGGCAATTCTTTTTAAGCTCCCTCACTACAGTATGTTTTTTATTCATACAGAAAAGTGCTGTACATAGTATTATTTCCACTTTCAGGACGTCTTGCTATCTGTCCCAAATGCTCCGACAGAAATTGGGAAAATGGATTTTGGGATATCTGCACCCTCAGCCTGGAATTTGTTGCAGATTGACTTGAAACTCAAGGAGCTGGTGTCCTTATATGTCTTTAGATCAAAAATGAAAGCCTTGGAGGTAGGTATACAGGATGTTGATGCTTTTCGCTTGAGTTACTGAATCCAAGATTTGATTCATGATTCAGTTTTAATGTAAATTTTAGTGTTTTGTAAATTGTACTTTGTCTCCCTTTGTGTCTCTGTCTGTATGTTATGTATTTTTGCTGCTGACTGTCTTGACCTTAGGGTTCTTATAGGGTAAACAAGTTATGCATCTCAACAGGGCCAACCTGATGAAAAATACATGTTAATAAAAGAATATCTTTTTTCTTTTTTTTAAAGACAAAAAAATCAAAATGTTTTATCTTCTAATAAAAGGAGACTTACATGAAAAATTATTGTTGGGAAAAAGTGAGACAATATCCTTGTAAAGGTACAGATAGTTTTATCAAAAAGTAGGTTTAAGTGTAGCAACACTATGACAGGAAATATAAACAGCGTGAAATATCGTGGTTTGCATACCTCAAAACAAACCGCTGGCTAGTAAAAATACATACATTGAGTTAATTTAATTATCTACACCACATCTTTTGTTTATTAAGAGTATAACCAAACGTTTCTGATCGAGTGTTCGTGCGCGTGCGCGTGCGCAGCAAAGCAAAGCAGCTGCAGAGTGAGCTCGCGGAGCTAGAGAGAGCTGCTGTGACAGAGGGGGAAGCACAATCCGCGTGCAACCAGCGCGAGGCACACACCTATACCGACGAGCAGAGGGAAGCATGACTGGACGCAAAAGAAAGTAAGAATATCACACTTCATATTACGTGACTGCACTTTGAATGTGTTTGAAATGTAAAATCGTGTTGACATGCAGACTTCGAAGAAAGCTGTGCTCTGTTTCAGTTTGTAAAAATAGGCAACGTTTAGTTGGAGAGTATGTTTTCTGAGAGCATTTACAAGTTTGCTTACTCAGCTAGAACTACATCATTTTTCTATTGACACTGAGAATGGTGAAAAATTGAGAAATATATATATATATATATATATATATATATATATATAAGTGCAGATGTCAACATCTGCCCATCAACCTAAAAGTTAATTCAGTTGAGGCATAAATGATAAAGCATTGTTGGTGGATTCAGGATGTGCAGAAATGCTTTACAACCACTGAGCTGTCAGTACTATATGATTAATGGGGGAAATTCTCCTTAGCTAGAGGAAAATATTTTAACATGGTTGGCCACTTGTGCTTAATGGTATAATCAGGTCTAATTGTATGTCTATATCATGGATTACACAGGAACTTGTTTTGATTGTGCAATAAGTATCTGAGGAAAGCAATTAATAGCCTAGATATCCTCCACACTGTAGTAAACTTTTACCCAAATGGTTCCTTGTGATATTTTCCCCCCTCTCATTACTTAGGGGATTCTTCCTTTCCACTCCTCTGCTGTGCACTGATTTATGTAATGTTGCTGGAATGAAAAATACTGCGCAGGGGGTGGAAATCTGGCTTTCTGGAAGTCAAACAGATGAGAAGGCTTGTTTTAATCATTAGTCTCATAGTATCACTGGCACGGAGCCTGAGCTGGGAATCATGGTTTATATTCACAGGACTCTGCCTGTGATCCCTTTGCTCAGAGGTGTGTGCAGAAAGTGCTGAATCACAGTTAACGTTATCATTTACCTCATTGCATCTTCAAAATGTGAGGTAATAAAAAGATTTGTACTGTCTCCTAAAGCTCAAAATGACATTAATATGCCTTCGGGAGGCAGATCAGGTTGTTGATCAACACCAGTGAGTCAGCAATTATTTCACCAGATGCTCGGATTGTTTGCTCAAGTGCTCAGATGGACAAAAAAAGCAAGCCAAGATTTGTTTCGCATCAGAACCATTTGTTTGGCCTGGCAGTGTACATTCGCCTTGAATTTGCACCAGGGGAAGAAAATAACAAAAGCATTTCAGTTTTAGTGGGTTTTATAAAAATGTAAACAACTGTTTCAAAATGCTTGACTACAAGTACAATTTGGAACCCCAAAACACAGTTTACAGATCACTTGGTTTTCATTTGGGGATTAAATCCGTTTTGACAAGCAGATGTATGCATCATTTGGGAAGATGATGATACATATAGCTAGGAAAAGGATAGACGTTGAGATTTTGATGCAGCTCGTCTTTACAGACTGACAACTTCCCCATGTTGGTAAGACAGAAAGAGGGTTGGCTGTGTGTTGAGGTCAGACCCCAAACAAGTGAGTTAGTGGACTTTTCATTAAAATGACCTTGAAGATAGCCGATTAAAATGATACGAAAAAAGCTTGAGTCTTTACTATTAAAGGCTTTTTCAGTAGAGGAACACTTCAACCGAGGTCAAAAAGTGGAGATGTTGCTGCTTTATTTCAGTACACTGGTAGCTCATGAGGCACTTTTGTTCAGTTATGATTATTATTCAGCCCTGATATTATTACTAATGTCTCTTCATAGCCTGAAAAAACAAACACGACTTTCATCATTTAGAGTCAGGGACTGTTTCTATATAGCTATATTTAATGTATAAAGCGAGTAGATGTAAGAGGAAGGGATTAATGCTGAAAGAAAAATATTTGTATATTTACCATGGAAAAGATTGTGGACGAGTAATACATGTGACTGTAAAAACGAAAGGATGACAGGATGACATGGCTTTGTTGACAAACACGATGTACTTACAAATTATACAGTACATTCAGCTAAGAAAAAAGTGATTTGTCCACAGGGGGCGCTATATTTCTAAATAAGGGAAAGACGAGCCTGGCTTTGCCCTCCAAAACTGCATTCTACCTACAGTTTATCTTGAATGCTTGTTTTGTGCACTGCAAGAATTCTAAAAATATCTTGTGACATTTTGATTTAATTAGAGTCATTGCTGCTCTTTTTGTCTTCTTTGCATAGTTTATAACATCTGCCATGTTCAGAGCTCTGTGCGCAGAGCAAAGCTTCCTAACAGTAGCCCTTTTACCTGTCCAGCTCAAGTTGGGATTGTATGGCCTGTTATGCCTTGACCAGTGCTGTGTGTGTGTGTGTGTGTGTTCATGTCAAGCCCCTGCTGTTTGTGTCATGCATCTCCTGCTTCACATTGCAACACCAATATTACGCTGTTGTGTTGTAAAAATACGGATGGAGTGAAAACTGAGCAAACTACCACAACTAGAAAGGCCCAAATGGCAGTAAACAGAAAAATATCTTATGTTTCTAAAGTGGGTCAACTTGTAAGCAGGTGGGTCATTGTCTGAATTCAAGCGAATGTGTCCCTATTTAGCTTTCGTTGCACCTTTCTTGGCATTAAAGATGCTGATGGAAACTTGAGGAAATTGCTTTAAACAAATTAAGCAGTATTTGGATAGACACATCTTGTTATTGCTCATCCCTCTTGTGGCCAAGAATAGATGACATTCAAAGTCATAGCTTAGTAAGTAATACCCCTTTAATACTCCTGTTTACATTACGTACAACAAGATGAGCTAATGTTCAATTAAAGGTTCAAAGTCACTCAGAAAGTCTGATCATATGGGACGTATTAGTGTGAGGCAAAAAAACAAATTTGCTTTCTTCTACATAAATATTTGTAATCATGTCTTTGTAGAAACAGCCCGCAGTCTGAATTTGTCACATCCGATCTCATGCTAGTTAGACCTGCACTTTTATGACAACCCTGCCTGTGTTCAGCATGCTGATGAAATATTTCGTCACTTGTTTTTTTTGTTGATTTTTTGTTTTATTAAACATCTGCCCGGTCCCCACATACCTTTCACGGACATTAACTGTGATTGCCCTACGAGCAGAGCTCATTTCGGTTTGGTTCAGAAATATTATTCCTGGCTAGAGGTGCGTGCTCTTTTGCAACACCCAAGGGTGACACAGCTGGGTAATCTGACCCGCTGCATGTATCAGAGGTAACTGTTTCAACATAGTTTCTGGTGTGTATTAACTGTAGGCCAGTGTCTTTTTAAATCATATTAACTTGGAAAATCATCTTAGCTCTGAGAGCGTTTCTTTTTTGTCCAGTCAATAAGTGGTTTTAGAAAAGCTCCAATTATTACATTGAGGGGTAGTTTGTGCTTATAAATTCCAGATTGCTGTTTGGGGGTTTATTCACAATACTTGAAAGAAAACAAATGTATTAAAACGATTTCGTGTATGTATGTAGGCCTTTAGTTTTGATTTGATTTTGTATTTTAGCTGCAGGCTAAGGGTTCATCAGTCGGAATGATTTGTTTATTTTTTGGGAGGATAATCATTTACATTCTTAAAAAATAAAACAGTACTAGAATATAATCATAACATAAAAAGCTCTTGTCCAGCATTTAAAAGCAATCTAAATGCAGCCAAATGTTTGAATGAAAAGCAAAAGCACTGCAAAATGTTCAGAAGCATTTTACCCAGCTGCTATTGGTTATTTAGATAAAGATATAAATAATGTTTCTGCATTAAAAGCTCTATGAAACATATCGATATGTGGTCTAAGTTCTTTTGGGTTGTGTATTGATATTCCCAATGTTCCCGACAATGTTTAATCGGGACAAATACTTTGATTACAATCTTATCAAACTGCAACCGTCATTGTTAGTAAATGAAGCCGTTGTTGAAGTGTGAAAATTCCTCAAGTGTCCACTTGAGACTGGCCCCAAAAGCCAATGAATCCCCATAATGGTCCAACATAATCATGTTTGAATACCAGGAACAATGTTGTTGGTGAAAAGAAGAGCTCTGATATCTAGCTCATTTCTTTATGGGTCAAAACTGGGCAGTGTTTTTTTTTTTGTCTTCCGTTTGAACTATGTTAAGGATAGTTTATAATTAGGCATATCAAGGGGGGCGGCTGACAGGTTAGTATGTTAGCTGTTTGCCAAAACGTTAAACTTCATAAGAGCCAAATCCCATTACTGATCTGAAATTGTGGGTTTTCTCACATTTTGATCATTTGGATTATGCAAGTTTAACAAGCTATTTCAGCAACCAAGATATTTAATCAACCTGCCTCAAGTCTCTCTTGCCTGCCTCTTGATTGGCTGAATAGCTCGTCATCATTAGCCTTCATTACACCTCTTCAGAAACTGATGGGTGATGTAACTGAAACAACTTGTTGTTCTTGTGTTTATACAGTCTATGGCTACATATATTGTAACTTTATTAAACAGAGACCATAAAATCTGTGCCTTTAAATGGAAGCAGAAGAACTATACTGAGATCGTTGTTAGGGGAAGAAGAAAATCAGATTCCAATATATCGGCCGACAGCTTTCTAAGATTAATCTTCAATCTGGAGAGATAGATATAAACAATCATTGTGTTGATCCCTTAATTACGGTTATCAAGCACTTGTGGAAAAGATTTATAACAAAGACAAAATGGTCAGCCAACTAGAAAATAGTTGCCTATTTACGGGCATCAGCGCTCAACACTGTGATGATGCTTGTTGTAATGCATATAGCGCCCTCTGCTGGTGAAAGAGAACTACTAGTGTAATACAATAATACTTAAATAAAATGCTATTTGATTGGTTTCCCTGAATAAATCTAGTGATAGCCACGCAAATCCACGATTAAATTAGTTATGTCGATATCGGCTGACCGATTCATCGTTCAGGCTCGTATTATTAAAAGAGAGCTGTGAGTCGTGTAATTGCAAAATATGTAGCTAGTTTGTTTCCCCTTATTTTAAAGTAAAACCATTATGCTAGTGTTGTTTTTTTTTTTTTTTGTTCTTCTGAAGTTTTTTGAAGATATAAAACACAAAAAAAGAGTAATTCAATAGAGTTAATTAGTTTATTTCCCATGAGGTCTTCAGGGGGAGGTTGGAGTTGCAGCAGCAACAAAGGAAAAGAAAAGACTGATTAAATTAGTACAACAGCAATACAAAGTCTTTCAACATTCATTTTGGTTAAATAAAAAAGTAACAAAGTGAAACAGTCCTGAACGTTAAGGTTTTTTTAGTGTATGCCCTACTGGGCATGAGGTCACGGTAGCAGCAGATGTTGCTTTTTTTGCATGAATTAGAGTTGGACACTTAAAAGAGGGCTCAATTTAATGTCGAGAGAGTTGTTGCTGTGATGTTTAAATATTATTACTGGGAGCCACCTTAAAGTCACACAAAAGAATAACAAATATAGCAACTGAATTAACAAGATTAATAACGCCTCACAGAATACAACGAAGGAGGCACACAAATGGCTCCTTTCAATTTTAAAGTTTGAGTACAGAAATATTGAAGATAGGGTTACAAAGAAGGATGTTTTGGCAGAAAATCGAGGTTGTGGAGGAACAATTGTAACAGTCCGAGCTTTCTTGGTATTCTCCTCTATAATAATGATCTTTTCAGATTACTTTTGCACTCACACGTGCATGTGCTGGTGCATGCTGCATCAACATTTTACTCACCTACCGAGTTCACTTTTAACATTGTGGGCATCTCAAAACACGCTACCCTCATTCCTATAAAGCACAGTCAGTTCCGGAGGATGTATGATTTCAGCCTGTCCCTGTGCTAGCCCAGTTCAAGGTAAACTAGCTGTGTTTTTACAACAGTCAGCTTCTTATTTGAAAGACTCTCCTATTAGTGTAAACTATTATAGCTCAGTTTTACAAGAGTTTTTATGACTTTATCTCATCTGACATTTTCAGTAACATGAGCAGACTAATAATAAAAGACTGTAATAAAAGACTGCTGCTGGTTCACTCTGTGTGGATGTCTCCTAACCTGAATCTAGTACTGCCCCTTTAATAAGCAAGGTAACACGATAACGTTAGGTAACAAACTACAATACAGATCCATATTTAACTAATCTAAATAAAGACTTGTAATTTTCAATGCAGATGTAATCCCTCTGTTTGATTTTCTCCTCTCATTTCTCGCTTGGAAGTCTATATTTCCCTTTTTTTTTTAAGAGGCCTTGAATGTCTTGAAGTTAACCTGAAGCCTTGTGTTTCAGATCTAGATGTAATAAGACTACCTTGCAGAGGGGCGCTGGCCCTTGATGCTGTCTTGTTTTCTGAAGATGTGATGTGTCAGTTAAAGCACTTCTCAGCATCAACAGTGCAGGGAATATATGCAGGAAAATAAATGAATCTCGAAATTCATTTTCGTTGGTGTTGGACCTCGCTGGGTTTTCAGATCCTTAATTGCCCTCATTAACACCGTTTTCTCTGCAAGTTGTTTAGAGAGTAACTTTCCACGACATCAGAAATAGGGCTGCATGAAGAGCTGAAAAATACCTTGATGTTGCTTAATCATATTTGGCAGGAATACTAATGTTTCACAAAACATAAGGCTATATTAAAAAAAAAAGCCATTAGATGTGAAACACAATCAGTTTGAACAAGGTTTCACTGACCAGATATACCACCCAAAATCTGTTTGGAAAGACACTTTGGAACTCGTCAGTACCCTCCACTCCAGACTCAATCCATCGCTGAAGAGATTTAACAGACGTCTTGTGAAGCTGCTCCTGTTACAAGACACTAGCTAGCGGGCCAAAAAGTCCAAGACGGGTCCATAGAAGCCTGCTGTATCGGCTTCATGGGCTCTGCTCATACTGTCTTGTGGTTTGGGCCGAGCAACTGTCATTTCACTGGAATTTCCTGCCATCTGCGCTTAGTCAAAGTTTCTCACAGATCCACACCTGCTTGTAAATATTTGGGTCTGCCAAGAGGAGAGGATGGAGGGATAGGTAGGTAATCATGATGGAGTGAGAGGAAGGGATCCACGCCCTGTTTTTGGACAGAATTTAGAAGTAATTAAACAAAAACGTATTTGTCTCTAAATGAAATGTAATATGTGTTAGTGACCACACTCTAGCCGATGTAGAGACAGGACAATGAGGTGGCTTATTTTAACAATAACCAGAAAAATAACTGAAAAGGAGTCCCATTTCTGGTGATCACGAGCCCTTTTTATACATGCATAAAACTCCTGAAAACTTCCCACAATTATCTGGGTGAGCTGCATGTGTGAGGGCAAATGGCAACATTTTTCACCCTGACTTTATCTGGATCTTTTCCTGCCACCACCTTCATATTTCTGTGAGACATTTGGGTGTGCTGATCTGTGAACGCATGCAGGAAACACTTAGTGGGTAAGGGCGATGCTGTTTATACTGTACAGGGAGATCTCCCTTTGGGTCCCTATACAGAATCACAGACTCAGTCAACCCTGAGATTTTCTTAGAACTCCTCCATTATACAAATCAGCCCTTAAAACGTTAAATCAAGGTCATCACAATGTTCCTCCTTCAGAACTGTAAGATAACAAACATTTGAAAGGATTGCATCATTTATCCTAATGATGGACAATCTCGAAACGTAATTAAGCTTTAAAAAAAAGTCAGAAAAGAATTTAAAAAAAATTTCAAAGTGTGAAAAGGGACTTTCTTTTTAAACCCTTTGCTTGAGTAGATTCATCAGTGTACAAACACTTGTACGGTTATAAAGCCCAAATAAGGTGAAAGGTTTGGAATTAAACATTCACGCAAAAGGTTACAGGAGATCATTCAGGCTATACGCATTGTGCACTGAACACAAAGCTAGTTGACTTAGCTTTTCATTAAAACCAGAGACAAATGGGAAAAATCCAGCCTGACTTTCTCAAAAGGTCTTAAATCTGTCTACAGGCACCTTAGTGGTCATCAAGTTGTAAAATCTTTGTTAAAGTTGCATGATAAAGAGTTATCAACCAGCAGAGATTCATGGGAGATACTGTTGTTCAAGAAATGGTCACACAAACCCACAGCCCATGAAAAATTAATATGTAGAGAACACAACATGAAGTAATCATGTGAGTTTCAGAGATGCTGGTAAGGAGATAGTGTTACAGATGGAAGGAGCCCTTTTGATATAGCCTTACTTTACTTGCTGTCCATTGTGTTTGAGCAATAATGATTAATTGAATTTACACCTGCTGTACATGAGACTATAATAATGAAATAATAAAGTTTAGCTATAGGGTTTTTTTTCACAAGTTACACAGGGCTTCAGAGAGGCAGTGAAAAAAAAAAGAGAAAATTAAATTAAAAAATTTGCAGGTACAAAAAAAACAGTATATTGTATTCTAAGATAAAGCAGTGTAATGATGCAACAACACAAGCAATGTGGTCACATTTCTTCACACTTAATCTGATAGAAGCTGTGTGGGATTCAGTGGCTTTGTAGCATAGCAATGCTCTCATGGCTGATTTGAATAGGCGCAGTAAACAGTAGTCAGAATACATTGACTGTAGCCATGTCAATAGCATCTAAGAATTTACCACAATGACCACATCAGTGGCCAAAGTCTCAACCACCACAGCCATGCAAGACAGCTGTAGCTGTGCTCTTAGAGGCTGCATGCTCTCAGCTGAAGGAGATGAAGTAACGAGCAGTAAATGCACAGGGTCACATTGTTTTTCTTTTAAGTTATTTAAGTTGTGTAGTTTTGACAATTGTTTGCCTTTATTGCATAGCTGAAGAGAGAGGAAATGTAGGGAGGAGAGAGTGGGGCATGACAAGCAGCAAAGGGCCGAGGTTGGATTCAAACCCACTTCCACTGTGATGAGGTCGAGCCTGCATACAGGGGGCACTGGATTTATTTGAACAGAAGGGAATTGTTGCCAACACAGGTATTGTAACATTGCAGCAGACAGGCACAGAAACAGAGTTATAGCTAATATGCGTACTTTGTATATTGGTTAATTTACTGCACTTTATTTTATCATTGAAATGTAGAAAAGTACATAGTGTGTTTTTTCTATTTACATTTCTGGTTTAATTTTCTGTAATTTCTGTGTTTCAAATCCTAGAAAGAAAATATATCGGGGTGGTTTTCCTATAGCGTGCAGCCCTACTTTAAAGGGTTGATGCAATAGCATAAAAAGACAACGTTACCCCCTGAAATGTACCAGAGAAGAAGAACAAAGTCAAGAGCCCAATGTAGAGAGAACTCTGCTGTTCGCTCAGTGGTCCAGTTACAGATTACTCGCTGCACTGTTTGCAGCACGAATGATCTCACCAGAGAGGAAGAACCTCTGGAGGATCATTGTATCTAAAGTTAACAGTAAATGAAGCCTCTTTCTAACATTACATGCATGAATTCGGATCCAATAACAGCTCTTATTTTGAGCAACATGAGACTGTGTTATTCACCTGCTCCCACTGAGTTCACTGCGACCCAAATTGACTCCGAAAATTTGAACAGTGCCAAAGATTTTTTTTTTTTTCTGGCTAAAAGCACAACAAAGTAGCCTGCAGTATTACGGATTTGGAAGTGAAATGGATAGAGCAGATAGAAAACAATTAGATGACTTCAATGACTGCAAACATTGACCGCATATAAAGATTGGCCGACTCATCTCAGCTGAAAGACCCTCCGAGGCAGAGACACTGACAATCAGGCTGGTGACATGATTCTAAACACTGGACATAAATCATCAATCACATTTGAAACAAAGACTTTAAAAAAAGGAAGACATGACAGCTCCCCAAAGGTGAAGGCAACACTTCTGGAGCTCCCCCAAATGATTGGCTTTGATAAGTTCTGCCTCCAATATGTTAACAGACAGGTTGATCTTTCTTAAACATTGTTTCTGTCCTTAAAGTGACGTCTTATTATGCTTGTTTATGTTTAGGTGTTCACTCCTCTAACTTAGTTTTGATTAGTGATTTGATGTCATAAAAAGCCATAATTGACAGCTCAGTGGAGAACTGCGTAGAGCTGTTTACATCATATCAGCAGAGTAATCGAGGAATGGGGAGAAGTAACAGACTCCTACGCTAGAGTCATTAAACTTTCCCGAACTGGGAGCGTCCGCTTCACATCAACAGAAGGACACTATGCATATTTTGGTATCTTTCCCCCATGCACTCTAAAACATTCTAAATCCTTTTTTTTTAATTTAGATCTGAGTTAGAAAAACATAAAGACAAAACAACATAACAATCAACATTATGTTGCTCCCCCTGGGAGATTCCAAGGCTTTCGCAGGCCAGATGGGATGAATGAAATCCCTCCATTTAGCTCTGCATCTCCCCAGAGGTCTCCTCACCGTCGGACATGCCTAGAAGATCTCTAAAAGAAGTGCACGAGGAGGCCTCCTTCTCAGATACCTGAACCATCTCAACTGGATTCTCTTGATGCGAGCGGCAACTCTCCTCCGTGCTCCCTCCACATGTCTGACCTCCTCTCACCATCTCTAAAGCTGAGTCCAGACATCCGTCAGAGGACACTTATTTCAGACACTTCCATCTGTGATCTTATACTTTCAGTCACTATCCAAACTCATGGCCATAGGAGAGGGATGGAGGTTGGACGTTTTTACTGGTTAATCAAAAGCTTTGCCTTTTGGCTCAGCTTCCTCTTCACCCCGACAGGCTGGCACAACGTCTGCATTACTGCAGATGGTGCACCAACCAGTCTGTCAATCTCACAATCCATCTTATCCTAACTTAAGAATAAAATGATCATATCTCATATAGGTCATCATCGTCTGTTTCAGCTGTTGCCTTCTCATTGGTTGTATCGAGGTCAGGATAGCAACTATTAATTTATATCTTTAATTTTTGCAGTATCATTTCATTTATTTTGTCTCCTTCTGATTACAGCTTGAAACTTTCTTCAGCCTTTTTTACTTTATTCACATTAATCTCCTTTGTCGTCTATGTAGTTTTTTGAGTGTAAAAAGTGTGTATAGCTTTAAGTGTCGGGTCAGCAGCTTCAGGTTTGGCCTCTTCACTCAGTATAAATACGAGTTTCAGAAGGCTCCAACACATGATCCTATTGTTGAAGTTTCTCAGCTCAAGCTGTTTGACCGCTCACGTTGATATTTTTACAGTGGTCGAAAGGCTGAACGAAAACAGGAGATTTTGTAGAGTTGTTGTGCACATCCATCATCGCAAAGTACAAAGAGATGTTTTCAAATGGACAAACTCTTCTACGTGCCCTTGAAGAGTCCGGCCTCGATTGAACTCCCAGAGTGTGAACAGAAAATCCAGCTGTTAGTCCCACAGCAGGCAGATATGTATTCAAACAGTAACTCAGCAAAGTGTTTGATCCTCGCTGTGGAAAGACTTTAAAAGCTCTGCTGTGGATCTGTCCTCCCTGAAATATTTAACAAGGATGAATGTGTGATATGTAAGCTGTGAAACGATAAAGTGTGCGCTGATTTCCTAAAAGCTGACACAGAAAAGGTTTTGTGCAAAATGTCCAAAACCAGAATTAAAGATCTTAATTGTTGAACTTGTTGTGTGATGTCATACTAAGACAATAACAGCTTAATTCAATGTAAGCTGTTGCTTCAGTAGTGGAGGAGGTTTAAAGGGGCTCTATAACAATATGATGACAGTTACTACTGTATATGTTGTGGGCTGATACATTTAAATGCCAGGATTGTCATTTAATCCTACAAGTGAGGTCTGAGCCAACATGTTACCGTTCTCAAGACCGATACAGATTGTAGTGCAATTTTTAAATGCTGGAAGCTGTCTGAACTTGTCAAACTTTATAAAATGTTTGAATCTACATGTGTGTCTGTTTTAATGTCAAAGAGGCGACAAAGAAGAAAAGGAAGTGCTCCTAATTCAGTTTCCCTTGGATGAAAAAAAAAAAAAAGGTTAATGACCACAGAGGAGAGTAAAATGTGATTTGTTGGCTTAGTCACAGTTCTCAAAATTGGTTTCACAGGATTAACCTATTTTTTCAACAGTGGAGGCCCTGAGGCACAAATTATGAAGTGAAGTGTAAACTTTCCCCGAGCAGCCAACTTTCCCTGTCACCAGGATACAAGGCTCTCATGTCACTCTGAAAAACCAAAGTGACACATTTGTGAATCTAATGAGCTATTCTACATGTATTCTTTCATGGACAGCCAGGCCCACATTTATGAGATTTTGTTCTGTTGCAAACATATTGTACTAACCTCAAATATATTGCACCTGAGGGTATTCCTACCCCTCAAAAATGTTCCCCATGTATTTAAAAATCTAAAAACTCAGCTTTACAGTGCTTGTTCTCATTTCCAAACTCATAAAACCTCATATGATCTGATTATGTAAAAATGTAATAAAAAAGCGCTGTATTTCAGTTTTTAGATGCACCTGGAGACACAAGGTCCTATATCCATGTATCTGATTGGTCTCTTACTGCAAGTCTACTTCATGCTGAAAACCAGTTGTACATGCATTCATACAAAGACAGATTTACCTTCATAATGTTTACACAGAAAAGAGAGCGACCTACAAGGTCTAATCTGATATGAAATCTTGGTGTGTTATTTCTCATACCTTTTATTTAAGGTTAAAACTGTCAGGCTTTTTTCTGACTTTAGAATAAAGATCAGATTTCTAAATCCAAAGGCTGAAGCTTGTTGTTGTTGTTGTTGTTGTTGTTGTTGGGCCAGCAGCAGAAGCTTTGAACACCAGACTGATAAATGATCATGTGTTCTTCACTTTGAGGATTACTTTACTTTTGATCGATTGTTTGTGTGAATCTATTGGTACGATACTGACACAACACAAAAGACACAAAACATTTTTTCACATAGTAACTCAAAAATAAACATTTGATTTTCGGGGTATGATTGCACAATGCACTGAACTCTTGAATTATATACACCAGTCTTTGAATGCAGGACTTTCACTTTAAGTTTTTACACTTTTTTTTTTACTGTATATTGACATTTTCTTGACAGCACTAGTGTGCACACATCATAGGTAAAAGATAAAAAGGGCATTATATTCCTGTATAATGTTTAATTTTATATCGAGACATGTAAGAGATTCAAACGTTAGCCTGTGATGAAGTTCAGCTGTGATTCAGTGCGATGTCTGCTTGAGCCCTCCTGTTACTACTGATCCTCCCTGACGCCTCTGTAACACCATCCAGGATTATTCAGGAAGGTTGGACTGGAAAACTGAAGGTTGTCTGTGTTCGCATGTTCTGTTTCAGTGAGGTTCTTTATTTTCTCTCACTTTTCAGCTGAACCAAAAAGCACAGAAAAAAAGTTTTGTAATTCAAGAAGCAGAGTGCTTATTGTTGAGACAAGTACACATTTGCTTGTCCTGAAATGCCACAGCTGTGTTTAGCTAGCCTCAGCAAGTGAATCTTTAAAAGACACCACATGAGATGCGCCTGCTATTTTATACAGTTTGCATGCTCAGTTGAGGCTTTGTGGGACACTTTTCTTAGTTTTACTGTCTGACTCTTCTTTCTGGAAGATGACCAGGGTGGTTTGTGAGAAGACTGTGCTGAAAAAACATCCCTCTTTTTTGCTATATTTGCTGCTGGGTTTCACTCAGCTGGATGTTTATGAGCCATGCAGTGATGCTAAAAATGAACCAGTTGTGGATTATTTATCAGAAGTTGTTGGTTTGTTTTTTATTCCTGTGAACTTCATATTTAGTTTGCAACTGTGGCCTCACAGTCTCAAAACTCTGATAAAGGTTTCAGCTCTCTCATCCTACAGGTACTAAGCTGCAATTATCATATTTCAACTATACCAAACCACTTCTGCTACACAAGTATCCTTATTACTGGTGAACTTGTCAACACAGAAACACATCCCAACCTCTCTAATTAAGATTCAACCACAGTTCCCATGAATGCTCTGCTACATGACTTTGGTGGGGGTGAGGGGGGGAACTCCAGCAATTTACGGGAAGAATCGTAAAACTATAAACCAGACTATACCAGGAAACAACGGGCATGAACCTACACTTAGTGACGCCTTCATCAGCTAATATAACTACAGAAGCGAACTTACTTCTCGTCATAGCCATGTCTCATAAAAAAAAAACAATCCACATAAAATCTCATTGAACCTTTCCTGTGTCTAATGACACGTGACGAGAATCCTGTTGTAAATTAATATCTGACGTAGGGCAGAGGACAAAGGATATAAAAAGTCAAGGACTTTTTTCACAGTACAGCTACTGTGTGTGTGTTTGTTGTGTGTGTGTGTTTGTTGTGTGTGTGTGTGTGTGTGTTTGACAGGAGTAGTTCATATTTTATCGGCCACTTTCCAGCCACCCTCTCCTGCATCACAGGGCCACTGGAGAGATGTGCTACACTACTCTTTCTCTGTGAATAGGCACATGGACCAGGTTCCAGGCAATCAGTTGCCACACAACGCCTGGCTGTTTGCTGCAGGGGTGGCCGTAATTCCTGCAGAAACGTTACAGCAGCTCTAAGGAAACCAAATAAACAAATGCAGCGGCGTCGCACACAAAAGTTGTGTGATTGAAGCCTGCTGACAAGGGGGTCGGACACACTGTTTGTTTTGGTTTGACTTCATCTGGGACCTTCTCTGCTGGTCATCTTGCTTCGTTTGTTCTTGATGATTGAACACAGTGTTGAAGATGAATGGAAATAAGAGAAAACATTTAACTGAGTGTGACACATTTGGAGTCGTGTGTTTCAACTCTTCACACAGCATGGCAAATTTTCACAGCAGCTGAGTCATACTCGAGTTTCACAAAATAGCCGTAAATCCATCCAGAGAGAGTTCAGATTGAACCAGTTCACGACAGTGGTGAGATACATTGTTTGGTATGTTTACTCTGCTGCTCCACTCCCAGTACTTTTTACATTCAAGTGTGTAAAGACGTCTAGAGGAGTAGTTTTACTAATATGAACAACGTTATGTAAATGCTGCTGTGGCTCAATGGGAAGCTGTTTTAAGTCTGATCAGTTGCGTGAGATGATGTCACCTGAGTCATGCTCTGTCAGATACAAGCTTGAAAAACACAAAGTCTGAGAAGTGTGGAGAGATAAAGAGATGAGCTTACCAGAACTCTGTAACTCGCTGCATTTGTGCTTAAAGCTCTTAATGCTATGTTAGCTGCTTCGACCACAACACACCTACATCTCTGAATGATCTATGGGGGGTTGAATTGCATCATGGGTACTTCCGGCACCAGATTTTGACGAGAGGGGGGATGCTAATAGGGTGATGTGGGGGGTGGATGCAGACTGGTACAAGCACTAAATTGTGTTTTTAAGCCTCTTATAATAATCATATTAAGAAACCCATATGTTTCTTGTAACCCTTAGGAGAGGGAGTCACACTAAGTTAAACATTAAAAGTTAAAAGTTGAATGTTGAGCAGTCGTATAAAGTAGTTCAAACTAGCGCTTTTATCTGTTAATTTACAATGATATCAGCCTCTGGTTAAAAAAGCTGTTTTGTGATCTTTAGCAGAAAGTGTTTTGTATTATCATTTTTTTTGTTTTTAGATGACTCATTTGGGTTTGGTTTCTGTCTCCCACAGTGCATGAGCGATGACTGACTCGCTTTGGAACAAATGACAGACGACTACAAATCCCCGGGACACAAAAGAGAAGATGCCAGCTGCTGAAAACATATCCCATTTGATTACATTTGCGAACTGAAAGATGCTGTTAAGGGTGCTACATCCAATGGATCCATGAAACTATTACATCAAGAATTCTGCTAAAATAATCTCTTGTTGGTTGCTAGCAAGCAGGGCCCAGGATGTGGCCCCCTGACCTTGGGCCTCCAGATGTCCAGCTGACCCTTCCTGGTTTTGGAAGTGTTTTTGAGGATGCTGAGGAGCTTCAGGCGCCGCTGTCTTCTGGTGGCTTCTGCCAGCCCTCGATACACTCAGGTGGTGTGGGGGTGTGTTATCTCCCCAGGACTTCCATGTCCCTGTCCTCGCTGGGCCGGGACCTCACCTCCCTGCTCAGCTGTAAGACAGCAGGAGCCCACATAGATAAGACTATGGAGGACTTAGCTACCACAGCAAATAGAGAACCTAAAGACGACAGCCAGAGACTCAGCTGTTACCCCCGGCCGTCCCTCCCTCTGTCCTACATGCTCACAAGCTGTGCCACATCTCCTCCTTTTGGCTCTCCACCATCCTCTCTACCATCTTCCACCTCCTCTTCCTCTTTATTTTTCCCATCATCTTTGCCTCTTTCTGATGCACCCAGGGGCAACAAGACTCCTCATCAACAACAAAAGTTACAGGACGAGTATCATACCATCAAACAAGAGCCTGCAGATGATTTCTCACCATGTAAGAGGGAACCATTTCAAATTAATCATCAGCAGGGGGAGCCGTTCCAAGCAGGCCATTCCCTCCAAAGTCTTGACAGTCAGGACAGCACGCAGCTTCATTACCCAGGACACAACAGACCTGTAAGACAGGAACCCTCTGTGGACCAACAGGAGCAGATGTGTCACTGGATCGACTGTAGTGCTAATTACAACAGCCAGGAGGAGCTGGTGAGGCACATCGAGAAGGTGCACATCGACCAGCGAAAAGGGGAAGAGTTCTCCTGCTTTTGGGCTGGCTGTGTGCGACGACACAAACCCTTCAACGCGCGATACAAGCTGCTCATCCACATGAGGGTCCACTCTGGAGAAAAACCCAACAAATGCATGGTGAGTTTCTCTACCTTTGTCTCATCAATCAAAAATAACATTTTATTAGAGCAGAACCAAAGAAGGGGCACAGCACATCATTGTCAACCCTAAATAAGTAACATTACATTTTGAAGCTACACTTAAGCAACTAGTCTGCGAGCTTTAGCTTGCAAATGCAGAGTGTGCAAGTCAGCCGGTACATCATTAGACAGGCAGGTTAGCCATACAGTCATTAAATTCAGTCCAAGTGAAAAGACTGTATGGAATTAAAGCAGTACTGAGAGAGTGAGAGATAACATTTCCCCCAAGAATTTGATCAATTTCTTGCTGTTAGAAAGTAAATAGAAATTCAACAAGTATAGCAAAACAAATGCTTTTAATTGTTGTATTTAATTTGATCTTTTCAGTTTGTACTTTTTAATCTACTTTGCACTTTTTCAGTTAAGTAGTCTCTCAAGGTTCAAGGCCCAATAGACCTCTGACTAGGTCTGGAAGGCAACAAACCTGCTTACAGTCGCTGTTGCTTTCTCAGACTGAGCAGCCGATGATCAAGAGCCTGTTAGACAGAGAGATGATCAAACGGTTTCCTTTCGTCTTGACAGGTTTCCCTTACTCATGCATACCAGAGGGAAGTGGCTGTGTTCAATGAATGGAATATGTGTCTGTAGCCGTGAGCACTTGCAGAAAACCTGCAGATGGCTGTGTGCTTATTCTGATAATGGCATTTAACTTATTGCTAAATAAACATTATTTTTTGCTAATTTAACACAAATAAATTCACACTTGGAGACACTTAGAGCTACTTTCAAAGTTTTTTCACCTATGGTCACCATGGTACAAGCAAGAGCAGGGGTGTTAAATAATTTTGTAACAGCTACTTCCTATCTTTAAAATCCAACAAAAACAAACTGTTCATTTGTTTGCTTAAGAGCTTGAAGGGGTATATCAGGTTTTCTAAAAATGAGATTGTATGAAGTAATTGTCAAAAATAGGTGTATTACCTATACTGTAATTATAATAACAGTAACAATAATGTTAACAACTTTATTTATAAAGCTCATATCTACACAAGGTTATAAGTGCTTTACAGAATGCATAAAAAATAAAAAAATAAAAGTACAAAAATTGCCCATGAATCCTTTTAAAAGTCCTTCCCATATAAAACATGTTTAAAGCAAAGATTTAAAAACAGGTAATAAGGTTGTAAGCCTAATGTCCTCAGGCAGGGAGTTCCACATCTAAGGGCCTCTGATGGCAAAAGTCTGGTCGCCCTTGGTTACCAGCCTTGCCTTAGGAACAACTAATAAAGTAGATGGTTGTCAACACAGTATTCACCCTTCACAAGCCTACAGGGTTACTGTACAAAACGGACAGAAGTAAGCTATGTAATTCAGTCAATGGGTGTTTGGAGCTAAAAAGTATGACGTTACTTTAAGTACCACCTAAACAATTTAATGAAACTTTAAAATGTTGATGTCCCCTGTGGAGAAAGCAGTACTTGCTATCTCTGTGTGTTTCCTTTTATTTAATGTCCCCTTCTGTCTTTTTACAGTTAATCTTATGACAATACTTACTGTCTTTTACTGTCATTTAAATGTTTAATGTACAGCTGCTTGCTGCTGTTTGTGTGCTGAACTCCTAAAAATAACAGAATATTGAGTGGAAAACACGAGGTGTAGTTTTTGTGGTTGTGTTTGTGTGTGTGATAAATGTCATTATTCAAAACCAACAGCTTGTACAAACGAAATTTAAACATGCACATAAAATAAGAGAATACAACAAAAGAAGAAACATTTAGTCTTAAAAAATAAAGTCGGATTTTTACAAACACGTCTTCTTCTGTTTGAGCCCGTTCATCTGGTGACTTTGTTTCCAAATCCTCAACCTTGACAGTGACTAACTGTCTCAGTGTAATTCCCAAGCGACTCAGCTGCTGTCAGCAACTCAAGACTCCGATTAATAATTCAGAAATTTGCACTCAAGGACACGTTTCCTATTTAAGTGAATTAGTTCATTAAAATGACCTAATCTGCTGCCAGCTTGTAAATATATGACTGTGGAGAGTTGCTTCCAAACAGATTACCGTAAATTCCGGACTATAAGCCGCTACTTTTTTCTCACACTTCGAGCACTGCGGCTTCTACTCCGGTGCGGCTAATGCATGGATTTTTTATGGGGGACAATGAGCTTCTGCCGCAAAAACATTTGACTTCGTCACGTCGGATCTTAATATCAGTCATTTTGCGCTTCATGCACGCACCCTCATCATGGAAAACACACGGAGAAATACATATGATGTAGCTTTCAAGTTAAAGGCGATCGACCTGGCTGTCAAAGAAGCTAACAGAGCTGCTGCACGTTAAGATGACACTGACAGAAACAACAGAGACTGAGGAAGTGAGTAATGAAGTCATTCTGAGGCAGTGAATGGATGGACTTTTTCTTGTGAAATATATTACGGTCATCTTTTTCATCAGCCGTGTTACAGACACCGTCGGCTAGGCTTCGTATTGTAACGGTTCATGTTGTAAAGTCAGTAGTTGATAATGTGTTCATAATTCCGATTATGTGGAGAGTCAGTGAATGCACCAGCGAGAACGTGTTGAGTGGCTGTATGAGAGAACGCTGGGGGAGAGAGTTGGATTGTTACAGCAAGTTATGGTTTTGTTCTCCGCTGTAAACGGCGTGGTCACGGCCGACAGTGATCGGGTTATTAAAAGTTATTATTTGAACGCTCTCGTCGTCCTTTAACGTCCGTACGGACGCTACAGTATTTGCGGATGTTACCGGTAGCCTACGTCTGTGTAAATAGCTCTTGTTATAGCGTGGACACCTGCGGCTTATAATCAAGTGCGGCTTATATATGTACAAATACATTTATTTACTTATTTTTAGCCGGTGCGGCTTATATCCAGGTGCGCTCAATAGTACGGAATTTACGGTAATAAAATTAAATCGACATCTTTGAAAAAACATCATCATTAGACACACTTGAACCATGTGAGTCACGTTATTTCATTTTTTATAATGTGCTCAGTCCAAAACATGTAAATTAAGTCATTCTGGTGCTGCAATGGAAAATGTATTTCTCATGAATGCAGTCAGTGTTTGTTAATGAATTCAGCTGTATTTACCAGCTCGTAATGTCGAGCCTCAGATCAGACAGGTGTTGTTCAGGTTGTAAACACATGTTCCCAAAGCATTTTGAAATCCCAGTGGTAGAGCAATCATTCATAATTTATGATGCTGAAATGACATTTAGATAGAATTAAAGGATAAATCTTTGGATGTTGTATATTTTCCTATCTGTCAACAAATCCCATTAAAGGACCAGAACCAACAGGGTCTTATTTTTCTTTTGGTATTTACTCCACTATGCCTGTCTTTCAAGTCAATTGCTCCTGAAACTATACATTTTTGAAAGGGTTCCACAAATTTCATGTTTGTAAAACGATTCTGTAATTAGCTTTAACATGTGGGCACTGTTTTTTTAGCAAACAGAGGTAAAGAGCCCTTTCACTTGGGATTATTTTCAGGTTGTTTGTGACTGCTCTTTAGAGCGACACATATATGGCACTATAACATGGTCCTGACCCATGTGATTCAAATTAATGGTGCCAAACATTAAAGGGCTCGTGACAGATTTAACCTTGTTCATCTAACTTCAGTATGACTCCTTCTGATGGCCTTTATGACAAGAAACACATTATTAGGATGGCTGTGGATCTGTGTTCGAGTTGATTGTCTCTCAACTGGAGGTTGGCGGTCCAATCCCAGCTCTTACAATTCTCATGTCGTCGTGTCCATGGTCAATCCAAGTTGCTCCTGATAGCATAGCTTTCTAATGTGTTCAATGGGATGAATTAATACTGCATTTATGATGAGAACTTGTTAATGTAGTAAGCCACCTCAACTTATCCCAACCAATCACAACCCATCCCATCCCAAACCATCCCAACCCATCCTAAACCATCCCAACCCATCTCAAACCATTACAACCCATCTCAAACCATTACAACCCATCTCAAACCATCCCAACCCATCTCAAACCATTACAACCCATCTCAAACCATTACAACCCATCTCAAACCATTACAACCCATCTCAAACCATTACAACCCATCCCCTCCCCTCCCCTCCCCTCCCAAGCCAACCCATCACATCCCAACCAATCACAACCCATCCCATCCCATCCCAAATCATCCCAACTCATCACATCCCAACTTATCTCAACCCAACCCATACTAATCTTTTCTATCATGTTGTGATTTATTACTGTATAGTGCAGTAATTGCAGGAGTTGATGTCACTTGCCATTGTTGGTGTTGACATATTCATGGGACTTGTAGAGGATGCCATAAGTAATGCACTAATCTGATTTGATTGATTTTAGTGTAATAAAATAATCCATTTGAGCTCAAAAGTAGAAGAGGTCTTGCATGCACCACATTTGATAAAAAGCTAATTTCCCAGTCCCTGTGGAGGGGAGCAGAAACAATCAGGCACCAAGCACAATCTAAATCTTCTCGATAACTGGACCATCAACCAATGAAAAATCAAAAGATTAGAATTGGAAACATGACAAGTGATTTTACTGATACATTTGAAGTGCATAATAAACTTTAATCCTTTATAATCTCTAAAGGAAACATGACTCTCCTGGATTAATACAGACGCTGTACTGTAAGATGTCTTGGTGAGGAAACAAAGAACATAAAGTGAAACAGAGCTGAAATTAAGCTGCTCTCAAAGGCTTCCTCTGTCAGAGACTTTTCTCAATCTGTTTCTATTTAGGAGCCTTATTTATTGGTGAGGGTAGGGTTACATTTGTTTGATTGTTGAATAATATTTTAACTACAGTAGCCATGGGGTAATACGAAAAGACAGATTAGAGGGGAATTAAGTCTTTCTTCCTTTGAAACAACTCAAACTGTTGTCCTCACTACTGAGTTCATTTAAAGATGTTGTTAAACCTGTTTGTTTGTTTTTTTTTTGTTTCCTACAACATGTAGAGACTTAATCTATAATCTGTGCGTGCCAACATTCAGAGATGTGTATTTAGAATAGTTTGAGGGCTGGATTTCTCAGTCACTGCTTTTAATTTTTAGTTGTTTATTTTGTACTTATTTAGGGCGATTTTAAATCTTGGCTTAATTAGTGAGAATGATGTAATGTGTTTTTTTTATGTATGAACTTTGTAAACTAAATGAGGTGACTGACATTTACTGACTCATTAGCACATCCTAATAAAAGCCTGAAATGTTTCCATATTTTCCTCTGGATTAGTTTGGATCAAACACATTGTTCTCATGTTTCTCATTTGAAGATTTGCAAAACATCCGTTTTAGAAACAAATCCTCACTGCTTTCAAATTTAAATACAGGGCATTAATGTTATTTAAACATCATGTTATCCTTTAAAAAAACGCCATGCCTTCATCTTGGGTCTTAAGGACACTGTTTTTGAAGATGAGAATTATTTCCTTCTAAATCACTGGTAGATAAATCTGCTAATTTTTACTTTTAGCCTCAAAATACTATAGTGTAAAAATAGTGAATATATTTTCTTGTGATCATCTCTTCAGGGCTCCAGCAGGACTGAAATCAAATCTTGGAAAATATTTCAATTTAAACATAAAAACACTTGACAGAAAGTCTGTGAAATCTGAGATCAAATTAGACAACGTTTCAGGGTGAGGTGGCCTAGAAGTTAGTTTGTGCACCCCATGCCCTGATTTCTGACTCTATCTACTGACCTGCCTCTCTAATGAAGGCATGAAATGCCCAAAATTAAATCTTAAAAAGAAAAGGGTAGAGTTTCTGTCAAGCTTTGGTGTACAGCCTGCGCCGTATTTCCTACTCTGATATTTGCTTCTTGTCTGGCTCAAGTCCAACCAAAACACTTTAAACAGAACCTACCACAGCTGGTGTGTGTGTGTGTGTGCGTGCGTGTGTGTGTGTGTGTGTGTGTGTGCGTGTGTGTGTGCGTGTGTGTGTGCATGTGCGTGTGTGGTTTTGCTCCAGTTTTCTATATGGAAATCAGCTATGAGCTGAGTTTATGATTTAATATGATTTAAATTTGTTGAATTACCTCTAAAGCAGTGAGCTCTGCTGGAACAGAGATGTACAGCAGTAAAGTGAAATGTGGTTTTATTATGTGTTAGATACAGGCCAACGCATAAAAGATTAGGAGAGGATTTTAATGTGATTTGTAATAGAAGATAAATGTACTGCTGGTTATATTTCTTTCAGTTATTAAAAGTCATATAGAGATGTTTCTTTATACTCACACATATGATAGCTCTGACATTATGTTAAAGGTCCAATGAAATGACAGATTTTAGGGGTTAAGTCCTTGAGAGCGGTCGTCCAGGGTCTGAATCTTACCTGTGCATCCATGGCGTTCTCCACTTTCTCTCTCCCCCAGTGTCTAACTCTATCTAACTCTGTCCTATCTCGAAAATAAAAGCATAAAAAGACCAAAAATAAATCTTAAAAAAAAAAGAAAGGAAATGCTGTATATTCTTACCAGTTCAATTGTTTTTTAGTCTCTTAATTCACACAGACTATGCATGAAAGATGGCAATCCATCAACAGTGTAGTGGTACACTTCTCTGTTAAACTCACCCAAGGGACCTCCTACTAATCACGCTTCTCCACTTCATTTTAGCTTACAACAAGCATTTACTGCTTTCTAAAGTAAACATTAGTAGGCTCAGAGCAGCCTAGGCCTGTCAAGGCTGTTTTGTCATGAGCCTGGGATACGGCCAAAGATTTCTGCCTCTTAAAAGGACGTTTTTTCTGACCAAAGTAACTTTTGCTGCTTTGCGAAAGTGCTCATGATGGATTAAACCAGGTCTTTGTAATATAGCAATAAGTAAGCTCTTTTTGTAAACATAACAATGATCATGGTCTTTTTACCTGCTCTGTTGTAGTCTTAGATAACAAAGAGTAAGGTCGTTTACCTGCTTTTTGTAAAGCATTTTAAGATAACAATTGTTGTGAATTGGCACTATAAAGATTGATTGATTGGTAGATAGGCTGAATATTGTAGTTACTCAAAGTACACCAAGACATGTCTTGACAGACCTTCCTTTAGAAAGCCACTTTTTTTTTAGGTTCACTTGGGGACAGCAGATAGAAGCTGCAAACACGACACTGACGCATCATCACCATTTAAGTAGAAATGGTGAGCGTGTAAGCAACCAGATGCTTATTTACTCTCCAGGAGTTGTGGAACAACAGGATCATTCATTTTGAGTAGTACTCACTTTTAACTCTGCATTGATCTTTACCATCTGCTGAAGAATCTGAAACATCTGTATACTTAGCTTCTAAATGCTCCACTATGTTCACCAGTGACCAGAAAAGAAAAGTGATGGGTTAGAAAAACAAAATAATGAGCTGAAAACCCCTAAAACACTTCATAGAGCTAACAGCAACTACTGAGTTAATAATTCTTAGGTCTCCCCTTCACACACACACTTAAATTATAGACCGTGACAACAGTCCTACACTAACAACGTGTTGAAAATCGACATGAAAGATGATAGAAAATAGCACACTCAGGTTTATATTCAAACTCAACATACATATCCATCTTCCTTATGTTGTTGTTATTATATATTTTCACGATCAGTTTGAGGGCTGCTCCAAAGCATTCTCACGTCTGGAGAACCTGAAGATCCACCTGAGGAGCCACACAGGAGAGAAGCCGTACATCTGCCAGCACCCCGGCTGCCTAAAAGCCTTCAGTAACTCCAGTGACCGAGCCAAACACCAGCGCACACATCTGGACACGGTCAGTGAACACACAGTCACACACAGCCATCCACACTACACCACGTCGTATTCCATATTACATATATGCTGACTTAGTGTGGAGTGTATCATTATAACACAACGGTGAATTTCACTGAATACATTTGAAGCTGTGGTTTATTCCAAATGCACAAATGAATTATTGTCAAAATCAAATTGTTGTATATATAGCATGCATGCCTAAATGAATTAAACTGAGACTCAAGCCAGTATGCTTTTGCTCTTGCTGAACCAGCAGCAGAATTTAAAATGTAGTAATCTTAGATGATGAAACTGATGTGGACATGCGTGAGGTCACTCTCTCTGTTTCTCACTGAGGAATCAACACAGAGCAGAGTCAGGTGTGTTTCTAGCTGATTGACCTTGATTAAGACCAGGTGTGGGGAGCTTAGATATACTCAAGGGCTGTTTTCAGAACCACCTCCTACACTAGAAGTACAGTGATTTGGCCAGAATGCAGCTTATAGTGTGGGAACAAATGCAAGATCCACAGTATACCAAAGATACCCAGATGTTGTGCAGATTCTGAAAAAAAGTTTCAGTATACATGAGACTGTTCTCACAATTCAAAGCGCCAGGTAAGAGATCATATTGATAGACAGCAACGACTGTATTATCAGGGGAAAGAATCACAATCAGACCAAACCACACAGTCATACAATCATCTTTTTTGATTCCCAAAATCTTTAAAATCAAATTACAAAGCTGTGTTTTCATTTTATTGAGCTTAATTTTTCATCACATTTAAAAGTTGCCTCTTCTTATTTTACTTTTTAATAAGAACTTCAAAAATATTTACTTTGAGGAATAATGATTTATGTACAAAACACAATGATTTTGATGAGTATTGTTGATGTACTTTGCTTCAAATAATCGCTCCATATACGTTTTGTTTTTTCAAAGTTCACATTGAAACAGCTGCATTTAAATATCTCAATATTTTCAACACATGTTTTTCAAACTCTAAAAGCATCAGAAACGGCAGAAAAGTACCTTAATTTATACTTAAAATCATGTTGAAATGTTAACACTTCTGTGTGCTGCCTTGTTGAGTTACAGTGGACACACTATTACACATTTTGGACAAAGAGGAGACCCTGCCTTTTGTCCTCAATCACTGATATTCAAACACGTTTCTAATTTTGTTAAAGTCCAGGTTGCTAAGTTGTAAAGAAAGACATTTGAGAATGCTCCTCACTGTGTTAGGTCAAACAGTTGTTTATCTGGTCTATTTTGGGTCATCAGATATTTACAAGGATGGAGATTTGAAACACAGTATAGTTTAATCCCGTTTAGTTTAGTTTGATTCTTTTTAAAATTGCAGAGTGGGTCTTTAAATGTGAAAGTAGGGCCATGCCAAAGGGAGTAGGTGGTTTTTCCTATCAAGGGCCCTGACTAAATGAAGGCATTAGGAACATTTACAGCATCACCTCTATGTCTAAATGATAAACAGCTATCATTTGAGCACATCGATGAAGCCCAGAAACGTTTTGCCTGTTAGGGTAGAAAACCACATTCTCCTGCAGGCTTTAAAAACGTATACCTCGATAATAAATCTATTTGCTTTGTCATGAGTCGGAATACGCAATGCACTCAACACACATCAAATCACTTTAATTTAAAGTGCCATTGCTCCACTCTTCCCCCCTCTTTCTGCAAGTTCCCTGATCTACAGTCTGAGCTTATTGTAGGATTGTGAAACTGCATACCTGCTGCGGATTTATTCTACAAAAACCACAGTTATTTTTACTCCTGCTGACAAGCTATGAGGGACTTAACGCTAATCCAGCAAATCAGATCTCTCATTACACGGGTGAGATGACGCTTTAAGATGCACTCCAGTGTTATTACAACGAGAGGAGAGAGTTATTTTCTCCTTTTTGTGGTTTCATACTGGCTAGTAGCGGCTTTGCAGTTGCGTCACAAATCAAGAATCGGACACTTTTGGCGGCATCACTGAGGCCCAGAGGAGAAGTGAATGTAAATAATTGCTGAATATAGCATAACATCCAGCCAGGAAAAGACGAGTGTCTGATCACGCTGTTTAGGTTTGACTAAATAACTTGTATTGTGTTACTAATGTTAGGAATAATATTGTTATGAAGGATTTGTTCCCCAAAGGAATTCTAATGCTGGAATGTCTAAACTACAATTTGCAACTCACAGTACTTCAAAACGTGGCAAGTTTGTAGCCTTTTAATTAGTTTGCACACTTGCTGCACACCATTTCCTGCTGGCTATTTACCTTTACATTACATGCGTTCTAATCAAAAAAAGCAACAAATGTTGAAAACAAATCAGCCCATACTAAATGTATGTGTGACTAATGAAAACGGCAGATTTAAATCTTCTGTTCTTTAGCTGCTTTGTCGCGTTTGTGAGTTGGAACTTCACACTCGTAACATCTTGAATTGCAACATTAAACAGGAAGGCTTTGTTTAATCCCTGTCCATTTATCACTTTCAATATTTGTATAATTTTGGCATACACACAGAACATGTCGACTGATGTGTCATTAATCATTAATTTATGTCTTAATTTTTTGCAGCTGACAGTACTGCTATGCATGCAACAGCTCTGAGATGTGTACACAGGAATCGCCGAGTTGAAAGGTTCTTTCTGACTTTTCCCTTTAGAGCATGCAGCTCACCTTTCAGGGAATATTTCATGACAACAAGACATTGCCCAACTTTTGCATGTGACGTACAACCCTGCAGAAGGTTACGCTCTTTGATGACACATCTTTGATAAAGAAGCTGAAATTTGAAATGCATACGTGTCTGTAAATACTTACAAAAATTACAAATGAGCATACAACAAAAAATTAAAAATCACTTCTATGTGTCACAGACAAGATGTCAAATTTACTTTACTTTACTTTTGCAAACATGCCATTCTTTTCTCACATTTGAATTATTATAGACAACAAACAGCGTAGCATAGTTTTACTTCCGTTCTACAGCTGATCCCTGGATTCACCCCTTTCTCTTTTCTCATTTGAATTTTTCGTTTTTAATCATTCAAATGTACATCTTTAATTATATTGAGTCAATTCACAGTGCATATAAGACCGCAAGGACAAGCATGTTCTTATAGGTTTTTCATAATTTCTTTCCTTTTCAAATAAAATCACACTAAACATGAAAGAAAATCCATAGAAACAGAGGTATTTTGTCATTTCATTTTCATTTAAAAGTTGACTGCATGTTTTTGTTTCAAATAAATGTATTTATGCTGAACTGGACAACAACTGTGCACTGAGCGGTCCCTCTCTCTCTCTCGGTTTCTTTCTATAAGCCTGCAGATGACAGGTAAATATACTTTACTCTAGTCTCAGGAGTAGATTATGTAAAATGTTGACACAATGTACATGTGCTTCCTTTCTCTGTTAGCGCAGATGTCACGCTAAGTAAACTATATTTGCAGCATTTATCCTAAATGTTTGGGTGTATAATACACAGCACTACTGTGCTCAGCATCACACATGCAGACACTCTGGATGTGACTCAACCAAAGTGGTGCTTAGCTTTGTATACGTATATTTTGTCTTTGACATCACATCCAGTGTGACTGAATAAACAAAGTATTGTGGAGTGAATGTTTTGACCTTAACTTGTGTGTATATAGAGTAGGTATAGAGCATGGACTGTATAAAGAGATGGACAACATTATAGCTCCAAAAAAAGCAAAGTCAGTTCCCCCCGCTGACTGGCTGCAGTACAGGTCATTAAGCCCGCCTCCTCCATGTAAACAGATGAGATGGGTTCGACTCCAACCTGTGCCTCTTTTCCCACATATAATTCCCTGCTCTGTCAGCCCAATTTCAAGACTCTACTGCTCTACCAATAAAGGCTTCATCTTCAGAAATAACCTTGAAAAGAAGAAACGCAGGACAGAATTGTTATTTTGCGGTTGTGTATAGATGTATCATGTATCAGCAGATGTTTATACATGGTTTTACTTTTGTTTTTGTACTTTTTAAAGGTCTTTTTAGCATTAAAGGAATGCTCACTGTACACTTTGCAATGTGTTTTTAAATGGTATATAAATTACCTTGATAATATTATCCATGGAGTGAACACAGAGTGAGAGGTTCATGTTTTTCACGTCGTGTGTCACATCTTGCTCAAACTTTCTCACTTCTCTGATCTCCTCTCATTGCTGTTCATTCACAGAAGCCGTATGCCTGTCAGATCCCAGGATGCACCAAACGCTACACTGATCCCAGCTCGTTACGAAAGCACGTCAAAGCTCACTCCGCCAAAGGCCTTCAAGAGCGAGAGGTCAAGGTAAAACTAGCAGATGTTTTTACTTGTTTGGAATTTAGCTGAGGGCAGAATATGATTACTACTCTGATCTGCAGCATTAGAAACAAACATCTCTAAAACCTCCCTGTGTCTCTAAGCCTGGATTTTCTTCTCTTTTTATTACTTTTACTTTTTGGGGCATTTTATTGGGCAGGGACAGAATGATCCTGTTGAAATTGATTCTGTATGGAAAGGGTATCCATTACACAATTCACTTCAATTTTCATCCAATGGTTAAACCTAGTTAAAGAGTAGATACTAATCGTGGCTAAGCCAAAAAGAACATTATTTTGATACAATATGACCAATGTGAACAAAAATTACTCACTTCTCTTTATTGGTATTTTCAGAACTTCACCTGACAGGTTTATAATAGGTTGGATGAATGGTTCTCCAGATAAGGACGTACGTACATACTGTACATGCATGCATACATAGAACATGAAGTTCAAAGAGAGATTTGTTCGTGTGACCCGTGTGCAGAGGCGTGGTCCTCCGGGCGGACTGCCTGAGTTTGAATCTGAGTTGTGGCTCCTTTCCCACGTGTCGGTCACCACTCCCTCTCTCCCTGATTTCTTACTCTATCAACTGTCATGTCATAAAAAAATTCTACACAAAAAAATGAAACAGAAAAAAATGAGATTTCTTCATCTATACTTCTAAGAAAGAACAAAGTGAATAGTTGTTGCATTTTCCAAAGAAAGGGTTATCTGATAGGTCTCTGGTTCTTTTTTAGTACTCCGTTTCTGCTTGTATAATTTTCGAGAGAAAGACATGAATAACCACAGGAGGAGAGAGTGAGCATGTTTATGATTCAGTAGGATGAAATACAACAAAACACTGTATTACACACACTCCCTGGAAGTCAGAATAGGGAGCCTATTGTTCAGTGTTATCTGGGCCTTGTTTGTTTTCTATGGACCATGAGTGACACAGGGCTTTGTGTGTATTCCCATGGCTTGTTTGTTTTAAACGGAACCACGTGTGCTTGTAAGTTGTGACATGGCTAACACGCCCTGCGCTGCAGTAAACCCTGTGGGGCTAAGAAGGACTTTGAAATATTAAACATGCACATCATAAACTCCTCACGGTTATACATGTCTGAAGCCTGATGTATCCCAGCTATTGAAGTTTGCATCTTCATAAACACTGGTTCAGGCGAAAATTTTTCTCTGATTATTCATACGTCTTTTGTGGTTCCTGGGTGTCCTTCCTTGGATTCCTCTGGGCCCAAGAGCTGTCCATAAACTGTTTTGGATAGTCCTCAGGGAAGCTCTGTTAATGCTGGATAATAAAGTAAATTGTCTTGCCTTAACTTTGTTCGAACATTTTGGAATACAAATGCCTTACAAGATTTCTGGATTTTGTACTTTGAGAAGCTGGATCACAATACGAAACAAGAACCAGGCATCTGGTTCAAGCTTCAATTCTCTGAAAAGATTAACAGTAGAAAAGTGCCTGCAGAAAACTCACTGGTTTCAATTGATCTACTGTATGTCCTCAAAAGACAAGTGAATCCTTTCAGTGTTTGGCTCCATGGGAGTTGTATTGCCCAAGAGCAAAAACCCAATTGTTAGACAACTAAGCTGAAGATTTCACATAATCATTCTCATCCTTACACATGGGTAGGCATCTTCTCATGCTCTCCAACGTGAAAACATGACACCAAATGTACCACAAAATATTGTAGTCATCTATGTGAACATGTTTAATATGTGTGTTTTACAGGTTCAGGTGCACACATTGCTAGAATCCGACATTTTGAGTGATTGTCTGGCGAGGCAACATCTCCACAGCTCCGCCTCTTCTCACCAAGGAAGCAGCTCACCTTTACCCAGTCTAGATGACTTCACAGGTATGCTTGGATGAAACAGTAGCAAAAGCAAAGGAAATTTGCCTTTAGTTGCACAAAACAAAAAAAATTGCCGAAACACCTGGGCTGTTAAACTGTCCCTTTCATTTGCACCCATGGCCTCATTTGCTCCTTTTCCTCCCCCTCCCTTCCCATTCCTTCGATGATAGCTCATCATGCCAGTGTTTACCTTGTCCAATTACCGGGCACTGACTGCGGGCATGTTGGCCCTCTCCCCCTTCGTCCTTCAACTTCTCCAAACCCGTTTTCCAGCCAAACTCTTTTTCTTTCCCCTTCAATGGCTGAACTGAGATCAAGAAGCTGTCAGGTACACTGAGGCTCAGTTGGCAAAAGAGAGTGGAGAGTGTCCAGGAGAGCTGTCCACATCTATTACTTCAGACTACTTGCAGTTTTACCCAGAAGACTTTGAGGGAAAAACCTCAAACGGCACACTGCACTATGTTTATTCAGGGTGAAACAAGTATGTCAGTGTTTCATTTTAAAAATGTCTCAAGAGAACTTTCTCCTTATCAAAAATGGCCAAACATTTTAGCCTGAAGACAAATTTCCGAATGCCAAGTATATAAACTTGTGTATGTACATTTATGTATTTATGATGCATTATGGTGATACATACTATTGTCGTCAGCTGCCCCGAAACCTGAAGTCTAAGCCACATGTTGAAAGTCCTTTTAATTTAAAGCAGATATTTTTGTTTCAGCTTTATGAACACAAACTAAAGAATATGTCATTATCAAATACTGAACCTCCTGTAGGTGTCAACGTGGTGTCAACATCCATTAGCTTCTTTTTCAAGATACATAAAGATACAATTTCCATATATTTATTTTTCAACCACTCTTACAGATGTAGGCTAGGCACTTATTTTTTGCCCCTTATGCTTAGTATGTTTAAAACACTGGAATTTTCAAAATACTATAGACATTTGTTAAATAGCTGTCTAGTTTCCTGCTAGCATAGGTCGCTACATAGCTAAAGATAAATTAAAGTAAGTGCTTATGTTTACTGTTGTGCTATGACGTGTGTATTAGCCCAATTTATTGATGGATCAGTGGAAAAGTACATGGAACAAGATTGGTAATAGTTCATCTCTTGTTATAAAACAAGCTGTGACTGAGGTCAGATTTAAAGGTTTGTAGTTAGCCCTAGCTAGCTATCACTCGTGGCTAATAACTAACTAAATGACAGACAAGTCACAAACTGTAGCTTTGTGTTAGGCCATATATTTATAAAAAGTTTGAATTTGAAAGGTTGAAAAGATAACTATTAATCTAGCAGTTTAATCAACAAATAATTCATAACATTTTAGATGTTTATTCAGACTTTTAGATTTACCCTCTAGTTTTGCTGTTTTTTTGCCTATCATTTTGTGGTTTATTGTCTGAGAAATTGTAATGACAATGTTATATTATTGAGATGTGTTTTTGGCTAAAAGATAAAGTGATTTACTTAAAAATTGTCGAAGTTGAAGTCATAGCTTAATTAAATTAAGACAGGCTATCGATGCAGGAACAATCTACCAAAGTATTCAGGCATTTATAGTACAACTTTTTGGAACAAATTGAGCAAAGCAGCAGATATTGTATTTCAAATACATTTAAAGAAAGTTGTTAAATGTGTTGGTCTTTGTTCTTATCTTGACTGCTGTTTAAATCTACTTCACTGAAGCTTGTTAAACCTTCACTAAGAAGACCTATTGTGATGTTGGATACTCAAAAGATGTGTTTTAATGAAGTTAAACTTTTATAAACGTTTTCCTCTCTATCAGGTGTGTACTCGAACAGCAGCATCGTCCACAACAGGGGAAATGCGGAGTTTCTCCCTCCGTCAGCAGACACATGCTCCAGGTATCAAGGCCTAGAGGGAAACTTTGACGCCAACAGTCCGATGTCTTCACTAACAAGCCCGGGGAGCATCAGAGAGGGGTGAGTGTACGATGTAATGTAAGCAGATAAATGAAGTTAAATGTTTTGCATCCAAAAAGTCAATTAGGCTTTTTATTTACCCATGAAACATTACTATAAACACATGGGCGTCTTGAGCAATCCTCCAGTTGAACATGTTCACTCCTTCAAACAGATTTAAACAACTGACTTTGAGTTGTTAAGTGCCATGTTGGTACAGTTTTTTCCCCTTTTCACTCTGCTTCAGGGAGTTGCTCTTGTTTCATTGAGTAAGGTCACAATAAAAAAAAAAAGGATAACGCTTTTCAACAATCATTTAAAAATGGCTTTGCCTTTATTTCTTGGAACTCAGGGTATTTTACTCAGCAATATGCCCACAGGAAAACTTAAATGGTCATTTCATCCAGTACAAAAACATATTTTCCCACTTACCACTTGTGTGTTTGGCAGAGTTTGGAGTTATCTGCTGCTTGGGCTTTTCCTGCCAACAAAATACAATGGACCTGAATGAGAATTTGTTTGTATTTGGCAGTTTTCATCCCGAGAAGTTTTCTACGAAAGACAGAAATAGCAAGAACTGACCACAGATTTCTGCTCCTCTTGGCATGTGAAAACTGATCTATTGGTAATTCCCTCAAAATCGTTCTTCATTTAATGGATTTTGTATTATTAGCGTTTTTTAAACTGCTAGAACTTTTGTTTTGCCCCTTTTGTCTGGAAAGCACACGCACAAAAACGGGCAGCTTATGCTTGCTGGAATAGACCAGAGGCATTATCACCAGTGATGGAGTTTTGGCTTTGTGGTTGTGCTGATTGGGGACTTGGAGGCCACAGAACTTAGTGTTCTGTAAACTGAGACAAATGTTGTCTAGCCCAGTGTAAAAGTAGATGTGAGACTAAAAAGATACAGCTGAAAGCCTCTAGGCCTGCAGTCTTTTGGATAATATTGCCTCAAATCATTGGTCACCAAAGAACTGCCCGTAAAATAGATTTTATTGGCACAAAAGAAACAACAAAGGCCGTCTGCCCAGTAAAGAGAGCTGATAAGGGCCAACATAACATTTCTGTGGTTTAATACATGATATAGAATCTTCACATAGTGTATACTGCACATACTTTCACACAGCATTGTCCAGTGTTTCCACGATTTATTTTGAAATGAGCTTTGGAATTTGGCAGAGATGTTATTGGAGGAGCTAAGATGGGTTCAACCTCAAACCTAAAGGTTTAAGTTTGAAGGTTTATTCTCAGCACAGGGTCGGACTGGAAAAGCAGATTTCACCTGATTTGTAAAGCTTTTAGCCTCATCTTATGGCCTTCATGCAGTGGACAACATTTCCAGTAAGTTAACTTTGAATAAGTTTTGCTGTACACTGTTCATGAATAACAAAAACTAGTAATGATTGATGGAAATCTGCCTTTTGTAAATGAAGGATTTCCCTTCCTCCAGGTTTACTCTCTCTGACGTATCGTAAGTAGTGCACATCATGTTTGTGCGTGTGTGTGAAAAGTTGTGAATTCCCTCATTAATAAAGTTTTTTAAATTAAGTAAATGTATTATCGCAAGGATTGTTGCATCTGGAGTATTTTGACATTTTGAAGATCATAAAAATATAAAACAAACCAATATAAGGTTCTTATTTAAGTAAATAACGAGTCACTTTTAATTCCGTTGTATCTGTCTTTAAGCAGTATTTCAAAGCTTCCATCTCCTCTCTGAGTTTTCAACCTGAGCTTCCATAAAGTTCTGCACAATCCATCCATTGACGCCTCTATATAGTGACTGAGGATGTCATAGAATCCCATGGGTGCCCGCAGTACAGACAGCCGGCCAAAGCCAATACCAGACAAGCTCTTGTTTTTCCCCCAAACGACTTAGTGAGACGTTAAACACGTGAAAGTCAATTATCTTTGCTCCACAGCAGAGCCGGCATCAGGCTCTGACCTCATAGCCAGGCGTGTTTACCCTGGCAGAGACTAGCCATTTCAACGTCTTTTAATTATTTAATACTTGAGGGATTCAGAGGCCCGCGCTCAGGCATGTCCATCAGCGAATATTTGTGATGTGCTGTGTTTGTGTATTTTGCGGTAGAGGGGTGTTGGGAAGATGGATTGGCTTTTGGAGCGGTCTGTCTCTCAGACACAGTGATGGCTCTCACACAGAAACACTTTTATTCAATTTGAAGGAAAGAGAAGAAATAAAGTTTACTTTTCAGAAGCTCCCAGTGACATTGGATCCCAAGAGCCAGTTTAACTCAAATGTTTGACATGTCCACACATTTGTGTTTTTACTGTATCCCTAACATGCAATAAGTGCCCTTAAGTTTCTTTAAGTAGTTGATTAGTAGTGCTTAGATCACATTAAATCTCCATATGTGTTACATACATTTAACATGATCCTCTGTGATCTTTATCACAGAAGTACTCTGGCGTCTTTCCTCTGCCAAAACTGAAAGCAGATCATTTTAGTGTGCACAAGCAGGCACCTTTGGAAAACCCACTCATCCCCTCCTCTGATCCAGCCAGAGTGTGCTGCTATTAAAAAGCTGCCATGGATTTAAAGCAAGGTTCCATGATCTATAATATGCATATAAATAAGAGAGCTCCAATTCTGCATGCAGGATTCTTTTCATTCCAGATACTCGAAGGGCAGCTGGCTGTGGTAAGCCAGTGTAAAGTACGAGAAAAATCAGTGAGCGTTGGAGGGTTTATGCCGATAAAATATGATCAGAGGAGCAGTTTCCTGAGGTGGTGCTGACAGCCTCTCCCTCAGGCGCGGGCCCTCTGTTAAGCTCATGCATCAGGGAACTTTTGGGCATACCGGCCCACAGAACGACAGATCTACTCAAACATCTCAGCTATGTTGTTGCACTGTCGTAAGAATGTAAGCCGTGGAACAGACGCAATTGTTTATAGTTAAGGTCAGCTCTGATGGTTCTGGGGCCAATGAGGGGGAATCCAGAGAACTGCAGAATTCTTGGGGCTCACAGTCATTGCGGTGCATTCATTTCAACAGTCGTACTATATCAAAGCCTACCATGTTTACATAATCTTATACAAAGCCTGGGTTTTATTACCTTGGGAAGCCACGGCCATCTGTAAGTTATATCAGTTTGGGTTTCAAAAAAGTCCTTTTGATTAATTTTGGCTTTTATTGTATTTCTCCGCTGAAAGCAGAGACTGTTAAATTAAATATAATAGCATTTGACATGGGAAATGGGTAATAAAGAAACCTGGGGATGATAAATGATAGATATGTAAAGAAATCTCCAAACATTTCCTTTTTTTATAGCTGTCAGATGCAAATATAGAAGGCGCTTGGGCCGGCAGCCATCAGTATCTGTGACAAGGCTTGGCTTGTTTATGAAGCCCAGTAAAACCCGTCCAGCAGAAACCAAGGCCATTTGGCTCTCTGGGGACCAATATGCTATGGTACATCATCCAGGAGAGTTCTCAGGGCACATGAAATGTTGAGAGCGAGCTCTTTGATGGAGGACGAGGGGGGTTAAATACCGTATTGAGGGGATTTCAGCTGCATATCCTTGGAGAGATATTCAGCTGCCTTTCTTTCTTTCTGTAGACTTGGCTCCACTGACTCATTCGTTTCCACATTGAGTCAGTCTGTTTGTGCACAGTCAGCACATTCTTTCAGCGTAACGATGGATACAGCTCCACATAAAGCCCGCCTACATTACCCCCATGAGACAGAAACACTTCCATGTTTAAACTGCTCTGTTTGTGCACGGGTTTAAGTAGTTTGTGTGTGATAACACAGCTGCTGCAACAATGTCAGACAGTTATCAGCATGAATGACTGCAAAATACTTCAGTGACAGCTCGATTAATTACTGTAGGTTGAAAAAGTATTACTCGATTGAATGCAAGTTATAAAAACAGGTATTATTATAAGAATCCAACTTGTCACATATGAATCCTCTCTCAACTTTTATTGTCTTTCACAAACCTTTAATGAATGACAATAATAACTTATAGAAAGATGGTTAAAAATGTGAAAGACAAAGCACAGGCAGAATCAAATTACAGCAGTCTGGCCAAACACCGTAGTAAACACTAGGAGTAGTAGGACTACTCTGTAGTAGTAAAGAGTAGTCCTCCTAGTCCTTGTGTTTCCAAAAAATTTAACAAATCCAAAAACGAATGCAACATAAATCAGCAATGCAACAAATGGCAAATCATTTCAACAAATCAATCCATCAATCATTATTTGTAAAACACCTTCAAAGATTAATAATACATAAAGAAAATAAGAGCAGCCGCTCTAATGATGCAAGGAAACAATATACCATTCTTATAATATGCTATATGCTATACTAAACTGCTTTATTTTGAAAGTCACTCATTAAACCAAAATATAATAATAATAATGTTGAATTCAAACTAAACTTTCTTACTAAGCTGGTAAGAAAATTTACACACGAAAAAGTAATTACTAAGTGGTAACTTAATAAGCTAGTTAGCCAAGCATGCCAACAGACCATCTTCTCCTGTTCAATCTTAATGTCTGTTTAGCCTTTAAAAGTAAAAATGTAAATGTGCAGTCGACAGTAGCTCATTTCATGGGGACTTGGGCTGGGAAACGAATGGTTGCCGCATCAAGTCCCAGGACGGTCTAAAAGTATCAAAATTGGTCTGGTAGCTAGATAGGTGCAAGTTCACTTCCTGAGGACAGTCGAGATGCTCTTGAGCAAGGGACTTAACCCCTAACTGCTCAGGCAAACCTTTGTGTAAAGCCCCTCACTGTCATCCGTTAGCACATGTCCAAAGGATCCTGTCAGTTCATCTGTATGTGTATTCCTGAGGAATGTGTATGTAGCATCATCAACAAATGTCTTCATCTTCCTCTTCTTCTTCTACATGCTTTTTAGTCTTCTGACTATACACTACTGTAAATGTAACATTCATCCATTCACACCACATTCACACACTGATGGCACAGGCTGGCGCTTAAAATGAGCATTTGGAGCAATTTGGGGTGAGTTTTGGAGCTACTGAATAATTAACTGTATGTTGTCAACAGGAACAGATCAGCACCATTGTTCATGTCAGATGTCAGCCCGGTGAGCTCCACGTCAGACCAAGCAAACATCCAGCTGCAGGGCTACGACAAAATCTATGACAAAATCTACGGCCACCAACAAGTACTCTCCCAGCAGCAAGTTACAGACAACACCAGTATGTTTATGATTACAACCATGGCATTTACCTCCTACTTTAGTTTTGTCCTTGAAATGTATTGTTCACTCTGGTTCTCCAAGGATGTCCGTATGGAGAGGGAAAGGCGGTTCAACCAGCCAGTGAGGGAGGCTTTGAACCCACCGGCTACTTCACAAACTCGTCCTCCTCTGTTCACTCTGTAGGTAAGACATCAATAACTCACATTAAAGACCTTCATGCTTCAACCTTTTAAGAGATCATTACAATGGATTTGCCTTTCCCTCCACAATTGCTTGCTGTTGTCCTGTATGCTACAATCCAGATTTACGATGATGCTTACAACAATGGCAAATAAATTCATTCATTTTACTTAGAAATTATTTTGAAAATATCAATCCTTGATATCAGACTTAAAAAAAAAAAAAAAAACCCAGCATTTTTCTTCCAGATATTAAGTTTAGGCAGCTTGATTTATAAATGTCTCCCACAGAGTTTTATAAGCTTTAGCTTGCTAACAAAGTATACCTACAGTCCAATGCCATCTCAGGAGGATATCTGTTCTATGTCAAGCAGATTTCGTTTAAAGCAGAACCCTTTCTAAATGATTTTCTTTACAATACTTTAAAAAAATTGATTAAAAAAAAGAGTCAAACTTAAGCAGCTGATTCCAGGATGAATGTTAATATCCTCTTGAGGTAAAACTGGTCTTGTGTTGCGTAATCTTTACATGAAAAGAACAGTTCTGTGGAATAGAGCTCTCAAAGGATTTTAAATATTGAAAACGATTAATCTCAAAATTTCAACGGTTAATCACATTTTTTGTTGTGATATTGTTTTTATTTTTTTACATGTATTTCACAATAAAAATGTTAAGCTTTTATTTTTAATGTTCGTATTGTCTTAAGCTAAGAGTACTTTATCTTCTGTTTAAATTCAACCCAGCTTTTATTTTGAAAAACAGCCAAGACCTTCTAGTAAATCAAAGATTACGACTTAAACTTAACTAAGGAAATTAAAACAGTGAAAAAGTGTAATATTGGATGTAACAATGTGGATATGACTCTTGACTCTTCAACTGAACTGCCTGAGGTATTGAGTGTTTTATATATATAGATATATATATATAAAGTCTGTGTTTCCTGTCTTCAGGGTTTGATTTGTTGCAGGACCTGCAGGGCCAGGCAGGGGGCGGTTACTTCATGTCTCCCTGCTCAGACGACAGCTTCCTCTTTCAGACAGGAGGCGTCGACCGCTGCCTCAACCAGATCTACTCCATCTACCTGGACTCCTGAAAAACCAAAGAACTGCATTAGACTTACTTAAAAGGCCAAAAGGCTGCATATGTACATTGTGGCTACAGACAATCACACTGTACTTTTTATCCAGCGCTGAAGTTGTCAAAATTTAATAAAAATAAAATGAAATAGGGAGTTCTAGCAGAGCAGAACAAGGTGTATAATTGGTGTATCCATTGTGAACATGGATAGAAGACATCTGGTCAGCATAAGTGCAGCAGTGATTCATTCAGAACTGACCAGCATTAATGATCTGGATAGAATGAACGATCACCTTTTTTAAAAATATTTGATCCATTGAAAAGTCAAGAAGCTTTTTCACTTTCTCCAGTGAGATCAACTCTAAGCCTCAAGTCCCTTTTAGATTAAAAATCTCACTAATATATGGTATTTCCTACATATGATTTTTTTTTTTTAAAAGACATTTTTGGTCAACATAAATTATGTTCATTTTCTTTCAATCTTCTGTAACTTTGTTTTTTGACAAGCAACGTAGTTTTCAGGTGCAACAGAGGAAGCGTTTTGAATCATGATGTTATAATGATTAGAGTATCGCAGAAAGAAGTCAAAGTTATCAAGGAAAACGTATTGTTACAAAAAAAACACATGACTTCACTGATGTGCCTCATGATTTTGTGCCTTGTAGTTGAAACGTAGCACATTATACATGCAAAAAGAAATTCAATAACCAGTTTGAGGATGCTTAAACTGGTGTGCCTTAATCTGCATCATAAAGACTCCTAGGTGGCATCAATTTAATTGTCTAAAGCAGAAATACGTTTGTTTTGTCAGAGTTGTGTATTTATCAACAGAAAGCTGACCTTCTAACCAAAGTGCCATTGAAAAATCACCAGCGGCTTGTTCATGACTTCTTTGGTCCAGTGCAGCTGCAGGAAGGAGGAATGTCAAGTAAACTGGAGCAATGCTGCCACCAAGTGTCTGAAGGACTGTATATTAAATGGTTCAGTACACTTGGGTACACAGTGTGTGCTGCTGTAGTACTCTTGTGACAAGTAAACTGACACATAAGACTGCTGCACTAAAACATGTATGTACTTTTTCTGCCAACCAATAAGTTTCAGTATGTGTAATCAAACAGTGACAGTAGCATAATCTCTTCTTTTTTAATACTGTCTTTTGTTTTTTGTTTTTATCACTTTGCCTTTACATTTTTCGATGTCGTCTGTCAGTGTTTTTGTATAGTTTTTTTTGTTGTTTTTTTATCAGTGTTATATTCAGTGAGAGGGGTGTGTGCATTGTTTACAATACATTCGGTGCACTCTTTTCTGTCTTGTCACAAAGACTTTAAGAGAATGACCAACCAGGAAATGTTTACACTGATTTTTGTAGCAATCCAGAGATTTCTTGTAATTGTTTTTTTAACAGTGTATATAGACTCTATGAAAGTATACCTGTCTTTTTTATACCTGAATAAAAAATGTGTTTGTCTAGCTTGTTTTCAGGGCCTACTTTCTGGGTACAGTTAAAGTCATTATATAGGAATAGGTTGACAAAGGCCTTTATTTATTCCCCAGAAGGAAAACTTCCCCAGAAAGTGGAAATAGGTCATGTTCCCATATTTTCATGCGTTATAAAAAATGATTCTAAATCTATGGATAATACTGCTCAACATCGTATCTTCTATCTTAGTAAACAGATAAAGTCTAGGAACAAAAACTATAAAAATGTATCAAATAAAAAAAATAGTTGTGCAAGAACAATAGACGAGTCATCTCAGCCTCACAATTACATTTTTTTGCCTTCTTCTACCTTATAGGCTTACTTAGGCCATACTGAGTAAAGCATACCAGGATCATAACAACTTCCTAATCACAGTTGCTGCTGTGACGGGTAGTTTGCCAAGCAATATCATTGCAATATGCCATAAAAAGCAATAGGTGCTTTGCGTTTTGGGGATGGATGGACTTTCATTTAGGCTATGTAGCGTAGTATTTCTGAAAACACCTCATTAGCTCATTGAAATGAATCAAATTTTAACGGAGCCCCTGAAGTCCCAAAAAGTAGAGAAAAAAAGTACGATACACAAAATATATTTTGCGTCTTGCTCTCCTAATTTAATTTGTGCATACGTTTTTTGTTCTACTTTTTGGGACTTCAGGGGCTTCAACCTTTTACATGTTTTAATAACTCAAGAAGCAACATAATTTTCTTAAATTATAATAGTAGCTTATACTGTAAGATCTAGTTAACTTGGAAAATTCAGAATTTGAAAACATGTTTCGTTTTTTTGTTTTTTTAACTAAAAGTAAGCCAAGCAGGAGCATGAACTTGATAAACCACATCACAACGTCACTGTGGCACTATGGCATTATAAAGTACGCAGGTTCATGAATCAGCCACCAGATGGCGCTGCAGCATTGCATTCATGTTAGTGAGGATCAGTCTGAAACGTAGAACTCAACACGCTGTATGAAAATAAACCTACACACACACACACACCTACTTACACACACACACACACACACACACACAGACAGACACACACACGCAGAGACAGACACAGACACACACACACACACACACACACACACACACACACACAGTTACAGGCAGCGGTAGTTTTTCCACATTCCGCGCGGATGTAGACACACCCTCTGACCCGCAAGAAGAGGAGGAGGAGAGGTTTGACACTTAGTGGGATGCAGAGAGGAGAGGAAGAACTGCTGCTGCTGATGTTTGGATCCTCAACAGGTCTCTAGTGCTTCTAGTAGACACACATGACTGCAGCTGACATGAAACACGGAGGTAAGAAAGCCTATTTTTGGAGATTATTTAAATCTGGGCAGATTCATTTTATTTACAGGTGTCATCGAAGTTTGGGCACATTGAAATAATTTGATAACTTTATTATGGTGTGCAGTTATGCTGAAGTGAAGTGACTCTATTATGGTGTTTTGCTGATCTTTAGCCAGACACTTTATTTTAAGGTCATGAGCCAGAGACCTCACATATTCTACCCAAAAGTACTATTATGGAATTTATGGATTTGTGTCCAATACATTTGTAAAGTAATGTCTCGACAGCCAACAATAGCCAACTGAGTCTTATTTTTATTTTTTTTCTACCTTGAATCAGCTTTTTTCTATAGAAAAGAATCAGTCTTTGACAATCAATGACAAAATAGACCCTCACATTCTCAGAGAATCAGCCAACTGTAGAAGTAAGTTTTTTGAAGATGATTTACCTATTTTCTCTTTAAGATATACTGTAGCTCCACACCTGAAATATACAATATACTGTACAATTCAAAGTATAAAATGTAAGAGAATCTGCCTTTAAATCTTAAAAACCTTTTCATTCTTTTGCACTTAGACTTGTCCCTGTTAGATTGCCCCTCTATGTAACTTCAGCTGCAGTCTCTGTTTAATGTAGGAATATTTTATGATAGGGAGAATGGAGAGCATTATTTCAGAGGAAGCTCTGCTGCCAGAGAGGATGTAGCTGCTCACATTGTTAGCGAGTGAGATCATCCACCATCCCCAGATTTAAACCTCTCTCTTCTCGAATGGCCACTCACATCCCGAGAGGAGATGGTCCTGGAAAAATCCTCCTGTTTGGACAAAGGGCCTTCAATCATATATTTCATTCCCTGTAAAAGTCTGCCAGTTTCTGTTGTGTTTAGTAAGTTAAAGATCCAAAGATCAACTTCTGTGTCAATATTAAGAGTGCAAAGCTCCTTGTATTTGAGATTCTTTAACCTATATAACAATCAGTCATCCTTAACCTTTAGTCGGCTTCTCTTATCAGTCTGAGATGAGAATTTGCCTTCTCAGGAGTCATGTTATCTTAACTGGTGACTGCATGGAATAAGCAGCTTACACAAAAGACTAACCTCACCCAAACTTTGCTCCTACAAAGGTGTGAAGAATTTGGAGTACTGCATCCAAATGTAAGCAAATTATAACCCGCATGCGACCATACAAGCCCTGCAATTTCCCTTTTCCTCTTCAGATTGATGGAGCTTTAAATGGATGTCCTGTTGATAACGATCACTTAGAACAAAAGTGTTAGTACTGCAGCATGCAAATAATTTCAGAGTTAAAGGGCTGCGTGGTAAAAATAAACGGAGAGCATTACAAAGCGTTAATTCATACCATTGGATATGGGATCACTTTTTTTAAACTGGAACGCAAGATATTACATCTTGTTGTTCTTGTTCTTTCCAAGTACATGAGAAAAATAGTAAATTAATAATTTTATCCAGCTTTTCTAATGGTCATATATGGTCTAATTGTGAGCATTTCCTGTGTGTTTTCTTCAGCATGCTTTATCTTGTCTGACACCCACCTTGAGGCAGTGGTTAAAGGCATTAAAAAATACAATACAATACAATCTTGTTGGAGTTATTATGCGTGATATCAACAAAAAAGTTGACAAGATGTCAATTTTGTCTCTGTAACTTTTCTCTGTTGCCCCCTTTTGACAAGAAAAATAAAAAGTAATTGCTGGTTTAAGAGATGGTTACCCTTGGTTACCTTTTGCTAATACCGAAATACTAAAACTGAAACTGTCTCTTTCATCCCTCAGGAAATACCTCAAACTGTCACCTTTAACAACTCACTCGACAATGACAATAACAAATAAATAAACCATGCTAGCTTCATCCTTTTGTCTAGTTAGCATGCACAGATTAGAAGTAAGTGATACAGAGCTGCTAGCTATTGTTAGAAAGTGCCCTGTTTTAATGAGAGGGTGAAGGCAGGTTTTATTTGGACTTTTGGACTATAACATTTGAGCTCCAGCTCGTATCATTGGTCCAGTTTTTACCCTCCACTGGTGATGAACTGTGGTTGTTGAGAAGTAAGCACATTGCCCCTCCTGTAAGAGCAGCTTTGAGCTCTATTGTGGTGGGTGAGGAAGTCTGACTTCAGAGCCAAATACGCTCCCTTTCCCTTTTCCTGCCTGTTTTACATGTCAGACTTTGTTATTGTTGAAAGACATCCCTCGTTTTTTCGACCACACATGCTTTAATTTTCAAGCAGCAACACAAAGTACAGAGGCGTTTTAGGAATGGACCAGCAATTACTTCTTTTAAGTCATACAAGAGCAGGGTTTACCAAATTTTGTCATGTCACGAACTCCCAGCTACAGAGTCATAGAAGGGTAATTTCTACTATATAAAATGACAGGGAAATTTCAAAGCTGCACATTAGTTTTATGGACCTTGCTTAACCTTGTCAGGATCATTTATTCTAAAATCCTCTACATCTGTGTTTATGGTTGCTGATGTTTGTTGTGTTGTATCGTGTTTAAGTATCTTGGTTGCTAAATCTGGCACAAAGCATAAAAACATAAGGATACTGAATGTTACGTGTACATGTAGACATAATAGAATTTTATTATATTTTAAAGCTAATTTGGCTAAGCCTGTTATCTGATAAACCCTTCACAATCATAATCAACCTGGGCATGAATAATTGTAAAAAATGAATGATTGAAATGTGTTTTTCTAATCTTTGTTAAATTCAGATTTTCTTTGTTTGACATATCAAACTCTGACAAGTTTACAGACTCAATCAGTTAATGTAGTTTTAAAAATAGAAAAAAACAAGGACAGTATATCCTTACTTTCTTGCGTGGTTCTCACATGTTGAGATTCTTCTTACCAAACATGAGTTTGTATCAGAGTTTTATTCTGAGTTACAAGATTTGCACATCATAGGTTAAAAAAATATTGGATGAAGTTCTGATGTTGCCCTCCAGGATTTTAATATGTACTCGATATAAGAAGATGCAAAACTATATCTTAACAAAGGTTGACATGTTTCCATTATATTTGCAGTAAGTTTACAACAGGACAATTTGACTCAAATGCAATACTAGTACTGGAGCTACAATACCATGTCTTTAGGAGATACAAAAAATACAATCATTTTGGAAGGCATTATGTGAAGTCAGTGGAGAAATAAGCATGATGTAGGACAACAACTTTGCCAACAACTTTTCTGCCTGGAAGTGTATCGACACTTAGAAGGTTTTTTTTTTTTTTTTTTTCCCAATATATTGATGTTTTTATATGACATCTATTAGGAGAATAAAACGTAGGCAACCTCCTTGTGAAAAAGGCCTTATCTTTATCTTTGGATAGTGTTTGTTTATACCTCCCATCTGTCTATTAACAGCGCTGCCTTTACGTGAAAGTCCTAGTAGCATCTGTTTCCTCTCCAACAGCCAAACACTGAACTCCTGATCCCTACTGACCTGTTACCATGCCAACTCCCACAATCCTCACAGCAACCGGAGTCCTCTGAGAAGTTGTTAGGTTTACGAGCACATTGACATATGTGAGAGAAACGCTCGGTTAACAGGTGGGTTAGGTTCTTGAGGAAGAAGTAAGACACCGCTGTATTAATATGATGAAGCTTTATATTTGTGTTTTTCTGTTTCAGAGATGGTTAGCCACTGGATCCTCCTTCTGATTTCCATGTTACTGCTGAGGATGGGACTTGTGGGTGGATGTGTGTGTCCAGCAGCCACTGTTTTGTCCCAGTTTCCCTCTGAGGTTCCCGCCGACGTCTGTTGCTTGAACCTCTCTGGCTCCACTTTCAGCCATGTGCACTGGACTGTGTTTACAAATGATACAAACATACAGATACTGGATCTCTCCTCCTGTAATATCAGTTTGATTAATACAACTGGCATGGATAACTCTTCTTTGCAGAAGGTATACTTAGGTCATAATAAACTAAAAGACTTACCAAGGGAGTTCCTTGCCAATCAGCCACACCTGACCAAGCTGGATCTAAGTGGGAACTTCATTAGACAACTTCCTGAAGGTTTTCTTCAGAACTCAGAGAATCTCCAGAAGCTGTATCTGCAAGGAAACCAGCTCCACCTCCTCCCAGGCTCTGTGCTGCAGAAGCCCAGCCTGCAAACACTCTTTGTGGATGGTAACCCCTGGGACTGCTCCTGTCAATTACTTGAAGGCCTGGAGGAGGGCAGGAAGGTTAACAGGACCACTAAGTTTGACGATCTAGTGGGGAACTTGACCTGCGTGTCTCCGAGACATGTTGCTGGCATGACTGCGTTGTCTGTAAAACTAGCCGACGTGTGCCGGCCAGCTGGTCTCACTGCGCTCTTCATCGTGCTCCCTCTTCTCATCCTCTCCGCTCTGATTCTTTGCTGGTGCTGTGGGAGGAAAAGGAAGAAAAAAGACACACCTATGAGCAACTCCAAAAAGAGAGCTTCCAGTTCAAGTAGCAACGGCCAAAAGCATCGAAAAAAGCAGCAACCTGCGGCCATAGAGCAGAGTAAAGATGGACTCTGCAGCAATGAGGGGATCCTGAAGAACCAGCTGCTGCTACGCCCGGCATCCACCCTCTTAGGAAGCACCAGGGACATTTACGAAGAGGTGGTGATTAAACTAGGCTCAGTGGATTCTCTTCACAAAGAACACTCATGTTCCTCAACAGAGGGGAAGCAGGGTCCACCGGAGCTTGATGGGGTCAGTAAGACAGAGCTGGACACAGTCAGTGTGACGGAGGTGATGAAAGACTCAGCAGACAGGGAAAAGGCTTACATGACTCAGTCAACTGAATACTACAGCCTGGTACCAGGTATTGAACTGGAGGACTCAGATCACGGGGAGTATGAGAACGTCAGTCTCTCATGACGCCATCAAAAGGGAATTTGTTTGTTTGTTTTGTTTTTTACGAGAATTCTCTAAGAACATATCCACCAATTTTGTTTGTTTTAATCCACCACAACTAAATAACTATCGAGGATGTTGGCCTCTATTGGACTTCTTTTTTCTTATGGGTTAGCACCACTGCAGCAGCTAGCTAAAGCAAGAAAAATTACATTGCAAAACTTTGAGATTTACTAAACTTCTAAGCAAGTCCACTTTTTTAAACCATGTAAACTACAAAATTTGATATTTTACTGTATAAGGCAGATATTCAACTGTCAATATGACCAGACTTGAATTTTATCCCTGCACTACTGCATATGCTAGGCTAAGTTTACCATCTCTTGGCTCCAACTTTATACTTAACTCACAAAAGCTGTGTACTTATCTTGTTTTGTTATCTTATTCTCAGCAAGAACCTTAAAAGCATGTTTCCCCAAATATCTAGTTATTCCCTTAAATGGAACAAAAGGGAGACAGTGTGTGTTTAAGTGTGAGTTTGTGGTGTGTTTTTGTGTGTGTGTGTGTGTGTGTGTGTGTGTGTGTGTGTGTGTGTGTGTTATCTACTGATACAGGGATAGCATGGTCCAACCACTGGAGTATCACAATGTAAGAGGAAGTGATTTAATAGAGAGCTTTTCCTGTGGGACCTGAGGAGCGCAGTGACGGCTCGAAAGGGAGGTCCTTCTTTTTTCTCTCTGGAAAAGCTGTTTTAAAGACAAATGCAACAAGGACTTTTTATATATACTGTATGCTGCACTAAAAGCAAATTTGTGGTTATGAATGTTTTCACATTCATAACCACAAACCACACATGTTTTAATGACTACCTGTTTTAGGTCAACCAAGCTTTTGTATGTGCTCGTTTACCTCACCCAAGTGCAATTGTTAAATGACATCCAGTTTGACTTGTTACTTATTGTGCTAAAACAGGATGTCCTGGATCAAACTCCTTCGCCTTATGCTGCACATCCAGAAATGTAAGTGCTGAAACAGTGACTAACCCCATTACCATGTGCATTTAATGAAACATGAAATGTGAAGCCAAGATGAGAAGTCTAAAATTCTGTCATGTTAAACAAGGGTTAAGGACAAATGCTTGTTAATGCACTACATCACATTTGTGCATTTTGGTTTGAAAATACCAGGGTAGTCAGATTTAATGCTGGTTAATGACAAAAAAAAAATCTCTGCTTGTTCAGTAGACAATACATTAAAGGTCAAAGGAGGTGCAAGTTGCAGACACTTGATCATTGTCTAGGACAATGAAAACAGCCTTAACGTCTCCCTCTCGCTGGCTAAGAATGCTAATTTGTTTGTGTTCAGTGAGAGAGGGTGCAGCTGTGAGGGTGGGGACCTTCCTGTGAGTTTAAATAACTGAGGTCTGAAGAGTTTCACATATTTTCCATCAAAGCTTTATTGATTTACCTGGTAAGGTTCCTATACAAAAAAAATCCCAGAGGTCACAATACAAACGAAATGAAAAAATGTTGGTATTTTTTACAATGTCTGCACTCACATTTTATTATAAAAACATGTTTGATTAGTTTGTGTCTCTCAAGCTACATTATATTGGCTCCGATGCTTAATTGTTGTTGTTACATCTGAGATTCCTTGTTTTGCTTACCACATGAGCAGTTTACAGAATCAGAATCATTTTTTATTACAAATTACATTTATAGATACGAGGAATTAGTCTTGGTGTATTGGTGCAAAAAAACTGTTAAAATGAGTTTTCAGTAGCATTTATCTTTTTATATGGCAAAGCAGAGCCAACTGAAGCAAACTTCTTGTTTCTACTCAGTCATATATTTGTATATTTAAATCACTGTCAGATTTCATGTGCAGGCTCAGTTAGCTAGTTAAATTAAAAAGAATAAACTGCTGAAAACACTCTCAGGCTGGCTTTTCAACATTGAAGCAGATTGTTTTTAATAAATATTAATTGGTCGCTAGCTATAACATACAGCTAAAAAAAAGTATGCTGCTCCAGCTGTATAAGCTAATTTGTAGAAAATGCTAATGCCAAAAGAATACATTTAGTGCTGTTTCACCTTTGGTTAGTGGTTTTGGTTTCGAAAAGGTAAAAGAAAAAGGACACCATCCTCCAAAATCTTTAGATACCAAATATTTCTCTTTCTGTAGCATCAAAGCCAAAGCTTTTTAAAACGGGAATAATAAATGCTATCCGTTTACTTCCACATAGGTCAATTTTACATCCATTGTCAGCTAATTTTACATTAAATAAAGGTTAATAAATAGTATGAAACGGGCAACAACAATTTAAATTTAAAAAGTAGTAACTGGTTTCATTAATGGTTCAAAATTGAAAGATTCCATGAGTTTTGAGATGACATCTTGACAAAAAAGATGACAAAAAGGATATAAAAGTGTTGTACCTCTCAAAGCACTGATTTCAACACTATGTTTATACAGACAGATGCATTATATCATTGTTTTTTTTTTTTAAATATGAACAGCAATAAATATGTTTAATTAATATGTCTGCCTCAGGATTGTGTTCAATGATGCTGTGATGACAAACACAACTTAAACAATGACAATAGCTCTCTGCATTTATGAACAACATGCTCCAGATCTTCTCAGCTTTTTTACAGCTCCCTTCAACTCTTTCTGCCCCGACACTGACCCATGCCAGCCCCAGCTACCTGAAATCCCTCTTTTCTTTTGAGCTCCAATTTCACTCACCGTGGGAAGTTGTAATTACCGCATTGGGTTACTCAAACGATCAGCTCTGAGCCTGCTCGCTCTGTCCTGTTCTCAGAGGTCTTTGCCCCAACCAGTGGCTATAGGGCAAGGAAATGGCTGGGATGTTAATCTAATCTAGAACACAGATTAACTAGATTTACAATGGACAACATATATTTATGAGGAATTTAAAAACACACTATTGTACCAAAGAGCTAAAATGAGCTACAGAATGAAAATAAAAATACAAACGTGTAAAATAAACAACAGAAACAAAGTTCAAGTGTGCAGTACTACAAAACTGGACAAGGTAATATGTATATCAAGTTTTTATTATTTGTGTCAATGAAAGATCATTTTAATGTCATTGTTTATAAGCTAAATACAGAAAGGGGAGGCCTCAGGGCTGTGGTTTAAGACCCAATGTATACAAGAGTGCCACCTAGTGACAGGAATGGAAACTACCATGATCCCCATAAATCACACTGTGAAAACTGTATTGTGAAGAATTAATTCATCGATTGATAACTCTAGAGCTGTGTACACACCAAAAGCAAATTGTGTTTATGGCACTGCCAAAGTAAATAGAAAGTCCAGGAGGATCTGAGTCTCATCCTGAGAGTTGTAATGATTCAAACAAAGAAAAAGGAAGTTAAAGTTGATCACTTGTCCAGGCTGTGATGGAGAATTGATGGCCCCATAAATATCCGGTCAGAGGATTAAACACGACTGGAAAAGAGACTCTGATTTACAATGGGCAGCTGTAACGATGTGAAAAGCAAACAAGCAGACAGAGTTTAGCAGCCAATGAAAAGGGCAGAAAGACAGGAGGGATCGACCTATCAGATGGTGTGTCTGCGTCACACCGCAAAGATGTTGGCTGCTGACAGACAGAACAGTAAATTACAGAGGAAAGCCTGTTCTGTGCAATCAATCTGTGTGTGCTCTGTAACCTTCTATGGGCAAATGTTAGTTTCTTAGTTCCACATTTACAAATTACCCAGTTTTAGCAATTTAACACATTTTCAAATTTAAATCAATCAAATTATAAATCTACAGACAACCATAAGAAGAAGAAGAAGGATGATATTACCAACATATACACATCCAGCAGGGTTCTTTTTTTTTTTTTTTTTTAACCAGACAACTCAAGAGTTGAACTATTTTCTATAATCAACAATATTAATAAATATTAGGGACTATGCTGTGAGCATTGAATATTACAAGCGATGTTAAATAAAAAGACAACTGAAGTTTATCATTGTTATCATTTTAGGAAAAATGACTGCTCAATTTATTAACAGCTTATGTCACTGCATGCTCAGTAACTATTGGTGTATACGTCTCATGGACTCCAGGTTCCCAGGTTATAAATTCAAAGTGTTAATTTATGACAGCACAACCCAGAGGTTTAAATTGAGGACCGGAGGAAGAGCGTTTCTTTCTCAGGACAGCAGAGAGGATCAGGTGATACACCTGCCCTCATAGGTGAGACTCATCTTTTGATTTGTATTCAATGGTGGTATTTAAAGGGATACTTCACCTATTTACATGAAGCTGTGTATCATTAGAAACATGGTAGGAGTGTTGAATGGTCGTTAATCCAACCCTCATTTTGCCCTGAGACGAGAAATATATGTTTTTCTTTGCTTGAACGTTTTCTTCATGTGATGCAAAAAGTGTCATATTACATCACATGAAGAAAACTTCCAGGCAAAGGAAAACACATTTTTCTCGTCTCAGGGCAAAATGAGGGCTGGATTCATGACCATTCAACACTACTACCATGTTTCTAATGATACAAAGCTTCATGCAAATGGGTGAAGTATCCCTTTAAATCTATATGCAATATAGGGAAATTCTTCACATGACAACATTTATCCCCTACATTTACAGGATTTATCTTGGATCAGAACAGACCAAGAGATGACGGTTTCTTACAGTCTTGATGTGGCTGATGCCAGACTTGGAGGTTTCTCTAAGCTTCTGTTCAGATGGAAAGGAAGCATCTACAAGCTGCTGTACAAAGAGCTGCTGGTGTTCTGTGGAGTGTATCTGTTTTTTAGCGTGTTATACAGGTACATCCATTTTTATCTTCAGATTCTACTGGTTGCTAGACTACGACGGAGTACAAGTTTGATTTCCCTCACAGGTTATTCCTCACACCAAGGCAGCAGGACCTGTTTGAGCGTGTCACCCTTTACTGTGATCAGTTCACCAACACCAACTTTATCCCAGTTCTGTTTGTACTGGGTGAGTCGGATTGAACTGGTTTATGTTTTACACACATCTAACCTGAAGATATATTATCACAGTTTTTCTTTTTGGTTCTCCCAGGTTTTTATGTGACGCTGGCCTTTAACCGCTGGTGGGGTCAGTACACCAGCTTCCCTCTGCCTGATAACTTGATGATGGTAGTGTCAGGGAATGTCCACGGGGCAGATGAGAGAGGTCGTATGCTCAGAAGAACTCTCATGAGATACGCTAACTTATCCTCAGTTCTTATTCTGCGCTCCATCAGCACAAGAGTTCACAAGCGTTTCCCAACTTTGGAGCACATAGTGGAGGCTGGTAAGAGCATCAGGGAAAGACTAAAGCACATTTACTCTGGTATCAATGAATCATATTAAAGAGACTCTTCACTTGATAATATGTACTTGAGAATTTGTATTTTACTTCACACAAATCCTCACTTAAATGAGGCTCTTTTAATTGCATTGTCTCTGAAGTTATTTTGTGAAGAGACTGAAGGAAATGTTGAAGAAATTTGAGTTATCAAGCAGAAAGAGGGAGCCGTTCCTACTCGCTTTTTAAAATAAGGACAGTTTTAAATGTCGTTTATAGACTCAGTTAGATTATCTGTTGATACCATGTTTCCCGATATAATTAGAGAATAAACAAAGTATGTTTTTGAGTACGTGTCACCATATTAGGATGTTACTTTTTTAATTCTTCTAATTCCACTGGTAACACAATCAAGTTGATTTGCAGTTTTACTGTTGCTTGGATATAATAATAATAAGTGATTTTTTGATTGAACATAAACTGTAACAAACTCCAGCTTTACATAACTTAATGTGACGAAAGAAAAATTGTTCTATTAACAAAAGTGTCATTATTAAAAAGCCTTTGAAAAGATATCAATCATTATATATCTATCTATCAATTGTCAATATAAAATCATCAATGTGAAACCTGAGACTCTCATTTCTGTGCAGGCTTTATGACAACAGACGAGCTGAAAAAGTTTGAGTCTCTTCACTCAGATTTCAACAAGTACTGGATTCCACTGACCTGGTTCTCCAATCTGGCAGCCAAAGCCAGAGAGGAGAGTCGGGTGAGGGACGACATTGCTTTGAGACTGCTAATGGATGTGAGCCGGTCCTTTTTCCTACCAACATTTGCTAAAACAACAAAACTTTACAATAACTTCATACATCATGTTGAGATTAGAAATGTGAATGCTCAGTCTAACACTTTTTTTTGCATATTGTACCAGTGATATATTTATATACATGTGTATTGTATAGGAGCTTAATAATTACAGAGCCAAGTGCAGCCTCTTGTTCCACTACGACTGGATAAGCATCCCTCTGGTCTACACTCAGGTACAATTAAAACAAAATAAACTATCATCACAAAAAAATAGAGTAGAGGTTAATTCAATACATATAGAATTTGATCACGTCCTTGTATTTTCTGTCTGTGCAGGTAGTTACTATAGCAGTTTATTCTTTTTTTGCCTTCTGTGTGATTGGTCGACAATTCCTGAATCCTGAGAAGGGATACAAGGGTCACAACCTGGACCTGTATGTACCAGTTTTCACCCTGCTGCAGTTCTTCTTCTACACTGGCTGGCTCAAAGTAAGAGGGCATATTTATCTGTCACTCGTAAAATATAATATATTCTTTTTATGCATTTTTTTAAGGAAGGAATAATGTTAATGTTTCTGTTTATAGGTGGGGGAGCTGATCATCAATCCATTTGGCGAGGACGATGATGACTTTGAAACCAACCAGCTGATCGATAGAAACATTCAGGTTGTTCAGTCGAGGCTTCACATAAAAAATATAAACACCTTTAAAACTGTAGCTGACTCCGGCTTTCTGCAGGAGAAACAAACATAGAATGGGCATCAGGACTTTGTTTTGAAACAATTCATAAACTTATTTGCAATAATGGGGAAACAGTTCATAACCCTGGTTAAAATTCACAATGTGTCATCATTTCAATGTCTATGTATTATAAACTCAAAGGAGCTCCCTTTGAAAACATGAAGTTAACCTCTCGAGTTCATTGTGGAGAACCTTTTGTTGCTTTTCAGGAAGCCCAATATGGCACTGTTTCACTTTTTCTCCAAGGCACTCAGGATATCCCTTTATCATGTTTTCTCCATTAGAGGTGTACCTTGGATGCATTTTCATAGTGTGTTTTCCACTAAGTGTGCAACTCCAGTATGCAACACCCATAGTTTCTCCAATATTGTGGAAGCAGTTACAAAGGGAACACTTTATTGCTCTTAATTTTTTTACCACCACTGCGTGGACATGCTTGATGACCAGTTGTTTTCAACTAGCATGGTAATCGAAAGGGTGCGATAAAGGACCCCTTTGATGGCACTAATGTGTTTTCAGTTGAAATCACCCTGAAGTCACTTTTTTTCCCCACTGAATCCCCTCTTGATTTTAAGTTTTTAGTTTTGTTTATCAATCCTGTAGGTGTCAATGCTGGCTGTAGATGATATGTACCAGAACCTGGCTCCACTCATAAAAGACAAGCACTGGGCACAGAGACATTTCTCCATCCCTTACACTCTGTCAACAGCAGCAGAGATTCTCAAACCCACATTCAAAGGTTCCACCTTTGACATGAGGTACCGTAAATAAGTGTTTCTATGCCTTTTGTTGCGACAGAACAGTCCAGTAACTTGATTTTAAATTGTTTACTATATTTGCAGGATGAGTGCAGAAGATCTTGAGATTCACCATCCTTCAGAAATTTCTGGAAAGAAACCGTTTTTATCTCTTAATAGCTCTCTGGGTGATGGTCTCAACGGTCTTCCCCAGAGAGGCAAAGGAATCCTGCAAGTTGGGAGCCTCCCATCTCTGATTGATGTCTCATCGCATGCAAATGAGGAAGATGATGATGCTACCCCTGATAATAACATTAATGCCAACGAACACAGAGAACAAGTAAAGCCACTGATTAAAGTTGTAGTGGAAGAAAACCTGTGAATATGATCAAGATACATTTTGTGTTCTTTTGTTCGTATTCTGTTACATGATAATGGAGACCATACAAATAAAAGCATTTGTCAAATAAAACTGGGGTTTTAAAGTCTCTACTTAGTTAAACTTACAGTTCAGTTCACTTTTTCAATCGGCAAAAGTTTTATCTTCCAAAGAGGCCTGCTTAGTTATTAAAAAAAAAAAAAAAACAAGGTAGGCAGAAACAACAAGGCTATATCTCTCCTTTTTATTCAATCATATTTAACAATGATACATTTTATAAATATCTGCGAGGGAATAGGAGTGGAAGCAACTTTGCTGTCAAATAATTGCAGTAAAGTTATTGTATTTCTTCTCTTAGGTTGAATAAAGCAGCCCTAATGGAGATAAACAGGTGAAGTAAAGAACAACCTCAGCAGTTTTACTTTTCCTGAATTGAAATAAAGATTGTGTTGTGTCAACTCGCTTTGTAAAAAAAGAAAGTAGCCTACAGCAAGAACACACACTTTTTCAACTGGGCATAATATCTAAACTGTTAAAAAAGAAACAAATAAAATAAATTGTCTGAAATAAACATACCTCTTGAATCATTGTGAGATTGCAACAGTTGACAAAACATTGAATAAACACTAGATTGAAAGGTTGTTTTTAACAGTTAAAAAGAATTGCTTTTAAAATATTTGCACAAATACATTTTAATTATGCAAAAATTTATTTTACATTTTTTAAAATATATAGCTTAAAAGGTATTTCAATTGTTTTGTAACAGTGTAACCATTGGTTTCAAAATATTTAATACAAACAAAGATTTAAAGACATTTAGCTTGTGTGTTTTTAACTGTGCAAAAATTGCTTTTAAATTTAAAAATATATAGCTTAAAATGTGTTAATTGTTTTTTTAACAGTGTAAAACATTGACAAAAATTTTACTTTTTAGTTTTAAAAGTTTAGAGCAAAAACAAAATTGCCCTTTCTCTGTCTTTCATTTCAAACTCCTGTTTCCATGATTATAATATATGATATGGTAAGCAATGCCAACACCACCATGCTGGGCTTTCCATCCTCCCACTTTTCAATCCCTTTTTCTGCCATTATTAATTTATGTGAGGGTCAAACAGATCATACACGTGTGAATCAATTCAGTCAACTCAGTTCATAATGCCTCACCAATACGTTTGATTATTCATTCCCGATCAAGGAGTGAAGGCCAAGCTTCTAGGCTCTCAACTAATTTGAGAGTCTGGGCCCATGAGTCTGAGAGTCCCAAGAGTCCCAAGAGTCTGCTCGACCCAGGCCAGCAAGAAAGAAGAAGAACTGATAATGGCAAAACAAGAGTTTTAATATCAAAATGTTTGATGAAACACTTAATATTCCAGAAAATAATTTAGTATTTTTTGTTTATTGTGAGTCTTGCACACCATCAATAATCACAGATGCAATTGTCAACCAACCCCCGTTATTAGAAAAGTCCATCCTCTCCGTCTTCTGTTTACTAAGTCTGTGTGAAAGAGAAGACAAAATAATAAAAAAATTTTTAAAAAGTTAAATGTAAAAATACTGTAGTGTCCTGTAATTTAAAACATCAGTAAACTGTTTATGGCCTTTGTCAGTTTGCTTCAGGGTGAGCATTACAATGCATTGCTAACTACAGTTCTTAACTGTTTTAAATCAAAACAGTATTTTAGTGTTGAAAATTGACAGCAATTGCTATCATTGCAACTTTCAAAGAAAGCTTATTGTTTTCTGTGCAAATACGCGTGATATCTTTCTGATATCGTGGTGCAATACCATCACACTATAGCCTACATTAACATAACATGCATAGTTTACCTCAACAGTGTCTCTGTCTCTCTGGATTACTTTGTTTGCTAATTTTGTTTTGTAATGTAGCATCACAGTCTGTGAATATTACGCACAGCATATACCCACAAGTTGTCATTAACATTACAGTATAAAAAACTCTCCTTTTCAACCAAATGAAATTGCTGAGTTAAATTATTCGCATTTTCTTTGTCTTGTGACCAGATGATAGCTGCTGAATTCAAAAACAGAAAAAAGGCGCAAAATAACGTGAAGTGCTTGTCAACTAAAAACTGGCTCATTCTATTGAATTGGATTCATTAAAAATTCTCTTAAATTAGAATTACATAAACATACAGATTATATGTAATGCAACCAAAATAATCAGACATTTTTGTTTGAAAGTTACTTAACTAATTGCCACAAAATCAATGACGCATTTATATTGAATACATTTTATCAGATATATTAAGTTAAATGTAAATGACTACAGAATCATGTATTAGTGTACCGGGTCATATTGCTGTTGGTTATGTTTAACGTGATGGTTGCGTGCTGCGCGAATACAGTATAGGTTTATTAAAATATGTGTACTGGCTGATAATAATTGTGCCCCCCCCCCCCCCCCCCCATGCATTTCATATGCCCCCCCTAAGACTAAGGTTGGTCTATGCTGTACTGGCAACGAGTCTTCCCCAAATCAAAGTGTCCTTCCCTTTTCTTAAAACTTTTATTTTGAAGGAGATGCGACGGAAGTGCGGAAGGGTCAAAAATGTCTCTGATCACTTCCGCGTTGTCAGAAAATGGAAAAAGAAATCTTCACCGATAGGCGAATTTCACGTTTAAAATAATTGTCGGCAGAAACGGTACGTCAACAACAACTACGTGTATATTTCCCTCTATCTTATACATAACAGAAAACATCACTTCCCCTAACTTGGTGATATAATTAACGTGGCTTGTAACCTGTTCATGTGGTTTACACCTAGCTAGCATGCTAACTTTAGCTCACTACATAGAGAGTTTATAGAGAGTCACTATCTGTGAACTTTGGTTCTTGAATAAGCAGATTGTTTAAACTTTTAAAATCGTTCTGCAGCTTGTGGAATTGAGTTTGAACAACGTTCAATGGTCTTGTTGATGTGTGTTGAACAATATGACGCTGAAGAATATTCTGCATTGTTTGGGTTGTTTGACAGGACCATCATCGTGAAAACAAAAGGTAGACCCAGCGGTGTAATGTCATCTGACGGCCCTCTCCTTTAGCCGAGCTGCTGACTCACCCCAGTCATCATCATCGACACCATTACCATGTCTCTGGGTGACAATCCTCACCTGCTGCTTGGCAGGATCCGTTTCCTGAACAGGTGCATCGACTGTTTCAGGAGAAGTGAGTCGTTGCCGGAGTGCCTCTGTTATGTCTCTAAAGAGGTGTGCTATAAAATTTGCAAGGATTCATCATCCTCATCATCTGCATCCTCCGGAGCAACTTCAGGAGGCTCCACTGTTGGGAAAACGCTGGTCTCTGTATTTGAAAGCCCCCACCAGACTCCACACATCAAGAAATTATGCAAGTACAATATTGAACCAAAGAAAGGGACTTGTATCCGGACAACAGGGGAGGAATACTGTAACAGTCAGGGCCTGTGGGTCAAAATCAATAAGGTAAGCGTCTCTCCCCGTGTTGCACGACTGTTGTTTGTTCAGTTGTCAGAAAAAGTCATGTTGATAAAATGATGCACATCTGTGTCCAGGATCAGCTGGAGGAGCAACGTCCGGGTCTGGAGTTGGCGGAGGGCTGGATCCTGGTGTGTAAACACACAGAGGGAGGCGACAGGCTGGTGCCAGTAGAGTCTCCAGAGACAGTCGGCAGGCAACAGCAGCTCTTTGGATACGACCACAAGCCCTGCAACAGGTGGGAGCAGGTGGTGAACGTGGAGAATGCCGTTTACATCGGCTCCAAACCCAAAGTGGCTGAGTGCGATGACGCCGCCGTCCAGAAGCTGAGGTGAGCATGTTTGTTTCAACGCAAACAACTTGAGCCAGTTGACTCTTTGGGGTTGTGTTTTAGACAGCAGCAGATTATTTGAATAAAAAAAGTTCTTCCCCTTAAATCTTCAAGGTATGTTCCTCCCACCTGGTCTTATGAATGTGATGAGGACCTGGTGCACTACTTCTATGACCACATTGGGAAAGAGGATGAAAACTTGGGGAGTGTCAAGCAATGTGTGACCAGCATTGATGTTTCTTCATGTTCGGTGAGTCACATGTTTGGTAGTAGGTCTTTGTTTTAGCTTTTCATCATGGTGGGAAATCATCAAAAATGTTTGTTTCTGTAGTCTTCTTCTAGTCTAGTCAAATCTGTGGTCAGTAAACTTGTGTTGTTATTGGGAAAAATGCAGCTTTCAGCACTTAACACACTTAATTAAAACTCATCTAATTCCATTTGTCAGTGATTGAATTATGTTGATATTTGCTGATAGGAGGATCCCAGTGGCGGGGCGAGCTGTCTGACTGACGGCGACACTGAAACTTACTGGGAGAGTGACGGCATGCAGGGGCAGCACTGGATCCGCCTGCACATGAAGAGAGGCACTGTGGTCAAGTAAGGAGCTGCAGCGGGACGAAGGGAATTAAAAAAACCCCAACATATTATTATGTTTGTTTGTTATCGTTTGGAAACCCATCCTTTTATATATTCAGAATTTCAGGCATCAGTAACATGTTTCAACTCCTGTTTGAGGTTTTTTCTTATATATAACTTACATACTGACAATGATGTATAATCTCTGTGATCTGAATAACTCATCTCTACATACTGTATCAAAAAAAAAAAAATCAATAATCATCAATCTGGTTATTTCAAATATCTTGTTCTCGTGCTTCTCTTTGCTCTGTAGTAAGCTGATTTTGACCGTGGACTCCACAGACGACAACTACATGCCCAAGAGGGTGACTGTGTTTGGAGGAGAGGGAGACAACCTGAAGAAGCTCAGTGATGTCACCATCGACGAGTGGGCTTCTTTTTTCTTTTTATCAACATTTTCCATTTAAAAAAAAATAAAAAAAAATCTCCCAGAGTTTCAGAGTTATGCTTCAGTTTGTAGACTGGCAATCATACATCTGCTGTTGTGTTAAAGCTGTCAACAGTTCAGTCTCTGTTTAATGTTTGAAGCCGATCTTCAAGGCAATCTAATTGGATAAGGACATCTTTCTATGATTTTCCTTTAATTTCCCTTTTATTCAAGATATCCATTCAGGTTGTTATCAACTAAAATCTGCTTCTCACGTCATATAACACTTAATTGCATTAAGTCAACAAATACAGATCGAAGTATTTCACATGACACAGGTTTGTATTTCTTTCTGCTTTCAGCAACCTGATTGGAGAGGTGTGTGTGCTGGAGGATATGACATCTCATCTGTCTGTGATTGAGGTCCGGATTGAAGAATGTAGGGGTGAGGCTTTTTAGCATGTTTTTCCATATTTTATAAAGTTGATATTTCTTGTGAGTTTTTAAAAGTTTAAGTACATTTTGCGGGCGTTCTTTGGCTGCCAAAGCTTTTAAAGTGACATTTAAAACCTTTTTTTCCCCCTTCGTTTTCTGGCTTTAAAGATGAGGGAATAGATGTCAGGATCCGAGGTTTGAAGATCAAGTCGTCCTGCGAGCGAGACCTGGGTCTGAACGCTGATGTTTTCCAGTCCACCAACTTGGTGCGGTACCCTCGTCTGCAGGGAAACACGCCTGACGTCCTGTACCGCAGAGCGTTGGTCATCCAGAGGTGGGTTTCATCTGCATTCTAACAGTCTGAGGACATGCCATGAAGTTTTTTTCAAGTTTAAAAAATATCCTTATGAACTTTTATTGTATTAACAGTGAAATTCCAACAATTACTATTTCGTAAACAAATCAACTGTACTGTTCACCTGCAGGTTCATCTGTCTCCTGGACTGTGTGCTTCCTCACTTGGTACCTGCCTGGGACTACAGTCTGGGCACCTTCAACCAGATCAAAGTGAGTCCAGGGATATAATAGTGGTATTGAATATCACCTACACAATCAACATGAATTTGTTTATGTATATATATCACACATTTCTAAGTATGTTTCTATATGTTTCAAGCACAGCGCAAAAGAGGATAACAAAGCAAATTATTTCATGTTGTTAAAACATGGTTGTTTGTTGGTTTAAATTAAAGCTTCATAAAATGTTATTCTACAATTTTGAAAATCCTCAAGTCAAAGCAGAATCATTTCCTTTCTGTTCATATGTAGTGCTCAGTATACAGCAGAAGGAAATTAAACATTTTCAGTACTCTGGAGTGCACAATATTTGACTGGTCTTTCTTTCTTTCTTAAATCTCTGTTGGTGTCATGTAGAGCATTAAGCAGTTCCTACTGCTGTCCAAACGCCGCTCAGCCCTCATCACACAGTGCCTGAAGGACTCTGAGACCAGTAAGCCCAACTTTATGCCCCGACTCTACATCAACCGACGTCTGGCCATGGAGCACAGAGACAACCCGTCTCTGGACCCCAGCTGCAAGAACGCCGTCTTTAATCAGGTATAAAAAAAACTTTACTTGAGATTCAGAGTATTAATAAGAATATTTCTGTGATATCATGTTAGTGTTTCACGTAAGTATAAGATAAGATATCCGCAAGTATAACGTCTATTATCCAATAACGCAACAAACATTATTGTCAAATAAAGAGTTGCTCTTTTTCTGGTTCTGGTTGATAAATCTCCATATGACATTAAAGTTACTTTCTGAACAGACAGGAGTCATTTTTCATCTGTTTGTCCATCCGTCAGGCTCTAAGGCCTTTGGGATGCTGTTACTGTTTCTTAATGAATTTCATTTTTCTCCTTTCAGGTTTATGAAGGTCTTAAGCCATCTGACAAATTCGAGAAGACTCTGGATTACAGGTGTGCGATATTAGATAGTGTTTCTCTCGTGTTGTGATGGGATTATGATGAATATTAAACTTTAAATCTGCCATCTCTTATCTCGGTTTTCCTTCAGGTGGCCATCTCGGTATGACCAGTGGTGGGAATGTAAGTTCATTGCAGAGGGAATCATTGACCAGGGAGGAGGATTTCGAGACAGCCTGGCAGACATGTCTGAGGAGCTTTGCCCCAGCTCAGCTGAGTGTCCCATGCCTCTGCCATTTTTCAGTCGTACGTCCAACCAGGTAAACACCTGTTGGCCTGTACACAATCAGAAGTAGACTGCTCTTCACTTCATCCTTCTCATCTGTTTATCATTATCTGATTTATGTCGGGGTCTCACAGGGCTCCTTAGAGGCCCGAGATTATTACGTCCCTAACCCGTCCTGTAAAGAGTTCCACAAGTACGAGTGGATTGGTCAGCTCATGGGAGCTGCTCTCAGAGGGAAAGACTTCTTGGTGAGGAATGCTTGCTTCCAAGCTGCTTTTGATTCATGTTAACCTTTTCTATTGAGCCAGAATAAGTGGATTTAGAAACCTGAATTTCTGCTTAATGATGTGCAGGTTTTGGCTCTGCCTGGGCTGGTGTGGAAGCAGCTGACGGGAGAGGCAGTCAGCTGGAATAAAGATTTCCATGCTGTAGATTCTGTGCTGGTGAGGATATTCAAATTATGAAACCAAGAGTTAACTATATCCAGCTTTTCATCTAATTGCAGAGAAAACTGTTTAGACTGAATTGCAAACATCTACGGCAATTGGAACCTAAACATTCTTTCTTAAAAGACTTGCAGTTATCGTTATTTTTTGTTTATTTTTTACTCTTGGCATTTTACTGACCTCCTAATCTCATGCACTGAATAAATATTCATAAAATAGTTTTGCTTGAACCTTCATTTCCCCGTCACTTTCTCATGTCATTTTGGATGTGTCTTTAGGTAAACCTGCTGGAGGCCATGGAGAACATGGATCAGGAGACGTTTGATTTCAGGTTTGGCGAGGAGCTGGTGTACACCACCCTGCTGAGCGATGGGCAGATGGTGGAGCTCATCCCCGGTGGCAGTAATGTGGCCGTCCGCTACGAGGACCGCAGCGAGTTTGTCCGCCTGGTGCAGAAAGCTCGGCTGGAAGAGAGCAAGCAGCAGGTGAGACGAGCTCTGCTGCTTGCTGCTTGCAGCTGCTTTACTGCAGCTGGTTTTATTTTAGAGGTTAAAATCAGTATCAGTATCAGTAATTACGGTGTCTGATTATCTGATGTTGTGCTGCAGATTGCAGCTATGCAGGCGGGGCTGCTAAAGGTGGTCCCTCAGGCGGTGCTTGATCTTCTGACCTGGCAGGAGGTGGAGAAGAAAGTGTGTGGAGATCCTGAGATCACTGTGGAAGCCCTGAAACGACTCAGTGAGTGACCCACTCAAGGATTGCCATTTTCACAATATGAAGAAGCTAGCCTTTTAAGAAGCTAAGTGATGAGATGTTAAACTCTCAGAGAAGCTTGATTGTCATAAAAATGGTATTATTATTGTTCTTGTCTTCTACGCAGCACGCTACGAGGACCTGGAACAAAGTGATGTGAGAGTGCAATACCTGTGGGAGGCACTGACGAACTTCACCAATGGTCAGTCTACTAAATACAACTTATCCAATCGATTTAATACTGATTTTAATAGAGAGCAATAAGTAACTAACAAAGATGTTGAATTTTGTTTTTAGAGGATCGCAGCAGGTTTCTCAGGTTTGTAACTGGTAGAAGTCGTCTTCCCGCTCCTATATACGTCTTTCCTGACAAACAAGGGTGAGTGCAATGTACCTAAAAATGGAAACGATTACACAAAAATGTACTTTCAAAATGTAGCAAAATGTCTCATTCACAAAACTCACAACCCACTTCTTTTCAATGTCTTCTTTTTATTTAGCTCTGAAACGACGGATGCACTTCCACAGTCCTCCACGTGTTCCAGCACTCTTTATTTACCTAACTACCCAAGGTACGCTACTGTACTGTAGTATATATGCAGGATCTGTTACTGTGTGTTAATAATGAATACATGTGAAAAATAGTTGTTTGTAAATGTACTGTATATAGAGCCATACACATCTGATTTGTTTTCATTATGTCAAAGCCAAACAAGCTTAACTCCAGTTTCTTTTTTTCTTCCAGTTTTTATTATCCTACAAAGAATAAAATCTTGAACTCCTATGAAGCATACTTCTCTTAATGAAATGTCTCCTCAATGACATGCTGCATTAATTAAACTCAAAGACCTTATTTTCTTCTTGTTTTGTTTCCCCTGCAGTGCAAAGGTTTGTGAGGAGAAGCTTCGTTATGCTGCGTACAACTGTGTAGCCATTGACACAGACATGAGTCCATGGGAAGAGTGATCTCTCTAATGCTTCACCAAACAAACCCTGCACACTTTGCAAATCACTGTTGAATGGAGAAAGCTTGCCAAGTTTATCACTATATCTAAACAACTGCCAATTAATCCTAGCTGTATATAATAAAGAACTATTATGGAAACATGGAGAGGATGTTGTTTGTTCATTAAATATGGCTTGTGTGCCTTAAAGGAAACTTCACATTAGTGACTGTGTTGAATGTATCAGTGGCATTGACTGACTCAAGATTTAAAGCTTTTACATGAAGAGAAATGTTTAACATTCATTATTTAACTGGATAATAAAAAATAAAATGATCAAAAAGATGACCCAACAGCATACTTCTTCAAAAACAGCTCATAATAAAGTTCATTGAATTACCTTTCAATGATTTTGAACCTGAAATGTAAATGATAACAGGTTTTTATTCTGGTGATGTTTGCCTTATGTTTTAATATATAGTTTGAATGAATAGCTTATACCAATATGTTTACTGTATGTAATGGGTGTGCATTTAAACTAGATTACTGCTGTACTATAATTCAGATACCAGTTTAGTTGTCCCACTACATGGATACTGATTATGAAAGACTGGGCTGAACTGTAAAAAGATGCACTTGCAATTGACTGTGTGACTGTTTCTGTGTTTACATGTTATATTCTGTTTAAAAAAAACAAAAACAAAAAACCTAAAGAAGAGATCTTTGGAAAAGTGGGTCATACTTGCTTAACCCAATGATTAAAATATATATATATATATATATATATATATATATATATATATATATATATATATATCTATTATTGAAAGAACAGAACGCAGGAGGACTATACAATCAAATCAAATAAAGCTAAAATTCGATTTACTTCTTTTTCTCCCATTTTTGGTATACACAGTATAGGAACGAAGTGAACACTTAAAGCATAAGCAAAGTTAATTGTAGTAGTGATGTTCAGGGTTTTTTTCTTTTGTAAAGCGTCTCGAAATAACACTTATGAATTGGCGCTATACAAATAATGATTTAATATTATTGTTGTTTTTCTACCGTTGCGATGATGTCCATTAAAACATTTCGATTTGCAAAAGTATTTAAGTTATGTACCATCAAGTGCCAATTTTAGAAGAATAAAGGTATATAAAGTAATAGATTAATTTACAATGGTTCGGGGCAGAGCCATATATACGGCTCTGGTTCGGGGGTCTTACTTGGACAAAGTCTCGTTTCTTTCGGAGTGAATTCTCGCGAGACCAAGTGGGTTCAAACCTCCCCATGATCCTTTGCGATCCCTCTTTCTAGCCGGCGCCTGAGAATGGGTACGTGTTTTCATGCTCGGGTTGGAGGGAGAATCCTTGTCCATCTGACGTTTTAAAGAAGAAATAATACAAAAATGGTTTGACAAATTGTAGATTAATGCTTTGTGATTGTATATAGGGTTAACTTTTCGGTCAAGAGCCAGTTTATTTATCTTTAAAAAAGTAATTTGTGAAGGATGTCTGTTGTGCTCCAAGATGGCTGCTCTTCTTGGACATGGAGTTTATTACGGATGCTGAAAAATGTGCTTCAAAACGGCGGATTTCCCAGTTTTTAGTGACATGTGGCTTCGCCCTAATGTTGCGTGATGCTGTAGAAGACGAGGAGAAGTTAATCGAGTTTACAGGAGATCCAATCTATGATGTGGTGATGGTGGCATTAGCATTAGCAGTGAGGTTGGCGGTGGTCATGACACGCTGACGTCCTGGAGAACGGAAGGGAAATATTGTGATAAAGGCTGAGATTGTCTGGATAGCTGTACACAGCGTGTAATATACTGAAGGTGTTAAATACGGTATAGTGACAGATTTCTGCCTCGTCGAGGTGCACGCTGCTTCGTGCATGCTTGGGCCTCTTTGGGATAACATGCACACTAAACTCAAAAACCAGTTAGCCCAATGTTGGTTTACTGTCTCACCCAGTTTGTGATGTTAGATTCCCAAACATATGAAGTTATATAGAAATGTTGTGGATTTAGTTGTGACACGATTGACTATCCAATCTACAATGCCGCTAGAAGTGTATTTTTAGTGAGTATTGTGTTTTGAGTTGTAGACCACATGGCTTTGCAGACATGTATCTGTGCTTGAGTGAAATGATGAAACTCTTTAAGCGGAATCCTAATTACATTGCGGACAACCTACCTTGGAGAACTGATTACTCAAGCATCAATATTTATTTTCATGTTAATGAGCTGTGTGTTTACCGGCGATCTAAGTCTTTTAATTGTACTCCATTCATTCAGGTATCTCAAGGGACAACTGGCATAAACGCCGCAAGACCGGCGGTAAACGCAAGCCCTACCACAAGAAGAGGAAGTATGAGCTCGGACGTCCTCCCGCAAACACAAAGGTAAGTACAACGTTGGTAACTGGACTGTTCATGATTTGGCGTGGGTGATGAAAACTTGACCTTAGGTTGGTCTTTTTATTTGGGCCGTTTTGGTTCAAATGCTTGGGACTTGCCAATGTTAGGACTTGTCATAGTTACTCTGACACGCTTTCTGAAATGTTAATAGTTCAGTTGCTTAACTCATAATTAACCTGAACCTTTGGCTTGCATTATATCATACTAAATTGAGATCCCTTTCATTAGATTGGACCTCGTCGTATCCACACAGTGAGGGTCCGCGGTGGGAACAAGAAGTACCGTGCTCTGAGGCTGGATGTTGGTAACTTCTCATGGGGCTCTGAGTGTGAGTTTTAGTTTCAATCTTTGCTAAATGATCGGTGTATCAAGATTTTTCTTTTACCTTTTGTGCATGAATTTAAGTGGTGACACTTGTTGCCTGTGTGGACCTGCAGCATTCTCGTTAAGATTCATTTAAACAACCTTACTGGTTGAATAAAGTGAGATTTTCTTCTGCTAATGACACTTTTCGTTCTGTGCGCAGGCTGCACACGCAAGACCAGGATCATCGATGTGGTCTACAATGCCTCCAACAACGAGCTGGTCAGAACCAAGACCCTGGTGAAGAACTGCATCGTCCTCGTAGACAGCCTTCCTTACAGGCAGTGGTACGAGGCTCACTACGCCACTCCTCTGGGACGCAAGAAGGGAGCCAAGCTGGTACGTATTTCATATTTTTTTTTTTATCTGTGATAACTATTGCCGAAGCACACCCAGATAATTTTGCAATCTCTGTATATACTTGGCCCTGGGGTAGTTTCTGCCAAAGGGCTTAAATTGAGCCTATTTACTTTAATTGGTAAAATATTTTAATGAGACGAATTAGAGCAGTGTGGTGTACATCTTTCAATGAAGATAACTTTGTCCAGTTCTGCTACTGAATGAAAGTGACGATAATCGTGACTCTGAGAAAGACATTGTTACCCACCCTGACATCTGCACTATTACTTTGAAATCCAGTTTAAGTTGTTCCAGCAGCTGAAATGTGAAGTTAACAGTTTAATATCTCTGAAGATTAATTTTCCCCTCTTCTCTCTGTAGACTCCTGAGGAGGAAGAAGTCCTGAACAAGAAGAGGTCAAAGAGGACTCAGAAGAAGTACGATGAGCGTAAAAAGACTGCCAAGATCAGCACCCTCTTAGAGGAGCAGTTCCAGCAGGGAAAACTGCTAGGTGAGTCTAAACGTGTAACGGCTGAGTTTTGTGTACCTGCATGCTCAAAGGTTAGGTCGTATCCCTTGCAGGGAGGAGAGTCCTCAAAGAAGGCTCCCCGGGTTCTAATCTGACCTGTGACTCCTTTCCTCCACATTGTTCCCAGCTCTCCAAAAGCCTTAAGTAGAGGTACTTGGCCACTGGTTGGCTAGTACTTAAAAATCAGTTTAATCTCAGCAAAGTAAAATATTAAGTTCTGATGTATTAATTTAAAACATACGGCATTGAAGTTCAAAACCTCAGCCTTGAACAATTTAAACTTGCTGTTAAAGTGTATATCAGAGAAACTAATAAACATCACCCAGAAGTATTTCTGCATCAAAGCATTGTTTGTATGGATTCCATGTTGCAACAACGACCCACTAAGCCTATTCAACTTCTGTATTTTTGTGTTGATTGAGCTCATGTAAATATTTCACTAGAATGTACTTGGAGTTCAGTTTACTATAAATTCTGCTCATTTCTTTTAACACAGACTCGCTGTTAAGTTTTCTTATGCTACAATTGACAGTTTTGCTTGAGATAATATAGCCACGTTTTAAGGAGGTTTGAGATGCATTCCTGTGGGATCGTTAAGAGTTTAAGTCACTCTAAATATATTAGACATTTCTACATGTGGTCGAAATGTTTTGTCTGGAAAGATGAGAAGTTAATAAGGAAGGGACCAACATTTATTTTCTCTAAAAATATATCTGTAGATTACCACTAAAAGCTCTATGCTCTTCTACATTCAAATAGCCAATCTAGCAGCTCTTCCTTTAGGTACTTGTTAGTTCACTTGCGTCAACTAGCCTTTTATTTTCATGACATTCCTCAATAGTGAAGTGTGGTGTACGTCTTTCTATGAAGATAACTTTGTCCAGTTCTGCTACTGAATGAAAGTGACGATAATCGTGACTCTGAGAAAGACATTGTTACCCACACTGACATCTACCAATTCTCACACTGTCCAGACATAAACTGGCCCAGTCTCTGGACTTGATGTCTAGAGGTCTGAAGACATGGCACCTCTTTTGATAAACACGGGTGTCTGAGCAACGATGAGTGAACATTAAATGTCTCAAACATCACATGTATTAAAGACTTGAGAAATAATCCATCTGGAAATGACAGCTGTACTAAAAACTGGCCTGTTTCCTGTGGTTATTTACAGTTTTAGGTTCCATTCATATTTTTCACTAACTTTTGTCCTCTTCCTCTCGCAGCTTGCATCGCCTCCAGACCTGGCCAGTGTGGCAGAGCAGACGGCTATGTTCTGGAGGGAAAGGAGCTCGAGTTCTACTTGAGGAAGATCAAGGCCAAGAAAGGCAAATAGATGTACAGCTGTTTGATACGTCAATAAAATCCCGAACGTCCCAAACTGTCTGCTTTACTTTTTCGTAGTTTGAAATGAACGTATACTCATTGTCATTGGGGTTAAACTGATGGTGAATGAAACACGCACCTCAAGATAAAGGTTTTATTCAGTATGATCAAATCGTAACAGTTTGGCACATTAAGATCTGCTATATTCAGAAGCTAAGGTTTTGAAATGCACATTAAAGAAATTAACAAACGGATTTAGTATACAAAACTTTTATTGAAGTGAAGAAGTTGTGGAGCTATTTACAGATTATTGTCCTAATGGAGCAATTTACTTTTTTTTTTAATAAAAGCAATAGATCTTATCCAAGTACTGAAGAACCACAGTGCTTTGTGGTCAAGTCATGTGGAACTGATGAAAGACTACCACCTTCAATTACCAAATATGACTTCAATGTCCTCAAACACATGTTCAATCAGTTTTATCTGGTGTATGATTTTCTGATAAAAACACCTCAAATGTAAAATAAAAAGCAGCACTACGGGTTTTTGTGCCTTGCCTTTTCATTAACTTTTATTTTAGTTTCTTCTGAGAAACCTCTTGTAGAGGAATATTAGCTTTTTTTTTTGAAAATGTAAATACTGAAAAGTAAAAAACATCCTGCAGGTATTATACTACATATCCAGTAGCTATTTACTCCAGATGAAAAAAAAGTATGTGAACCCTTTGATTTAAGTCACAACTATAGAAAAACAGTCTGCTTAAACTAATACCACACAAACAATTCTGTTTTAATGTTTTTATTGGACACACCATGTAAACATTCACAGTGCAGGGTGGAAAAAGTATGTGAACCCTTGGATTTAACAAGTGGTTGACCCTCCTTTGGCAGCAATAACCTCCAAATGTTTTCTGTAGTTGCAGATCAGACCTGCACAATGGTCAGGAGGAATTTTGGACCATTCCTCTTTACAAAACTGTTTCAGTTCAGCAATATTCTTGAGATGTCCCATACTTCACAGTTGGGATGAGGTTTTGATGTTGGTGTGCTGTGCCTTTTTTTTCTCCACATAGTGTTGTGTGTTCCTTCCAAATAACTCAACTTTGGTTTCATCTGTCCACAGAATAGTTTGTGAGATGAAGATCAGAACATTTTTTATGACCAATTCATGCTGAAATTGAAACTGAAAAGTTATTCCAAAGGGTTCACATACTTTTTCTTGCAACTGTATGTAATGACACCTGCAGGTGATGAGCTGTAACCTGACATTTTTTCATTCTTCCATTCGATGTAATTTTATTATTTGACAACAAACCTGGTTTGCATGGTCTACTCATTATACAGTGGTACAATCCATGCCTGTATTATTATCAACGTGCTTTTCGGACCTATATATATATATATATATATATATAGAGAGAGAGAGAGAGTATAGAGCATTTCTACGTTTATTTATCCGTATTTTTCTACGTTCATATACAGTTAACTGTGATTAAATAATGTGTTTTTGTTATTAGTACACTACTAGTGCGCCTGGTATATGCTGTGTTATTTATCTAAGTGTTTATAATTGTGTATGTGAAAACGCTATTATGAAACGTACCGGTCATATTGGGTAACAAACTGGGGGAAAAGTCATTTTCCGGATCCTGAGACGTGACATGTGATCAAATCCCCGTGTTGTGATTGGCTGAGGAGGGCGTATATAAAGATCTGGGACAAAGGTCGTGGTCAAGTCTGCTTGCGCTCTCCTTTAAAACACAATGTTGTTCAACAAGGTAAGCTTATTTAATTGATATTAATGTGTCATTCACCGGCATGTCTCTGTAGTTTAAGTGGATTTGGATGGGTTTGCCTCGAGTAGGTCAAGAAGGGAAAGCTTTGCTAGCTACATTAGCTGCTAACCTTAGCTGACACATCCACACCAGCACATTTTAAAAACTTGAAATGGTTCAGAATTTAAGCGTGCACAATCTTGTGTTTTAACTTGTGTTTGCCCCTCAACTGTGCCCAGAGCTAATCTGCTGTCTATCTAAAAGCTAACCACTTTGTTTTAGTCGTTTTACAAATGCGACCCCTAACCTGAATCTGTGCAGATTAATAACATTTGAAAAGCTAAACTTTGCTCCATTTCATTACAACTGTTTTATCAGAGCGCCAACTTTAACCTGAAATGTTGATTTTGATTCAGGTTTGTTTGTGCTATAAGGTCATTCTTTATGTTGGCTGAGACAAGATGATATCGAGCAAAGTAAAAAAAAAAAAAAAAAAAAAAGTGTTATTGATGATTCTTTGGATGTTATGGCAGGGCTGCTGTGTTGACTGCATTACATTGTACAGGTGTTGCTGAAAAACATTCCCAATTGTGTTAAACTGGTTCATTTTTTTAAATTTAAAAATGGCATGATGTTTGTTCTTGTTTATTGTAAAATCAAATCAAGGACAGGTGGATGAAATCTCATCTCAGCTTGATAAGACCTGTGGCAGCAAAACCATCTTCCCCCTTTTTTTTTTTTTTTAAGCTCAAAATATTTTGCTTTAGAACCAGATAGTTACAGATAAAGGATTCTTTAAAGGCCTTTCAATTAGAACTACTGCAAGTTTTTAATTTGGGATAAAAGATGTAAACCATGTTGTCTTCAGGCCTGTTCTGAATGTTTATGCTCATCTCACCTGCTCAGGTGCTCAGAGCCAGTGTGCGCTCTGGGATCCGTCTTCAGAGCTCCAGTGCTCATGCAGCCAATGTTGCAGCACCTCACGGCGGCCATGCAGCATCCCAAGGCTTCTCATTTGGTTAGTATGGAATAGATTGAGCCTGTGTGTTGTTCACCAGAGTGTTAACGGCTAATCTCCCCTTTGGGATCCATACAGTACAAAGAAATAAATAAAAATAATGTTCCTGTGTTCTGAACTTGGTGTAAGAGATCCCATTCTATTGAAAGTGTGATATTAAATAAAGGGGGGCAAAAGGTGCTGTCAAACAAGTGCATCATTTTAGCTTTGATCTTTGTAGGGTGAAACCACACCTGCATTTATGGAATAATCCTTCCTTTGGGGATATTTGAGATTAAAAATAAAATTTACTTTAGAAATGAAAAACTCAGTTTGACTAAATTTCAGCATGGGCTGAAAACAGAGGAAGGTCTGTATATTCTGTCCGTCATCCTTTACATCCAACTCTAGTTAGGAGACGATCATTTCACACTTTGATTGGCTGGAAGAAATTATAACCGCTCCAAAGAATTCTTTTAATACACAAACACTATTCCAATGGGATTTTTAAATGTTTAAAAAAAGCTATTATATATAAAGTGTAGATTATTAATTTATATATATATTTTTTTAAACTACAGAGCTCTCGGAGCAGCAAAAGGAGTTCCAGCAGCTAGCGAGGAAGTTTGCACGTGAGGAAGTAGTTCCTGCTGCTGCTGCTTATGACAGGAGTGGAGAGGTGAGAGTACCCAAAGATTAGATCTGCAGTACATGTGAAATAAAGATGGCTTTAACAGTCTAGTCCTAAAGAAGCTATGAAAAGTTATCATACTATGGAACCCCCCCCCCCCCCCCCCCCCCCCCCCCCCCGCCGCCGCCCAACTAATATTTGTACAATCAACTTGTTTAAGAGACGCTCTCGTAATGTAAATTTGAAAAACCTCACTGCCCCCCCCCCACTCCATACAGCTGTCAGCATAACACCTCTGGACATCTTTAGAATTTGAACTTGAATGACCGTTCCTCTTATCTTTTTGTAGTATCCTGTCCCTTTGATCACGAAGGCATGGGAGCTCGGTCTGATGAACGGTCACATTCCACAAGAGTACGGTGTGTAATTCGGTCTTTTTTTTATTTATTTTTTTAAGTTACCCACCATGTTCAGACTTTCTCTCCTGAGTTCCCTCTTTGTGGTAGGACATGTGAACCTTCTTGTCACACAAGCTTGTTGATGATGAAAAACAACCGCTAGGCTTCATATTAATCTCTGAAAATCTTATGTGAAATAATAATTTCTTCTAAATATGTGCATATATTTTCAATGTTTGTCCTTTTGTTTAGGTGGAATGGGCCTGTCAAGCTTTGACAACTGCCTCATCACTGAAGAGTTGGCTTATGGCTGCACAGGAGTACAGACTGCTATCGAAGCAAACTCTCTGGGGGTAAGGCCCAATGTTCAAGAACGATGTGACTTCTTTTAAATCCCGTTTTATTCCATTTATGCAAAACCGAGGAGTAAGATTAGAAATGCAGCTCTTTGGTGAGCCTGTAAGGATAGTGTTATTTTGACATCACTGGGCTGTACTACATACACGAAGAGCACATCAGTAACTCTGGGTTAATGATACCAGTCGTTTTCTCCCACAGGCCATGCCCATCATCTTAGCTGGCAACGACGCACAGAAGAGGAAATACCTGGGAAGGCTGGTGGACGAGCCACTTATGTGTGTAAGTGTTTAATTTTTTTACATGCCATACCCGGTTGCTAAAATGTGAACAGTTGTTGGTCCTGATGGGTCAGTATATTTACTTTACTCCTGGAAACCAACACGGAGCATCCCGAGTCAAATATGCTCCCTCTTGTATCACAACACTCTTCTGTTTTCTTCTTTGGGCAGGCGTACTGTGTCACAGAGCCCGGCGCAGGCTCTGACGTGGCCGGCCTCAAGACCAAAGCTGTGAAAGTGGGCGATGAGTATGTTGTCAATGGTCAGAAGATGTGGATCACTAACGGAGGGAAAGCTAACTGGTAAGCACTCACTATTAATATGCACTTTTGTGTTGATTGTGTGGAGGCTGCAGGTTGTTGCACCGTGGCGTTGGATGAACACCTCATTAGTGAAGCAGAAAATCAAGACTCCTTAGATTGACCAAAAACTGAACCTTACAATAGAGTGGAATAAATGAGTCAATGTGAGACATGTAGGCTCAGTCTTTGTTTGAGACGGACTGTTTATCTGAGGCAGGCCTTTATTTCTAGCTTCACCTTGAAGTTACAGAGTTATTTTTTTTTTTTTTCTAAAACCTCACCTGTAGGTACTCCCATCTTGTAGCACTTGTCAGTTCTGAAACAGGACAGTAATTATGTATTATAGATGTAATATACTAATAGTATGGGCATTTATTGGCCACCTGTAGCCTAGTGGTTGGTGTGCATGACTCCTGTACAGAGGCAATTATCCTCAAAGTGGGTCGTCCAGGTTTGAATCTGACCTCTTTCCCTGATTTCTGACTCTAACTAAATGCATAAAAAGCCCCAAAATAAACCTTAAACTTCATTCCATGAAGATTGTTTGTGCATTTTTATTAGTAGTACAATTTATTTTATTAAGAGAGCTTAATTTGACCTGATTGTTGCACTGATTGACAATCTGTCTTTCACACTTTCAGGTTCTTCCTCTTGGCCCGCACTAACCTGGATCCAAAGTGTCCTACTAGTAAAGCCTTTACCGGCTTCATTTTGGACGCAGACACCCCAGGAATAATAATCGGGAGGAAGGTGAGTTGAAGGTTGATTGCTGCTTATTTTTTTATTTTAAATCAAAATATTCCCTCAGCCTGAGGAGACCAAAGTAGAGCCCATGCTCCACATAAACATCTTCGTAACTGTCAAAAGAGAAATAAATCTCATTTAAAGGAAAAGGGTCACTTGAAATCAAGTGGTTTGGATAGTTTCAGCACATGAGGTAAACATGTTAGTTATCCCAGGATAGTCTGCAGTGCGCTGCTCGTCCTACGTAAACCACTGACGCTTCGACAGGCTCTCTTCTTCCAGCACTGGATAGCATCCCTCCCCTGGCAGCCCTGCAGCGTTCTGCTCCCTGAGATCGGTCCAGTCAGAAGACACTGGGCACATGTGGCAGGGAGCCTTAGAAAGACAGCAGCTGTAACAAACCCTTATAGGCAGAGGTTTGAAATAAGGGGTTTTACAGATGCCAATATAAGAGGGTTTTTTTTCTGCTGCAAATCGAGAGCTATTCTATAGGTTTCATAGACTGACAACATGACAGGTGGAGTATGGGATCTTTAAACTCCATGGAAATTTTAATCTTTAAAATCTGTTAGCATTTGCAGGTTTCCATCAATTTCAAATCTTACAAAGAAGACTTATGACTCGGCAAAAGAAACCTGCCTAATGCCATCACATCCTTGTGATTGTTTGTTCTCTTAGGAGCTGAACATGGGCCAGAAGTGCTCCGATACCAGAGGCATTACCTTTGAGGATGTGAGGATACCAAAGGAGAACGTCCTGATCGCAGAGGGAGCCGGCTTCAAGATTGCGATGGGAGCCTTCGACGGCACGAGGCCACCCGTAAGTCTTCAAACCGGTGACACAGAAGTTTAGTCCTAAACGGGTACAGAAAAAGAATTATGAATTTATCAGAATGTACTTCAGATCCAGATGGCAATATTTTAAATCACAAGAAAAAGAGACATTACCAGAAAATATGCATCACATTAGTATGGTCCCATTTCATTAATGTGGCAAAACAATTTTAATTGTCAATGTTTGACTGTATGTTTCACATGAAATGAGTGTTTGGTGTTTACTAATGTAGTAATGTAATGCAGGTGGCAGCAGGAGCGACAGGCCTGGCACAGAGGGCACTTGATGAAGCTACCAACTATGCTCTGGAGAGAAAGACCTTCGGAAAGGTTATTGCTGAGGTAAGATTTCACTGCAAAACCTGATGACACCTACTGTGAACTTCATATTCTCAAAATGGGCGGCAGTAGCTTCGTTCGTAGGGTGACCGGTTAAAGTCCCAATGTGGATGAAAACATGGAAGTTGGTCTGGTTGCTGAAGAGGTGCCAGACCTCTTCCCGAGTACTGTCGGGGTGCCCTTGAGCAAGGCACAGATTCCCCACCAGCTCAGGGGACACTTCCAGTGGGGGCAGCCATCGCACTGACATCTCTCCATTAATGTATGTCACATGTGTGAGAAGCATGTCTCTCAAATAACCGTGTAAAACTCAAATATCCCCCTCAGAGATTAATAACTTGTATGTTTAAAAAATGGGCCACGTGGCGTGTCTGAGCACTCGTGCCACAGAGGACACAGTTCACACAAACTCTGGGGGGAAGAAAAGAGGCCCTGTACAATGCTGAGGTTTTCTTATAAGCCACGTTTTCTTTTGGTTATATTCAGAGGTTTGCTGTACCTCAAATACCGTTTGTTCGTTTACATCTCTCACTGATGCCTATTTTGCGTTTGCAGTCATCCTGCTTTCCATCCAAACTCTCTGACGTTAAGATAATCCTTTATTCATCTCATGAGCGGAAAAATTTACAACCAGAAAAACATGCACAGTGTCAGCCCTAGTCCCATTAGTGTCAACGGGCGAGGCTCACATTGTTGTTGACCAATGCATTGCAAGAAAATGCGAGTTCTAACTTATCAGAATTTTTCCCTGAACTGGTCCTTCTAAACTGATCTACCTCCTTTTAGTTCTCTGAAATGCACAATTATAGATTCTTATGCTTTAAAATAAATGAATAGTGGCATTGACTTATCAGGTGACACTACAGCTGTACTGTGTTAAAAGTACAAAAACAAGGCCCAACTTATTAGGTTCCTCTGTTTCGCAGCATCAGGCCGTGTCCTTCCTCCTGGCTGAAATGGCCATGAAGGTGGAGCTGGCCAGGATGGCATACCAGAGGGCCGCCTGGGAAGTGGATCAGGGCCGCAGAAACACCTACTATGCCTCCATCGCTAAGGCATTCGCTGGGGACATCGCCAACCAGGTGGCCACTGACGCTGTTCAGGTGTTCGGAGGCAACGGCTTCAACAGCGACTATCCAGTAGAGAAACTGATGAGAGATGCTAAGATCTACCAGGTGGGGGAAGATGTTGGTCACTCGGTTGTTGTTCTGGAAAGGTTTTTGGAATAAATTCATGTTTTAAATAATTATTTTTCTTATTTACTCTTCGTAGATCTACGAGGGCACAGCTCAAATCCAAAGACTCATCATCTCCCGAGAACACTTCGGAAGACACAAGAAATGAACTCTGTTCACCTGACTTGTCTTTGTTGTAACTTTTGTACTCGGAGGGCCGACCCTGGAAATCTAAGCACTTAAAGGAACAGGTTGTAAGATTCTCTCCTAACTGAAATTGGTGTATAATGTACAAACGTACAGACCTGTTTATAATCAACTAAACATAAAAAATGGGGGCGGGTTTGTCTTTGAACGAGCTCATTTTAGCGACGTGTGAGTAGGGCCATATCGTTGTAACTGCGCTCATCTACATAAAGGGTGAGGGGAGGAGATCCCTCTGACTCCTACACAATTTTCATTTAAACTTGGTTGAAAAGTTGTAGAATATTGCTTGCCTTAACATCACTTCATCTTGCCTTTTTTTTCCTTTTATAAATCAGCCCTGGATTTTTGTAGACGGCAGTCTACTGAAAGAACTTCAAAACCTGTTTAACTTAACTGGGGCTTTGTGTTTTTTTTTGACTAAATTAGTTGACCTTGATCTGCTTGCTTCCAGCTGCTGCATGTTGCACATAGCAGTCAGACATGTCTCCTGAGCTATATTGACACTATAGCCAGACTGCTAGCATTAGTCTGGCTATAGTGTCAATGCAAAATAGTGTATTTATTAAGAATCAGCCAGGTACAATGATTGCCAGTTATCAAAGTTAAATCAAACTGTATCTCACATTAGATTTGTTTGTAATGAAGCAAGTCGATATTTAAAGATGTTTCAGGATGTTTTTGGTCTTGACTGCAGTATATTTAAAGATTGTTTTTCTGTACATATAGATCGTCCTATGCCTCCAACATTCTGCTAATCACACTTTGTTGGCTGTCATTAAGGACTTTCCACACCTGCTTTAAAAACAAACGCTGTACCTGTCACTATTCAATGGAGAGAGGTGTCAGATTAACTCTCCACCTCTTAACCACTTGGTTGGACTTTGGATGTAATGTGTGGCAGTAACAGATCCACAGTGTCTAACAACATTGTGAAAAAGTCATGCTTTAATGTGTACCATCTAAAATAAATGATTTCAATCCAGAATGGAGTGTTTTTGTGCATTATGAGGATATAGTGTAAAGAATTTGTCTGTGGCCAATTGTCTGCTGAAATGCTGTTGGCTAATTTTATTGTCTTGCCTTAAGCTGAACTTTCTGTAAATCATTGGATTGACCTTGACGTGTATGAAAGCCCTATGTGTCTCTAACCTGTTTGTGTTGGCCTCGGGAAATGTCTCTTCCTATTAAACTAAACGTTTTATATAAAGAAACTTTTAAATTAGATTTGACCTTCTCTGATTTAAGAGTTGTTGGAAAAGCCTCTTTGTTGTATTTGGACTCCTCAGCACTTTTTCTAAATATAAACAGGCTGTGTTTGTAAAAGTCTCTGTGAATAGAGTCAGAAGATGTAAAGGGGAAAACGATTTTAAAGTCAAACTCTGTTTCAAGAAGCACAAAAACAAATAAACTGGAAATATCTCAGGTTCATAATCAAGCATAGTGTACGTTTATTTTATTTTTTAAATGTGACTGAAAGTGCAGTAGCCGGTTTGGTCTGTTTCTACCCCGAGGCAGCAGGTGGCGCTGTGCGCTCAGAGGAATCTTTAAAAAAGAAGAGAGGCTTCCTGATCAAGGAAAAGTACTCATGATGGTAACTGGATTCTTGTTTATTTTACACTTAGTCAATATATTTTAAGATATCATTGAAGCCGAAGTGATTGCAGATGCCCACCTGTCTCTGCTGTATTTAAATGCGTTTGAACTTTGATTCTAATCTGTTAAAGGAGCTATAACAATGTTAGCATGTAGCTCGCTGTTAGCACAATCTGTCAACAACTCGTCCTTTATGTTCATCAGTTAGCCTCTTAATATGTGTTAACAAGGTATCAGGATCAATATGTAAACAGGCACATTTTTTATTTTAACAAAATGCATCAAGTAAAGTCAGAATTAGTTGTATGTCTTGAATAATTGTGTTTAATGTCAGGGTACCCAAGTGAAGGATGTCATAATTAAAGCAGACGCTCCGAGCTCACTGCTGCTGGACAAACATGCAGACTACATCGCTGCCTACGGCTCCAAAAAGGACGACTATGTGAGTAAAGAAACAATGTTTTCTAACCCTGCACATGTCTGTCCAGTTATTTGGTTTACTTTTGTTCTGTCCTGCTCTGTTCTCCTCCCTCCTTCTTTTTGACATCTACTTTGAACATGACTATGCTCCCATGCATATAGTCAGTTTATTTATTTTGGTTTTATCAATATGGTGTGGAGAAGCTTGACCTTACCTAAGTCCTATTTAACCGCTTCGATGAGTGAGTGAGTTCACCTAATGCTTTTTATTCTGATTATATTGGTCTTCATGCACTACTTCACTTCATTCTGTCTGATATCCCTTCTCATATCTTATCCATCATAGCACTATGGTCACTTTATTCTTTCAGTATTCATCTTTTTTATATAGCTTTAGAACATATTTAGTATGTTTTTCTATTATGTGCCATGGACCACTATCATTATTATTATTATTTAGTATCTGCCTACTTGCACATAGCTCCACATATATATATATATATATTGACATTTATTTCCTACTTACTGCACCTTTAGTTCGATCAATGTCCACTTATACCTTCTTTTGTATTTAACTTTATATATTTTTATTTTAACTTTGTACTTACATCTTGACACTTTTTTTTTCTTGTTGACACTTTATCTTTGGTTAAACTTTTAGTATAGCAGCACTGTTGTTCATTTGCTGCTCTGTGTGCTCTTGAATTGCTCCCTGGTGACAAATAACGTTTGTGTTTTCAGGAGTATACGCTGTCTGAGTACCTGAGGATGAGCGGCATCTACTGGGGTCTGACGGTTATGGACCTGATGGCACAGCTGCCCCGGATGAACCGGCAGGAGATCATAGACTTCATCAAATCTTGTCAGCATGAGTGCGGAGGTGTCAGTGCCAGCATTGGACACGACCCCCATTTGCTCTACACCCTCAGCGCCGTTCAGGTGACTCCTTAGACCTCCTGGGGCATTAGTTAATGCTGTTGGACACTTTTTGTACCACCCTGGGCCATCATTGTGTGATTGTGGTGTGTAATGTAACATTCACCTTTATACACCACAATCAACGTCTTCCTGCGTGGTGAAAAAAACCTTTTTGAGTAGTCTGATAAGGTGCTATAGAAAACTCAAGTCCATTTACAAAGTCCATTAGAGTCTAAAGATGAAAAGAAAGTCCTGTTGACTGTCTAATGCTTAAAAAGTCAACATGACTTTCTTTTCATCTTTTAGGCTGTGAAATGTTGAAAAGTTAGAAAGATTTTCTGTGATTTAAGATTGATGAAATACTATTTTATTTAAAATGTTAATTACACTATACAGTATTACAATAAGTACACGATACAGTATTCAAATCTAGCTAACGTTTTATGAGTTAGAAAGTCAAACATATATACAGAATAAATGTTGGATTTATTTCCAAATTTGAACCAATCTGTTTTGACTGTCTCTTAACACCTGTGTTTTTCTCTTAACACCTGTGTGATTGATACAATGAATCATTGAGCAGCCTTATTTTCAAAGTTTAATTCTCTCAAAGGGCCCTTATGAATCAACCATGTTGTCATTAAACTGATAGTGGATCTTTTAAACGAGGGCCTTTTTGGGTGAGCTTGATCACTTTGGCTCGTACATTTAGGCTGATCTGGGCTTTGAAATTCTCGTCCACAGATCCTGTGCTTGTATGACAGTGTGGATGAGATCGATGTGGACAAAGTGGTGGAATACATTCAAGGACTACAGCAGGAAGACGGTTCATTTGCAGGGGACAAATGGGGTGAGCAAGATTGACTATATACATTTACATTAATTTAGCTGTACGATTAGAGACTTGGACTTTGCAGTCTGAAACATGCAGTGACATCTGGTGAGAAGACATTTAGACATCTAGGCTTACATGCAAAGACTTTTTTTTAAACTGCTGGAGGCACTTGTTAATACTTTTGAATTTGGAGTTTGTGTTGGATGTTACATGGTAGAAATATTCACATATAATTTATTTTCCTTTCCAATGATTATTTTAATAGTTCACTTTGAATAGTCATGTGAGCATGTGTCTACTCACCTGACAACAATGTTTTGTTATAAAAGCATGTGTTTGTTCATACAGGAGAAATAGATACAAGATTTTCCTTCTGTGCTGTCGCTACACTTGCATTACTGGTATGTGTGTTATTTTGTCTCTACTCGTACAGTCAGCCATTATCTACTCTCCATCATTTGATGATGACTTTGTCTTCTCTCCCTCCGAAGGGCAAGATGGACCAAATAAATGTTGACAAAGCTGTCGAGTTTGTCTTGTCCTGTATGAATTTTGACGGAGGTTTTGGCTGCAGACCGGGTTCAGAGTCTCATGCAGGTCAGGTGAGTTCACTGATGTTCTTGTAAAATGACAATCACTGTGGTAATTATTCTTATCGTTTTCTTGTTTTCCCTTTTTACTCCAAACAAGAGTAATAATATTTTGACCTTTGTACTGAATACTCAATTAAAGAACTTCGGTGTTTAGTGTTCCACATCAAAAATAACAGGTAAAAAAAAAATCCTTCGACTCAAATGAAATCTCCACGCTCTTCTGCCTTCTCTCTGTCAGATTTACTGTTGCACCGGTTTTCTGTCGCTCACCGGTCAGCTGCACCAGGTGAACGCCGACCTGCTGGGCTGGTGGCTCTGTGAGAGGCAGCTGCCATCTGGAGGCCTCAACGGACGACCAGAGAAGGTTTGTGCTTTCACTAAAATTAAGTTCATCGAATCCATAATCCAGTGAAATCCATGACTTTGTCACTATATAGACTGGCTCTGTTTGTTTCTGTCTCACTCAGCTTCCAGATGTTTGCTACTCGTGGTGGGTTTTGGCGTCGCTGAAAATCATCGGTAGGATCCACTGGATTGACAAGGCCAAGCTGCGGATGTTTATTCTGGCCTGCCAGGACGAGGAGACGGGAGGTTTCGCTGACAGACCAGGAGACATGGTGAGCTGATAAACACAGATAATTACAGCAAGCGGCAAATCAAAGAGGAAACCGTTTAGTTTTTTGTTTCTTTTTTTTATCTTATATAATTCTGACAGCATCTCACTGATCCTGTCCAACTGTCTCTCTTCTCATATCATCCAGTTTAAGGTATCAGTTTGAGACAGCCCTGCAGGAAAGTTTGGAGTCGATTTGATCATTATGTCAATTATGTATTTATTAATTCATAATTTAGAGCAGCTACCTAAAAAGAATCAAATCTGCAAATGGTTTTTCAAGAATACTTTGTCCTAGTTTGGCATAAACTCAAAGCATCAGAGCTTATGAGGAGTGAGAGAATAAAGTAACATTCTCTGTTGAAAAATTAAGGCAATGCATAAGTGCAAAAAAACTGTGGTTCTTCCATCGACTACTAGGGGCTGTCTGCAAGACCTAAGGAAATCCTCAAGTCCCCATATTAAAACTCTTCAGAGGGGTGCAGAAAAACACTAATATGTTTATATGAAACTTCTGTGTAGTGGCAGCGCTCCATTACATCCCCAGTGACAATTGGTCTTTTTTTGCCCTGCTCCCTTCTTCTCTGCAGGTGGATCCTTTCCACACGCTGTTCGGAGTAGCAGGTCTCTCTCTTCTTGGAGACGATCAGATAAAGCCGGTGAATCCTGTACTGTGCATGCCTGAGGATGTCCTGCAAAGGGTCAACCTGCAGCCGGACCTCCTTAGCTAGCTGTGACAACACACACACACACACACACACACACAGTTCACTGCTAAAGCTGGGTATTGGAAGCAGAAAGAAGACCACAACATGTGTTAGTGTTAGCTGACAGACATATTGCTCTCCGCTCGATTCAAAGTGTAATCATCATTGTAAAAGCCTTGAAATCAATAAAAGTCATTTTACTGTAAACTTTTGGGAAAAGGTTTACTGTGCAGGAAAGAGTTGTGGTAAATATTTAACTGATATTTATCTTCCTCTCACTTATTACCTTTCAGATTTCAACCAGTCAAGGAGGTTATCACTCTTATAAATTATGAGCCAGAGATGGAGACAGAAGAACAGATTATCCCTTTATTCCAATAAGTGACGGGGAAAGAAATCTTCTGTTTCACTCAACAGAAGAACAGTGACATAAGTGAATGATCACATTCTCCGGCCTTGAGACACTTGAGGGTTTGACAGTCATACTGCTAAAAGGCATCATCAGACATTATCACTACTTTCCTATTTAAAAGATAAAAGAAGGCGTTACACTCAATCAAGAGTTACAACTTGATTCTAACAGGCCTCCCAACTGAAGATGAAGCACATAACTTATTTTGAATAAAGCTTGAATACTTTAAACAGGAAGTAAAGTCAGTTTGAAGAACACTGTATGTATGTTTTTGGCTTGAATTTGAGGTAGGAGAATGTAAAAGATGCAATGTTTTTGCATGAAATGCAGACACACACACAGGAACACATAGCAGCATTTCTGTCTTTTTTTCTTGAATATTTAACACCTTATCACAATCTCAGCTCCACTAATATGTATCCATGTTAGTCAGTCCAGTGTTGTAATGCAGCTGTGGGCAGATGGGTTTGATCAGCCGCAGCCGAGTGTCAATAATGAAACATTTCCAGTCTCACATGTGGATGATTATCATGTTTTTATTTTTACACCTTTTGTTAGTTGACTTTTCAATGTTCACATCGTTACAGAACAGGAATATAAAAAATCACATGTTCATTCTATAAGCTCTGAATTTGTACAGAGGTTCATCGGCAGATAAATGAGAAATTCAATCATTAAAATTAAATCTCAAATAAAGTCAGTCATCCCTTCGAGCTCAAAGGCTGTATCGGGATCAAAGATTCAAATCTTAAGCTGCTTTAAGTTGATCATCTCATTACATAAATTTGTGTTTGTGGTGGCTCTATTTCAGAAAGATACCCACACTGTTGCAAATCTGTTTATGTATAAAAATGTAACTTATTTGTTATTTGCCTATCAATAAATGTTTCTCTTCTCCTGTCAATCAATTCAGCATTCACTCTGAATCATCAATAAGAGAAAGGAAGATACATGATGATCGAGTTGTTACGATTTCTGCATAACTATTGTTCTTTGTGTCAAAGACATTATGACAGAAATTAAAACCAGCTCGAGAGATTCAAACTGAACTCAGTGGTTTTAATGTGTCTGATCTGTAAACAAATGTCCCCCTTGAACTCTGAGGAAAATGTGTTTGTTATTTAAAGAACAATAATCCATGCACACCCTCCACCCCTATGTTCTGCATGAAGTGATGAGTGACATACCTTCTCTTTTTTTCTTTCTTTTATTATTATTATTATTCTTTTTACAAAGAAGCCTACTAGAACCTAATTAAACGTAAGGGGCTTTTACTGAACCTGGTACATGTGATAATAGCTTGCTAATGCACTTGACTTGAGAGACAGGGAAAGAGGGTGGAAGACATTAAAGCATTGTGATAATAATAGCTGACGGCTTTATCTTTGCACTAGAGGACTGATTATTATAAGTTCCATATCCCTGGAAATCATTTGGCCTGTCAGCTGCTGCACAGATGGATTTGTATGTGTCAAACCTTTTGACAAATGTTAACTTTAGACATTTTTTTCTTTTGCATAAAAAAATGAATTGACTGTAATTTGACTAATTGATTCATTGTTTTTTCCCCAGGTGTCAGTTAATGTAACTGGACAGCTTTTGCGTGATCACCTCTTTGTCCAGATACAATTTTACAAATCCATCAAACCTCAAAACCAAAAAAAAAACATGGTGTTTTATAGTCGAAAACCTATAATACTTTTTTTTTCCAATTCAACCTCAGAGGCTTACCTGTCCTACTCCACACTCCTGTTTAAAAAAATATTGTTTGTGTGGCTTTTTGTGCCTTTATTGGAGAGATAGGATGAACAGTGGGCTGAGTTGATAACCAGGGAAAGAGAGTGGGGTATGACATGTGGATAAGTAGCCACAGGTCACTTAGAGGACCAAATAGCCTCCATATTGGGACATCAAGCACTGTGCCACCAGTGCCCCTAAAAAATCGTATTAACTACGGCAATACAAAAGGTGAATCAAAAGCTGGAGAGCCACAGCAGCAACTACATTTGCAGTCCTTCCAAATTTCTCGACAAGGCCTCTAATACTAAATGTCTCATACTTTATACAACAGGCCTTGGATCTCTGCTTTTAGTCCATGCATGCACTCACCATGGAAACACTAACTTTGTGTCTGAGCTGGAAAAAATTGATTGAAAGAAAATGAGTCATTGAGGAGGCGGGTTATAATATCAATTTTGGAAGGTTATGCCATATATTTTTTAATGGAACCCACCTGAAAACATGAAGACGAAAAAAAAAAGCTCTATTCATCCATCTTTAATTTCAGAGTTTTATTGTGACTTAGTTGCACATACATGAAACATGTTTTGACATTCAAAGCTCATAGCTACAGTTAAATATACGACGGATGAAATTCATATACAATGTAACTGCACACTATATAAATATGTTGCTGAAAATTAATTGTCTTTTATTACAACCATATTACTAAATAACAGCATAAGGAAATTGAAACACACTGGCATAAAATAGAATTTCCTTGGTAAGACATACATTTTACTTTAAAATAATGCTACAATTTAAGCAGTAAGCTGGGACCCTATTTACTTTTAAAGGGACCCAAAAGTCATCAGTCACCTTTTAGAGAAAAAAAAGAAAAAGCTACAGGCCCAGAGATAAGGCACACAAAACAAGGCACAAAAGACTTTTTCAGCATTGACTACTGCATCATTATCACATCTAGACAAGCAAATAAATGATTTGCTCTAGAGCCAGAAAGAAAATCTAGTTTTTAATTTTTGGTAATTCCGGTTTGTTGACTCTTGTAAGAGCTACAGCAGTTCTGATAACCAACTACAAAAAGGTCACAAAAAATATTTTTTTTTAACAAAGAGAAATTTGCACGGGAATAAACAAATACAGAAATAAAACAGTAAAAATTACATGTTGAACAATAATTTACACTCATAACTAACACCAAAAGCCCTGTTGTGTATAGATAAAGTGTCTCACTGGCTCATTGGCTGTACTCTTGGAGCGCTCCTTCCTGTTTCACCGGTGCCAGCATTTTGACCAGGTGGGAACATGACATTATGACCGTACTTAGTACATCTCTATGCCTACATCTGCCCCAAAAGATAACAATCATCACAGCTGGAAATGTGTAAAAATGTGGAGCAGTGTCAGATGTCATAATGGTTTCTTAAAGCTCAGCTTTTGACAATAGAAAGATGTTTAAACTTTGAGGCCTTGTCAAGCAGAAAACACTTTGATCTTTTGTTGAACTTCAGAGGATGAACCCTGAGAGATTATTAGATATTCTACATAACGGTGCTACCAAAGAGAGAGAGTCTTCAAAAACAAAGACCATTCACAAAGTCACAATACAACAAGCGCCAAAACTACAATCAATGTAAACACAATGCTGCTTGTTTCCCAAATAGTCAGAGACAACTACTGTATATTCTGCTTTATAAAATAGACACGCGTGAATTACATTAAGGACATGTTGCAGGTCAGGTGAACAAAATATGATTAAGCTACATAATAAAATACTTTTGCTCTGTTGACTAAAGTTTCACATCTTGACAAGGCTCCTATTACCACTTGTGTGGACAACAAAATAAAAATAAAACATTTTAAATGTATTTTACACATTAACTAAACAAGCAGTTTATACATTTTATACATATTATAATATTCTTGAACATTCACTGTCTCATGGGCCTGTGAGCTAAACTTCAATCTCGAGGTCTCGTGTTTGGGGTTTAGCGCCATCTAGTGGTCAGGTTGTAGATTACAGCCTGCCTTTCAAAGCGTGGTAGCGGTTGTTCTTCTGTTCTGTGTAGACCCTTCAGATGGTTAAACACTTTTCAATCATACTTGAAATATTGTGTTTGACTTCTGCCAAAATATATTTGGATATCTCAAACAACAATTATTTATACGGATAAAGGGGTTATTCTATATGTTGTTAGTCTGTTATTAATCCATTGTTTTTCTACACCATTACTTTAAAGTTACTTTTCAAGCACATTGTTTCTGTACTGTCACTTCTTGAACAACAAGTAACAAGTACATTTAGTATCTGTAGGGGATTCGTGTTGGTGACGAATTGTTACACATTAAGACATCTATGTTAAAGAGCAGCAGGTTAAAGTCAAGGGATTGATCCAGTCAGACACCGCTTCCTTTTGAAGGATCATGTCATCCACTCCAACCATACAATTTACTTATGTTTTTATGTATTTTTCATCAACAATGTCTTTATAATCTAATACTGTTTTGGCTACACAGGCGACATTGCTGTGTAGGTGACATTCTTTGATGGTTTTGGTTTTAAAATGGGATTGGTTTTAATTAGAAAAGCATTAAATATAACCACGTTATTCTTCAGTCTACCTGTTCTCTGACCAACATGCTGAATACATTAAAAATCTAGTCCTTTCTGTGGCCCCACCCTCAGATAGCCGTGGTGATTTGAGTCAAGCCCAGATCGTTGGAGTCCTCCCAGCCCTGATAGGGCATAGAGGACGCGTCCATGGCTAGTCATACCGGCCTGGCCTGCCTCATTGTCTCTCGTCGACCTTCTGTGGGACATGAGTGGTCTCGCAGGGTGCTCCTCACCCGACTCACCCCCTGACAGTCCCCATGTCTCCTGACTCCGGGGCAGCAGAAGTCCCTGAAGCACCTCTTGAAGTTCTCGTCTAGGAAAGCATAGAGGATGGGGTTGAGGCTACTGTTGGTGTAACCTAGTGCCACACAAAAGAAGTAGGCAGCCATGACAGTGGTGGTCTCCGGCACGTTGGCTGACAGGGCCTTGACCAAGATGAAGATGTGGATGGGAGTCCAGCACACAACGAAGACGGCAACCACCACCAGCACGAGGCGTGTGATCCGCCGCAGGTTGCGGTCCTTTTCTCGTGAGCCAGACAGCAGGCGCACACTCTTCAGCCGCATGACCATCAGAGTGTAGCAGACAGTGATGATGATGACAGGTGCTACGAAGGCAAAGATGAAGACACAGATCTTCATCAGGGTGTCCCAGTAGATGTAAGGTTCAGGGAACTGTAGAGCACACTCTGTAGTCCCTGTTTGAACAGAGTTAGCACCAAGGATTCAGTCAGTCAACAAAACTACAGTCTTTCATGCTAACAAATGCACTTTTAGCATTGAGTAATGCTACATTGTAATGTCTGCTGGTGGCTTATGTACTCACAGCTATGGCAATGCTTTTACAGTTACACGGAAATAAGTCAAATTTAAGTATCCTGATTGGTTCTCAAAGGAGTACAGCTGTGCCAAAAAGTTAAGCCATTATAGAAAATCCTCCTGTTTAATGGAATTTCATCCAACAGTTGGGAAGACCTTTGAGACACAAACTTATTGTATGTAGGCCTGCTGTGAACACACGCCATCTATCATCTGTCTATCTATCTGTCCCTGAAAATGAGGAATATTTCAGTCGCTTTTCTCAACCTGTGTGAACCAATAATTCAATCAATCAATAATCTTCATCTTGCAAACGGAGAAATTACAGAAATTATCCTGACAAGTAGTTGTTATGTAGGCTCTCCTCAAACTAAAGCACTCTCTCTTTCAAGAATTTCAGGAAGCATACTGTAACAATTGAGCTAAAACAAGGTGAGGTAGTTTAAAAATTTAACATAGCATTTAAGACAGACGATCTTTAGTCTCAATAATAGAGACATATCAAAAAAGGAAATATAAGTTGTAAGTTCTGTTAAAAATCTCAAGTGGAGTCACAGTGCACAGAAATGTATATTTATTGCAGCAGAAGGTACCGTTGTTGGATTTTGTGCTGCCCAGTATCATTGCAGGAACCCCAGCAGCAGACGACAGCACCCAGATGATCACATTGATGATCTTGGCCTTGACCGGCGTGCGGAAATCCAGGGCCTTGATTGGGTGGCACACGGCCACGTAGCGGTCCACGCTCATCATGGTCAGGGTAAAGATACTGGTGAACATGTTGTAGTAATCGATGGAGATGAAAACCTTGCATGCCACCTCGCCGAACGGCCAGGAGCTGAGCAGATAGTCAGTGCTCTGGAAGGGCATGGTGGTAGTGACCAGAGCGTCAGCCACGGCCAGATTGAAGATGTAGATGTTAGTGGCTGTTTTCATCTTGGTGTGTCTGTTGTGGAGGCGGACATGAAGACAATAAATGGATATCATTTTTTTTCACCACTTGTTTTAATCCTTCAGAGAGCGAGCAAGTTTAATTGAATCACTTTTTGAGATAATGATTGTTTACCAAGGTGTTCTGCTCCATTACTAAATAGATTAACTTAAGCACACACAATAACCAAAGGGAGGCACCTTGATGTCCACCTTTTCTACATGATCCCTAGCTTAATACAAAGCTTAAAAAAAGAAATCGAATTAGACTAATCTTTATACAGCCTGTGAGTTTATTTACTTAAAAGGAAAAAAAAACATTATGAAGCTTTAGACAGCACCTCACGACGAGATGAAATACAATCACTGCAAACCTGGTTAGAATAACGGATTCTTTTCATAAAAGTACCTCATGCTGGTGCTGCCTTTAAGACTCAGTTTACAGAGAAAAACAACTGCTGGACCTTGGACAGGCTGGCACACGAAAACATGTAAAGAATAGAATATCGACTGCACTTAGTTTTTTATGCTTCAGCGTCACGGACTATTCTTATTTATAGTCCTGCAGGGACCCGTACATAAGTGACCATAAACTCATTACATCCCCGAGAGCAGATGAACAAACACTTTCATGGAGCAATTCCACTATTAACTTCAGATGTTCACAAATGAAAACAGTGATTTTTTTTTGCTCTTTAAACATGCATGTTTGTCCACTTAACGAAATACCGACTTTGATTTAAAACATATTTAAAGGGCGTGAACTCACCTTATGATGACATACATCACCAAACAGTTGCCCGCCAAGCCCACCACAAACACTACCGAGTACACCGCCACGATGATGGGGATGAGGGGCGACATTGGCTCGGCGTCCCAGGTGCCATTGGGAGTATAGTTGAAGACGTCCGACAATCCGGGTTGCCAGGTGAAGTTTGGTATGCACTCCTCTGGCTGTCCTGAGGGACACTTGTCCTCTTTGTAGATGTGCACCACGGAGCTGTCCATGGTGCCGAACTGCTTCTCCGAACTGCTGCTGCTGCTGCTGGACAAGGACTGGCAGCTGAGTTGACACTGATATCGATAAAAAAAACAGCTGAGATCAAACGATTGAGTGCAGAAATAAACGGTAAAATGTCTCCTTTAACGCAGATAAGGCTCTAGTGAAAAATGAGAGCGCAACAGCCCGCGCTCAAGGACATCATCACCTCAGCCTAAAAGCACCTCACTTGTTTTTCTGCTTCCAAAAAGTTCACAAATACAGCAACACAAAAGGGGAGTTTCTTCAGAGATGCCTAGTCACAGGTTGAAATACGGATGCAGGAATTTGGAGAGAAACAAAAGGTTTCGAGCAAAGAATTGTCTGTCTGTGCCACCGCTGCGTCCCCGAAGGTGCGCACTGGAAGCCCGCACTGCTCATTCGGTGACATCAGAGATACAGGCAACAGATGTGACAGGATCAAGCCGGCAAAACAGTTCTGACCCTGAATAAAAATACTTTTTGTTTATAAATTAAACGCTTCTTTTAGATGTATATATTTTTGTCACATTTCTGTTTACATGCACCCTTGCAGTGAAACATCTGGTTGATAATTTAACCCTTTAAAATCATTTTTTTCATATCCATAAACTCATTAATTGCCTGTAGAAAAGTTAAAGTTATTTTGCTCCAATGCCTCCACACATTTCTCCAAAAATGTTAAGATTTCCATCTCTGCTTCATTATATGTTCCCTAGCAACTCCTTTGAGATCTGCCTCTGTAATGCAAACATACAGAGTCCGCTCCCCCACTCTCTCTCTCTCTCTTTCTCTTTTTCTCGCTGTCTCTCAGATGTTGAAGAGGCATGAAGTAAGAGACGGAATCTTAACAGCAACATTTAAAGGCTTTTTTTATGCATTCAAACTAAAACTGCCTTTAACCGTTTAATTTGATTAATTTGTTACATTTGCTTTTCCTGCAAGAAGAGTAGACTTGTTTTAAAAAATATAGAACATTTCCCAATAATGTCTGTGGGATCAAATACAGTCTGCATTTTATAAATCAGAACATTTCCACAGCTTTGAAAACCAAAATAAATATTTCATTCTTCTAAAAGCACCAACTAAAGCTTCAATAAGAGCTCAAGATAAAGAAGAAAGCTTTGGTTATTTAAATAAAATTAAACAGTGGTTGTCAGATATGACAGCCCCCCCCCCCCCCCCCCCCCCCCCCCCCGCCCCCCAACAGATCCAGCCACTGAGTAATTAAGGGGCTGCTGTTTCCTCTCCCTCTTTTGGTGCAGTAACGCTGGTTGCTTAGAGACCCATCATGGCCAGGTGTTGCTTGAGTGACAAAGCCTTTTTTGTAGGTGTGTTGCTATTGTTAAGGGTAGCTTGACTCTGTAAAATGGCACTGAAAGTTACAAATAGTTGATACAAACTCCATGAGAGGTAAACAAGATGACATTAAATCATGAATCATGTTTTTTTCTCTTATTAGAGCTGCAGAGGAGTTAAATGTGGTTGCAGGGATTACCTTTAACCCCAATCAATAGATCTGTTTGTGCACAATCAGCACCGCTTGAAACAGGCTGCTTTATGTGAGTTTAAGAAGAGGAGCGGAAATGTTTGCTGCGTAACCTTCATTTGATGAGGTCGACAACAGAGGCTTTTTTGCATTTAACCGCCCTTTGCATAACGACCTGAGGATGAGAGGCTTGAATTAATGGTTTCATGATGAAGAGGGGGATCATCATATTAGAGCTTTCTCATTTGCTTCCTGCAGGAAATACATGTATCAAACTTTCCCTAAAGGATTCTACAACAAGCTGGGTTTTTGAGCAGTGCCTCACCAGCTGATTACTGTCTCATCTTTTGGTGTTTTTCATTCATCCTTCTGGATTAAAAAAACGGTCAAGGTTTTTCGCAGGAATTTTTAGTTCCCTGTGGAATTTCATGAACATCAATTGCCATTTGGCATCAACAAGAGAAGGAGCTACCTTGATTTCCCTGCAGCTTTTCAAGGTTAAAGAAGCTCTCTCTAACAGTGGCAAAAAAAAAGATTTACAACTGACTGTCTAATTGCCCACAAAATTTTAAACAAGGAGACAACTCTACCTGTCCAGTGCATCTTTGCATAATCTTAACATTTCACTCAAAAATGATGCTAAACGTAAATGTAGTTGTTTCTCAGTGGGCAAAACCATAAACCCCTGAAGACTAAAACTTGAAGGTTTGGGGGTTGTAAAACCAAAACAACGAGCTTAGCGATGATAAAATGTTCAAACAACGAACTGCAGTGTCTTTGTGAGTTCTTCTTGAGGGTAAGCCCCTTTCATATTACACAAGGTCATTCGCTCCGTTGTGCATGAACTAACACTGACTGACTGCTTTATTACTGCATATAATTTCAATCTCCATCAGCAGATGGAGGTGTATTTATGTGTATTTATGGCATAGCAATGATTTTATTTATTTTTTTAAAGATTAGTTTTAGGCAATTGTGCCTTTATTGGACAGGACAGAGAGACAGGAAGAACTGCGAGGAGAGAGTAGGGAGCAATGTGCATCATAGGGCCTCTTCACTAAACCAAAAGAACATGCATATTTATGGACATATTGCTTCATGCATCACTCCTGTACCCACCTATTACCCTCTCAACACCCATTCTTCAGGGCAACATCCAGGCAGATGGATTGAGATGGCAGTGATTGTTGGGTAACTGCAGGGGTAGAGAAGGAAGAGGAGTTTGTGTGGGCTTGAATGCATTTTTGGAATTTGTGTGCTGAATTTGTTCAGGCTTGCATGGGGCCTTACTTTAGATGATGTTTTTTGAGCATCCAAACCATCCAACTCTCTTGTCTATCCTGAGGCAGAGCTTTAGTAATCTGTCTTTATTGGTAAGATGAGGTGTAATTTGGTTCAGTCCTTCAACTCCACGTTGCATCAATGAAGATCCAAATGCAACCACCTCATAATAATGTCTAATTACTGCAAGATTGATATTCATCACAGCACTTTGTTTGAAGACTTCTATGAAATGAATGGGGAAAGATAGAACAGGTGGATGACTTGGCTTCTGGTTTTAGTATCAAATGATAATCGGTTATCTTCATTACATACAGTAAATTCTATACAACGGACACAAATAATGCTTGTTTTAAGCTTTATGATGATGATTTTTTTAATCATCCAAAGATGTTTGAATATGCATTGATGTAAGCATTACATCTTAAATGTCTGTAATAAATACATAAGGTGATAAAAAGATATGAATTTTCTTGTTCACAAACACAAGAGCAAGCCTTGATTCTCTCACGTCACAAGATTACAGTATTGTCTATCTTTGAGAGCCTTCAAAGAGTCACTCAGGATACTGATGTCCTGCATTCTCTGGCAGACTCATCAGAAAAGGGAGAGAGACAAGAGAGAGAAAATATGGTCTCTTCAAATATTTGAGCAATATTTGTGAATATTTTACAAGAGAAATTACATTTTTATCTTGTTTTTTACACCTACAACATAAATCTGTACAGTTTAATATTGTTCTTCTTTAATTGTATTTCATATTGTGTTTTATTTTGACTTTAGATTAAGCGATGTGTTTTCCAGCCTAGTAAAGTCCCATTGAATTGAATTGAGAGAGAGCGAGAGAGAGAGAGAGAGAGAGAGAGAGAGAGAGAGAGAAAGAGAGAGAGAGAGTCTAAAGATAAAGATCACGATGATTAGCATGTGGCACTGACACAGTGATTCTACCCAATAGACAATAGCTGGGACAAAAACATTTGCTCCTTTTGTATTTTGATTGATTGATTGGACTGACATTTAGTACAGAGGACAACACACATTTTTAAAACGTCTGTTATTTGAAGAAATGTTCATAGTGTTCATTTATACTTCTATTAACTACCTAACTTAGGAGAACATTGTTTTTCCTCTTGACACCTTGTGATAACAAGGGTCTCATGGCTGACACATTGCCCTTTATTTTATCTTTTAATTTTATTGATCTGGGCACCTCAGTAGATTCTTTTATCACATTGAGGGCTCAGTATGGTCTAAATGTGTGAGTGCACACAGCCCAGCAGGAAAACAATTACAGCGAACCTGCATAGAGTCCAGACCTGAAACCTTTTTGAATCAGCTCCTTCCAGAGTCCGTCCAAAACACTCGACGTCACAACACGAGATAACACACCAGTTTCGTGTTACACATAGGTATACTGCATAACTGCAGGACAAGCAGTAAACACCCTGGTGTTATTGTTTAACTTCAGATGCAGCTTTGAATGAAGCGTCCTGCAACTACCTGTTTTGATCCTCACCATGGGAACGGGCTGTCTCTGGTCCATAGTTACAAGAGCAAAGGGATTTGATAGATGAAGCGGGACATCAATACTCCTGTCTTTGTGGTCTCATTTAATGGTCCAACAAGCTGGACAAATGAAAATGTTCAACAAAAAGAATTTGGTAGAGTCAGCCAGAAACGTGCATGTAATTGTTAATTTTTTTACAAGCACATTTACCTTGATATTCATGAAACACCGATGACATAAAATTCTTTCATACAAAGAGTGAATTGAATAGTTGAGGCAGGACATAAGGCAGCCATAGCCCCAAAGGCTGACTATGCACACAAACAGCCAGTTTACCCTCTGCCTTGACCCTGAACAACAATTGTGGGTAGGATAATAACATAAAAGGCAGCGGGGGAAGAAAACCCATCTGTTTGAGGGTCCAGAGTTCACTTGTTTTTTGCAGGTAGGCATGCACAGTGAGCATAGAGTGCCATCCGCTGTAAATACTGCTTACAGAGCGAAGCAGAGCCTGGCAGCCGCAGCCAGCAGCAGTAAGCCCCTACATCAATATTGACTCTGTGTACATCCAAGCGCTCAAGACCTTTTAAACGTAAAAGCTCGAGGGCTGAGTGCAGAACAGTTTGAAAGACTGAAACCTGATTTGAATTCTTGCTAAGACATTTGAAGGCCGCTTACATGATCCAGAAAATGTAGGTGTGAAGGTATGCCTTTGTATTTACCAAGGCTAAGAATTGATATTCAGAAGAAAGTAAAGGATCTGTATGGATGAAACTTGTGTTTTCTGGTAGACATTGAAAGTTGTCTGTTTTGTTATGTATTGGACATTGGCAGTCTGAGTGAGTATAATAGCGGGATTTCTTCAGAGGATTCAGAGTTGGAAAACATGTTTTATCTCCTCATGGAGTTGAACATCAGCGCTGAAGCAGTGGAGGCATCTGGATGCAGCATACTCAGAGGCATGCTGCATCCTGTAAGCGTGGCCTTCTGGATGTTTATGCAGCTGAGCGCAGCACACAGAAGCTGCTGTAAATACTAATGTCTTCTAATTACAGTTAAATGACATGCAGACATTGTTTGAAAGAAAACTTTTTCCCCTTTTGTTAAAGAGAGAGTTTATTGTGTTTTTTGCAAGTATTATAATATTTTCTGTGTCATAGCCTAAGTATTACTTTGATCAGTTTGACATTATGTACTTAGTAAATGCTGTTCATTAAAAGCTATTGGCTCATTTGCCCCTTAATTCTTACCTCATCTTTTGTTAAGGAGGTTCTATAGTCTATAGGTAGTAAGAAAGCAGGGGGAGGTTAGGGTGGCCATAGAAACAATCCGGGTAACTATCAGCAAATTTCCAACCAGTCCTGTCTCTGGGTTTTTAGATAATAATCAACTGAAATGATTCCTCTCAATTAATAATGTATTAAGTCCACACCAGTCTGGTTAAAGAGCTGAATATAGTATTATACTATGTGCTATAATAGTAGCTTTAAATGATGTTGCTGTTAATCAACAGAAACACTGAGCGGTCCTCTTTTACTTAGCCTAAGAGCTTGACACCGTTGATTATACCATACTCATTCAGAAGAAACTTAATCTTGGTTTTGATGACATTTTCTTTGTTTGGTTTCGGGACTGTATGTCAAATTGATACAATCATTTTGCGATTGTGGATATCGCTGCTTGATCAATAGGGGTTCCACAAGGGTCCTGAATTGGGCCCTGTCCTTTTTATGATCACTATCATTAATATAGTATCCATATAACCAAACTGTAATGCTCATCTTTGTGTGGATGAATAGTTTTATATTGCTTTTCTTACACTACACAGAAAGCCACTGAATTCCTATAGCCTTCGAGGTGCACTCGTGGATTTGAAATTGATCCTAAATGCCAATGCACAACTAGGTACATGGTCGTCACATAGACAGGGTCTCTGCATGCAAATATCTCAGTATTTGGTATCTATTTCCCAATGAATTAAGACCACATTAAGATATAAAAAAGGAATTCCATTATGCTCAGTAAAAAGCAAAAATAAAAAGCCATCTTCCCGTTCGTCTTTTTCTGGACTATTGAGACTTAATTTACAGATGTGTCTTTGCCTCCACTTCAAAAGTGTAGGACTCTGTATATCATTCCGCCCTCAGATTTATGACCTGTGATAGCTACTGCACTCATCACTCACCTTACAACAAACATAGAAACTCAATAACATTGTTTCCATGGGTCAATTTAAAACAATGATCATTATTTACCTTACTCAAGATTAGTGTTGTAATTGTACCCTGCTTTATCTGTTGATTAATTTCCTATAAGTAAAACATGCTTACTTTATTTTTCTTTCTTTTTGAATGAATTGTACATTTAATGCCATTGACATGAGGACATACCTTCCATACTTTCTGAAGATTAATTCAAGTCTGAATACATTTCTCATCAGTTTATGATCGTGTTATCAGCTAGCTAAAAATGCAGACAAGAAAGAACCCTTTTATCACATTCAGAGTTTAAGAGTACTTTTCATCGTTAAATACATAAATCGAAATGGAGTAAAAGACTCGAGCTTTTAACAGTGGATGAAAAGTTTTAGGGAGCTCTTTTTTTTCTAGAAATCAACACAGAACACACATACTTTCAAACATAATGTCACTCCCCTTGGCTTGAAGAGTCTGCCCTCTTACATCTTATTGTTGCCTCAAATTTGTTTGCTGAACAAGCTGAAATACTGAAGGAAGAGCTAAAGGCATTTGCACAGTCAAGGTGAGATGAAAAGAGGTCAAACACTTCAGATTTAATTTACATTCTGATGGAGCACACCACACAATACAAAACACAATTTAAAAAGTAACCTACAGTCCAAGAAATACAACAATTGGTTTTTTTTTATTAGATCCGATCCATTCATCCATAACAAATGGGTTTTGTAATTCTTATGGAAGATTGCTGATAGTTGTAATAAATATAGTGTCATGGTCCAAGGGTTTTGGCCTTCCAGTGAGACGCTTTGAGAACAAAACTCTGCAAGAGGAAACCATTTCCAAAGATTAAACTTTTGATGAAATAAAAGAATAAGCCGAGTTCAACAGAAAACGTTTGCATGTTCACTCAACATCGTATGATGTGGATTTCATACCAAAGCATCCTACTTCTTTCCAACATAGATGTGCACTGTTTTTCCTTTTGTTGTCAAAAACTACTTTGACTGTTTTATGTTATTTTCTGCAATCAACCAAGACTAGACGAGATGTCATCTCTGCTTGAACATTAAAGAAAATATTTGCTTAAAAACTGAAGGGGCTCATTTTGTATGACAGGGTGACAGTTTAGAAAAGCTAATGCATTTGAAAGTAGGACTATTTTCTAATGCAGAACTAGCTCCTTTATTCATTAACAAACTGCCTGGTCTATGAAATGTCATGAAATGATGAAAGAAAATGGGCCCCAAGAGTTTTAGAAGGCGTCAAAAGTAACTTTAAAAAGAAGACTGAAAAACAGCTAATTAATAAATGTACAGTTTTAAAAATAACAACATGTGATAATTCAAAGGGTTGCAAATATGTTTTCTGTGAATTAATTCAACTTTAATCTACTAGTCACTGCAGCTTTGATGACAGGAGTACTGGATGCACAACAAAGCAGGTACATATTTTTTCAAGTGTGTAAGGGCTACATATGAGCTTCAAAGCAATCTAATACAAATGTTCTGGAATACAGTCAATGCCTTTAATTATCAGTACATTATATATCAAAAATAATATGATCAAAGTCTTTTTTACACCATCTCTGAAAAAAGGCATGAAAATATAACACAAAAAATAACAATAACAAAAATTTAACACCAAATCTGGCAGCTAACTAAAGCTTTAAATCCTTGTTTCCGAGGTAACAAAAACAGAGACATCTGCTAGCTGTTGTTTATTCTCAACGTCCTTTTTTAAGCATCTTTCAACTTTTCCTCCTCTATTTGACTTATTTCATCAACATTGTTATTGATGATGAATTACAAAACTTCCTTGTTGGACAAAGTCTGGAATTATACTTTTGTCCTCAATACCTATATTTACATCCAATGTTTCGTAAGGTTGTGTGGGTTGTACAATAGCGTCATGGTGTCTCTGTATGCTTTTTATATTTCCTTACCTTTGTCATTTTATCAGTCATTGTGAATCTTGTGTTGTTCTGTATTGGTATGTGCCTTTTTGTCTTTGTGTGAATGTGGTTTTTCTATTGTATTTTTAATTTTTTGGTTCGAGTGGAAATAGCTGATTGTTTGGCAGCACTTTGAGTCAAGGACACATTTCCTAAATGGGACAATGAAGTGTATCATATCATGTTGTGTCTTATCTCGTCCTATCATATCATATCCTTTCATAATCGTGGCGCTCCTGTGAGCTTTTAGCTGATTTTTTAGCTGGTTGTGAAACAGACTAAAATGTATGCTGATTCCCTTTTTATGACCTACACAAGCAAACCAGAGCATCAGAATTAAAATGGATAATCTCTAGTTATATTTAATGCCAGTAAACCTGCCATGGGGGGATGTGACTGACAATTTACCCAACATTACACCAAACTGAAAGTATGTTTATTTAGATTTTTCACAAGATTTACAGTGACTTCGACGCATACCTGTTCAAAGACATCAGGAGGGAATATTTTTGTTAGCTAAAACTACTTACACATGTGCAGGGAAAAATATGAAAGACTTGCTTTTGATGGACTATCCACACAAAATTAAAGTCCCTCACAGGAGCTAGAAATGAGTTCAGCTGCGCTGTGCAACACATCCATTCAGACATTTCAGTTTATCTTTGAGAAAACAGTTTTAACGTTTTCTCTTTTAACTGTCAAACAGCTAATATACTTTCCAATTTCTGCAAGGGGGATTTTATTGATCAGATGAAACAATGTTAGCATAAAAAACACAATTCAAAGTTTACTCCATCACTTCATATGGACTGAAAGTTAAAGCACATATTGTAGGGTGTGCTTAGGGAAAAGTTTGTGTTGTGGTTTTTAGTTATAAAGCGTGGATTTTTTTTATGGTTGTATCATATATTAAACCTTCTCTGATTAATGTTGGCTGATTGTGGTTGTAATGTAGCTGTTGATTATAGGAGTATATTTATGAGGGTGACGGAGGGCACAGTTAAAGATGTTTTTGTTCTTGTTCAAAGATTACATCTTAAACACAAGGTGACAGGTTGATGGCAGCTCAAGTCTCCACAACACTGAAACACTTTTCCTCTGTATTCAGACAGGCTACGTTATTGCTTTTACTTTACGTTATTTGTTTTACCAACTATTTCTGGAGTGTTTTTGACATGAACTATTTTGATGTCCTTTTAACTTTGTTATAGTCTACTTTCTGGGCCAGATCTTTCTCGAAAAGAAGATTTGAATCTTAGGGGACTTTAGTAAACAGATATATATTGTTTGACTTTATCTACCTTTGTTTTATGATCCTATAGTTTCTTCCATGTTATCAGATGTTCTTTAGCTAGTGTTTCCTTTTCTCTTATCTACGAAACACCTTGTTGAAAATGACTACATAAATAAAGCGTTCCCCAATAACACCAGGCTGGGATTTGTTTTAGAGTGGTTTGAAAATGATGCCCCCCTAAAACATAAAGTCCAGTGCGACATCAGAAGTAAATATTACTGTCATGATAGAAATACGAAGTGTAACATGATGGTCAAATTTAAAGATGAAGTTTTGCAGTGGAATGTATTCAATTCAATTCAAAAAACTTTATTTGTCCCCGGGGGGCAATTCAGAGCACACAGAGCAGCAATTGGTGTACTTTAAATGACTTCTGTGAAAGTCCTGAGTGGGAAGCAGGTTCATTTTCTTCGGTGTTAAGGGGATTTGTTGATGCTTCTTTTGGAAAATGGCTTTTTTTTCTTTTTCTGATTTACATTACTGATGGTACATTTCAAAATACGTATAGCCATAAAAAAAAAAATACTGCGCCTTCTTTGCGCTTCAGGAGTAGCTTTGAAAACCTGGCACGTAAAACATTTCTTCAATATCACTCTAAGCTATTTCCAACTTCATAATGAGCCACAGATGGAGTATAAATAAAAACTAATTAAGTGAAGGTTACATTAAAGCTGAGCCTGAACACGTGAGAGTACCATGACAACAACAATACACTTACACACAAAAATAAATGTTCTTCTCATCCTTGACATTTCTGTGTCGCTATTTGTGAGTCGACATGTTTTTGAACATGACGTGATTAAAACCTTGATGAAGTAAATAAGCTGACCTCTGTAAGTCTCCATGGATACTGTGTTGGTGCAACCTCAATACCAGCTGACACAACACGGGAGCACCGTAGATAAGCATCTTTATTGGGATACATACAATGTTTTACAGTTCAGACTTAAATAACTTGCAGTTTTTTTACATTATCACAAACAAAGTGTTCAATCACCACACATCACTGAGCTGCAGTCACGACAAAGCAACACGGTCAAATCAAAACACATCAAGGATCAGCTGGGGTGCAGGTGGAAGGAGGAACTTACACTGGTTGACTTTCAAGTCGTCACACAAAATTAACAGCTGATTATTTAAATGGCGGAGACCAATACACAGATAGTACACACTCATCCACGCACCGACACACAGACACAAATGAACGGTCACAGTTCAGCTTCGAGCTGCCACGGCTGGAGCTTGCTGCTGATCAGTGGACTGGAGCTGTCTCCCCAGGTACTCCCTGTGACAGAAAGAAGAACAACATTACACCTGAACACAAACACACAACACACTGATTGTCTTTAAAAGTCCCCTACTTTACAGCCTTTCAATGAATAGCACTAACACACTTTGTTGAAAGGTAGAGTTTGAGACTACCTTCACATCTGTATGTTATTTCAAAATCTTGAGCATATTAGCTTAGCTTATCATAAAGCTTGAAACTGAAGATTTTCTTTGTGGTTTTGGGCAGAGAAAGGATGCAACCATGGATTGAATATACTATAGATTTAGTTCTGCTTATTTCGAACAGGTAACAATAAAAACAAAAAGGAGAAAGCAAAATGTAAAAAAAGTTATATGAAGAAACAGTTAATGAGATTAAGCAAAGAAGCTCTCAAATACTGATTTAATCCCACCCCTTTTTTTAACAAATGCATGTTTTTATATGAAACATACATTTTACAATACAGTTGTACCGTATTGCTACATACAGTTTATATAGACTAAAGACAGCTTTCTTGTGCACTGATATAGTCTTCAATAGTCTTTTGACCCTTTGTCAGGGTCTTTCTTGCATGAGTGTTATGGATTTCATTGTCTGGGAAAAAGAGAAGCCTGTATGTTGTCTGTTCCAGCAGATGCTTCTGGTCCTCCTTTTGTTTACACACATTTCCATCCAGCCTGATTCAGTTGCGACAAACCACAATCATTTCCTTTATTGAGCGGGGTTCAAGTACTCTTAAAGCCTTTTGTATAAAACAATCAACATGGTAGCCTCTTTTGTGCAACATCAATATTGCTACAGTGGTAACCGGAGTGGATGTAAAATTGTCAGTGATGGCGTTCAATGCGTGTAATGTGTTAAATGAGCTGCCTTGACTCACAGCCTACAGCGACATACATTGCTTAGTCGCTCTTATTAGTCTCAGCTTCCCCGGCTCCCTGGTTGAGTGAAAAGGTGCCAGGATGGCAATGAGAGGCAAACGATTTCCTGAGTAAATTGTTAATGAGGTACTACCGCTTTAGCGAGGACACATAAATCATAAATCAGTGACTCATGGGTGAGGTGGTGTGCTCGCTGCTTCCCTTTATTTCCATTCTTAATGCTAAGATAAGATACTGTTTGACAAGTCTCTCCTCAAACTGTAGGGAGAAACAAAGTGGCATTTCAATAGTAGAACAAATTATTTCTGACAAACTAATGATTCACTCTTAAAATGAGTATAAACATATGTAGTCTTGCATATATTAGTCTTCAAGTATTTGTTTATATTTGTAGTTAATTGTTAATATTTATGTTAAATGTTTATATTTGTACAAAGTGAGCACAGTCTACCAAAGTTCAATTCCTTGTGTGTTAAACATACCTGGCCTATAAAGCTGATTCATTATCTTTTATTTTATTATTATTATTTTTTAAATTTCTGTTGCATTCTTTCCTTCAGCTCTGTTTGAATGTTTTTCTGTGTTTATGTCTATAAAGCACTGTAAATTGTCTTGTGTCTGAACAGCGCTATATCAATGAACTTGCCTTGCCTTCATTTAGCATGTATGTGTTCTCTTTTCATCTGACTTTCATTTTAGGGGGATTTCATATTCTCCTCCCGGTTATCTTGACCCTCAGACATGGTGTTAGTCCAAGAGTTGAATTATAAAATCATTATCTGGAAAGGTCACATACATCTTTGGATTTCCTTTTGGCGGTAACATTTACAGATATGTTACCATGACACTCAACTTACTGCCACTAAAATATCAAATGTCTCTCAGGAACCTCACCATGGAAAGGCTGCCATATAGCATCTGAACGAGCAAATCATATTCACTTTAAAAAAAACTCATGACCAGTGAGTGTCGATAAAACACAATTTGAGTGAAGCTGCTATGATACCCGTGTGGAGCGGACATATTATTCCCCATCTCCACCTTTTCAAACAGTCCCCTGCGGTCTGCGCTGCAGTCAAAATACAGCACGGATCAAGCACCCCGTAGAAAACCCCCTTCTCTCAGACCCGACGTTTCGGGGTGTGTGTGTGTGTGTGTGTGTGAAGCTGGTGTCCACTGTGCTGCGTCGACCCCTGTGAATTTCAGTCGTTAGAATTGAGCTCATTAAAGAGGGAGGTTAATAGTTGCTTCTGATGGTCATGAAAAACCTTAACAAAGAAGTCCTTCACAAAGAAGCCTTAAAGAGTCTCATCATCAGGGTTGTTCAAAAATGGAAAAAGCTGCTTAAAGCAGCAAATGAGTATTACAGTTATAGCCAAAAGAACCAATAAAAGTGTTCATCTGTAACATGTGAAGGAGCAGAAGCTGCACAAACCAATAAGTAAGAACAGAAATTATAATCAAAGCCATCTGGAGGACAGCAGTGGAAATGAACAGAACATTTATTCATTGAAATAAGCGGTAAAGTGAAAACTGGAGAGGGGAACCTGAGTTAAAGAGTGTTTGTTCCCACTAAATTCTCATTAAAGCTGATCTCTAAACCTCGCAGTTTTTCGGATCCCTCCTTCTCGCTCTTTGAAAAGAGTTCACAGTGATCTTGAACTGACATTTGGGTATTCTTATGGGCATAAAAACCAAGGCTTAGTGTTTGAACTGCAGTTCCTGAATTTCCCTCGGGATCAATAAAGTATCTATCTATCTATCTATCTATCTATCTATCTATCTATCTATCTAAATAAAATAAATATGTAATGAAAGTATAGACTTTTGCAGAAGGACAGAACGACTCTCAGGCTGACTGGACTTCAACAGCGAGAACCATACCAACGGTGCTGAGTGGCACAATTAACAACTTATTCAAGAGAGAGAAAGGCTTTTTCAGAGTAGACCAAAGGGTACAAGGATATAGAACGGTGTCACACATTCATCTGCGCCGTTGTCATGACAGCGGGGGCTGTCAGTAAGAAGGCATGAGGGATCCTTCAACGTCGACGAGGGGAGCAACTCAAGGGGGAAGCTGTAGCCTTGAAAATGAATGATCTTCAATAAGAACTGAAGAGAGCTCAAGTTCAGAATCAATAAATAAATGATCAAAACAACGTTCTCATTCCGTGGATGCATTCTTATTTTTCTGTTCTTGTGAAGGCAATGAGTGGAAATTAATTTAAAGTGTGACGTAAACACCCCCCTTTGGAGCGGTACCCCCCCCCCCCACCATCCTTACATTAGATCCCTGATTAAATAGAACAAAGCTACAAAAGCAGATGGTGCATTTAAGAGACATCAAAAACGTTTCTGAGATTCAGTCATCGGTCTCCATCCAACCCTTCGTCTTTTTTTTTCCCTTGCTTATTCTTTTTTTTTTAATCTTTAACACACAAAAACAAATCAATGTTTGCAATGGTCTTCGGGCATGGCTGAAGTACGCCACGTTGTCGTCATCATGTGAGGCTCACCTCACCTCACGGTCAGTGTCCTCACTTTCAGAAAGCAGCCTCATCAACTCCGAGCTGAATCCTGAACTCAGAGTTTCTTCTTCCAGAACAGCTGATTTGAGTTTGTTCAGTCAACTCTGAGCAGGTTCCCTCGGGGTTCAACACGTGCACCACCGCTATGAGAAGCCAACATTACAGGTGAAACTAAATGTCTTTTCACAGTCCAGCGGGAGAGAGAGGACTTGGACGCAGCTCAACACGACACATAGAAGGCATGAGGCTTTTAGGGTCAGAACTTAATCAATAGCTAATTTACATGTTAAAGTAAATACTCACTATATATTTAAATGAGCTGAATCCCCAACATACTGCAGGTTTCACAAACATAATGGTTCTCTTACTTTTATCCAATTTAACTCATTAATTCGACCTTTTTAAATGAACATCTCCTGATGTAAATCATTATAATGCAGCCGAGACAAAGAGGCTCCTCCACTGAAGGGCATGTCATGTCTGGCCAAACAGAAGCCTACATTTCATATAGCACGCCTGACAGATTATATTGAAACAACTTGGCTTTTTATATTAGTAACATGTATGTTGTTCTAGCTGCTATCAGAGGGATGCTCTGTCTAAGCAGCTTTAGGTATCTGCTTAAACACTAAAAAGGAATAAAGTGCTATTTATCCAAACAGCTCTTCAACCATTTTCTTAAATTCATTCATCGCAGAAAAATACAGCAACACATGTCGAACCATTAAAAAAAAAAGTGTTCAAGGGTTGAAGCAGCAGCAGGACTGTTTCAAATGCCAGGCACACGAGAAGCTCATCTCTTCTCTTAGGAGAGGATCAGAGATCAGCAGAGAGGATGGTTTGGTGAGTACAGAGTAGATAAAAAGAATCCCCAATGTCGATGAAAGAAGGGATTTCAAATACAACCCTACCGATATGTTATTATCTGAGACGATAGATTTTTGATGTTTGATGTGTAAAGACAGAACACATTTATTTCACCAGTCCCTCAATCGCAATTATCCAACACTTATGGAAAAGATATATAAGGAGGACATGATGGTCACTCAGCTGGAAAGTAGCTTGCTCATGTACGCACATCACCGCTTGATACTATGGAAAGTGATAATATTTGTTGTAATCCCTACAGCGCCCTCTGCTGGTGAAGAGCACTGCTAGTTTAAGACAATGAAACTCAAATGAAATGCTATATTTGACTGGTGAATACATCTAGTCATACCTGCACACATCTGCGACTAAATGAGCAGACAGCTATACTTACTGGATATGCTACTATTGGTCGATATTTTTGGCTGACTGACTGATCGGTTGGGCTAAGAATCCCCAAAGCAGTGCTTGGGTAAGGTGAGCAGGAAGCACATCGCGCCACTCGTGTAATACTAAAGGAGGCAAAGAGGAACCATCAGGGCATACAGGAGAGAGACTTGAACACCTAAAGAGCAAAGACCTGTGGTAAGTGATCCATAACATCACACGCTCGCACAATGATGTGAGAGGAGTCCTGCTGTGAGCGAGCATGAGAAAAGCCGGTGGCGATGGAAACATCCTGGGAACATGTTCAGAGCTGCTTTTCATTTTTTCTCAGTCACTATCACCAGACAGAAAACCTTTTTGTGCCACAGGGAATATATTAACTTCTGCCCCCACTTGAGCAAACATACAGTTTACAAACAACATTATGGTCACATAAGAGGAAAATAGCAGCAGAGTAGGATATTGAACACAATATCTCCATACACTGCTGCTCAGGGAGCACAGTGTGTTTTGAGATAAAAGCAGTGAAACAAACACATTTTCATGTTTGTTTGTTAATCTCTCTGTTTCTTAGAAACCAGCAGAGAAAAAACAAACACACACAGAGGAGGAGTAAGTAAACCGGGCCTTGTCAAAGCTTAGTTAAGGCAAATATAATATGTGATGGTGTCATGTAACTAGTGAGGACTCTGAAAATGATTTTTAGTTAAAACAATGATTTAGGTTTCCATGTTTTTTGTTGTTTTTTTCACTGGAAAACGTAACAACCAATATTTTGTACAAGGACCCTCAATCTGATGAAGGAACCTTGAAGCTGTCATTGCTCTCTTGTGGTCAAGTGCAGATACCCCTTCAACAGGAAAAGCAGCTTATTGCATTAAGTACAAAGCACTCCAAATGAAAGTGTGTTCATTCAAGCAGTGACAGTAATAGTACAAATAGGCCCTGCATTAACATTTTGGGATGTTTTCAAGCTGTGAAAACATTCATTAGTAAAGCCCTACTATGGTGTGCATTGACGATATATCAACAAAAAAAATGTCAAAGTCAACAAAGAGTGACTGTCTGCTGCATGAGAGAAACGGATAAAACAGCAGAAAATTTAAAATTGCTTACAAAAGTTAGATTGGAGAAAAATACATGAATCTGTAAATCTGGGCTCAAATGTTAGAATCCTCTGACAGGAGCTCTTTTGTTATTACGCATTTAGAGTGACTACAGTCTGAGTTGAAATACATCAGTGCCCAGAATCAACTGACTGATATAATACCCAGCACAACTCCACTCAACTTCAACTTCTCCCAAGCTGAAGTCTAACCAGACAAAATAAACTAAAAAGACCTTTGAGGCGCGTGCAGGGTCTTTGCATCATTTGTTTGCAAACGGAAGGATTTACATACGACGCTTGGTTTACCTTTAACGTCAAATTTTCCTCGAGACAACAACTTTGTGTTGACTTGTTTTATTGTATGGAGCGAAAAAGCTAAGCATGAATGCATCTTAGAAATGTGTTCATACCAGTTATGGACCATGAGCTTCTGCACAGCCAGCAGGGCGTTGTAGCGGACGAGCTGGTCCTCGTGGTGCATATGATTCATCACAAGCTGTTTTCCACCTAGCTGCTCGATCACTCTGAAATGAGAGGAATACAAGGAATAATGGTAGAAAGCTTTTATCCAGACATGAAACAGGTACCTATTTTCACATTTAAGGATATTCAGTTGTTCAGCTGGTAATTGCATCAAATGACTGAAATGTTCTAAATATGTGATAAAGGCCCACTGGCCCTGTAAGAGAAAGGGACGCTTTGCAAAGGAAAACAGAACTGCATAATGCAGCTGATAATATAGTAAATGTTGTGACCAAAGGAAAGAAAATGAGTTGAAATGAAGGCCCTGCGCCCTGTTCTGACTTGGAGGCAGAGACATCTGGCTGTAGATGTTCTTCCTGACATGTTTGTGGATGACCCTGACAAACATGTGCTGCTCTGATCTGTTATTTGTGTCTTTCAATTGCCCAAGGATGTATGTTTGTGTTTGTATTGTTTGGCTGCTCGTTGTCCGTCTGAAACTCTGTTACTTGTGTTGCTGCTTGTTTTTGTCCAGGACACTCTTGAAAAAAAAAATTGGGTTTTTAATGTCAATGAGTTTCTCTTCCTTCCTGGTTAAATAAATAAAATGTGCACTTTGGTGAACCAAGCAGCAACATCAGGCTGAGAAATGAAGACAACGCTGAAAGAAAAATCAAAACTTGACACTCAAGACCGGCTTCCAATGTCCTAATAAATATTTACAACAGCACTGTTTTTATAGTTTAGTCGAAACATGTTTTGAATTTAAATCACCACTTTAAAAATGTCTCATGTTAACACATTGCAAAGGGTGCTGCTTTAAGTGACATGTGAGTTGTTGCAGGCTGTCTGACTGTTCGTCACTGAACTTTTCCTTTATGACATCAACTCTGTTGTCCAACACAACCTCGTCTGTATCTGAAAAAAGAGAGACAGCAACAGCTGAAATCACCCTCATTGATTTCCGCAGAATAAATAAAGATCGAATGAAACGCCACCCACAGGCTTTAAAACGTTAATCCTAAAACCAATAGGAGCAATCTTCAAGATTACCCACTTAAAGCAAGAAATGGAGCAACCTTAAGGCTTGACTTCTTGGAGAAAAAAAAAACGATCGATATGGAGACAAGACAAAACATAATTGTGATAATAGTGTCAGTCGCACATCGTCTTCAGGATAACAAGTGTTATGGCTGAACCTCAGCAACACACGGAGAGAGTAGGGCTTCACCCGCCTCTGACTCCTGACACAGACAGACAACCACATTCTTATGAGCAAATGTGGCAGACAACTATCTCTTTGTGGGCTCTGGCTACTTTAATATTCATTTTGCTCATCGAAAAAAACAAACGTTTCCTGTCATGAAAATAGCTTTTATTTTAAAAGGCCTAATCTGTTTTGTCTCTTATAATATGTAGCAGGAGACAGTTCCAGCAGATTTGTTGGCTCCATGTTGATATTGCAACTCTAACGTACCTCTGCTGCAGCATTCTTTCAGCCATGCAGTTTTTTTTCTACTGTAACTATAAATACGTAGGCTATATACTGGGATAACCCTTTTATTTTTTTATTTTTTACGAGCACGGTTAGTGCTGTTTTACGGAATCTCTATGTTGGAGGAGAAGGGGGGGTTCTCGTAACCATGGCAGCTCACTGATAACTGCCTGCATGAGAGAATGAGAGAGAGAGACAGACGCTGAGCTGCTGATTGATCAATCTTAGCTTAAAGCACATTTTCTTTTCTACTGTTGACTATCGACTTGTGGACCTCTGTGAAACTGACGCTGGGCTAAGCCTTCGTCCGGAGACCCGTAAACAAAGTGCTAATCGAAACCGTACCATACTTTAAAATAACATCATTTGCGGTGCTGTGAGCTGGCGGCTAACAGTCTATGCCACAGCTGTTTGTGTAAAATTACAAACAGCTAACATGGTCCAACACTGTCAGTTAAAAAAAAAAAAAAAAGAAAAGAGTCCAAGCTCAACACAAACATTTGCAGGGACACTTCAAAAAGAAAGTACCGTCTAACATTTCAGTCTGTCCTGAATTTCTCCCAACAGCTTATTAACCTCATTCTAAAAAGTGTTTTTTATGGATATCAATGATTCACGCCGGTCGGTAAAATTGGAATTCTAGATTTAGCAGCACGAATCACATCTCTTATTATCACACTACATTAAATCCCAAAGGCTCATGCTATGTGACAAGCCACGTTAGACTGCCATTAGCAGATGAGGAGACTGTAGCAATGAAGGGATATATAAACTCAAGAAGACTGCGGGTTTGGGTTAAGCAGAAAAAGGTCTGCTTGTAGCATTACTATTGACAGAAGGCAGTTTAAAGTGATGGATGAACATAATTCAATCAGTTTACTACAAATAACAAGCAAAAATGTAAATTAAAAAGTGACCACTGACACTATCTGAGCTTGTTTTCCAACAGTCAAACGTCCTCATAGTGTGACAGTGGGCAGCAGAAATACTGATGTTTACATTGAATTTAGAAATAGTTTCTGTCAACATAGTTTGTGATGGTCCTCAGCTCCCCTCCCGCGGTTCTCTCCGCTCCTAATGAGCAGCTGTTTAGGTTTTCACACATGTGGTAGCAGCATGTCCTTGTGTTATTAGTCAACATGTGATCATTTCTCTTTCCTGCTTTATTGTTTCTTTCTATTATTACTCTTATTTCTGTTACCTTTATCTTTATCTCAAAAGCTATTCTGTGGTTGAGTGTTGAGAATTAGCACGTGTGCTAAACACTCAAACAATACATCTGATCGGTCCAATGTTATTCTAACGTCCATGAAAATGTCTCCCGATACTACCCCAGCAGGGCATCAACGCCAGAGGCTCCGCACGTTGTTGGGAGACGATGCCTCACCTTTTGCCACGTGGGTAATGTCGCACATACTCTCCGACGTCGTGAGCGGCCACCGCAATGACTTGAGGATCATCAGACACCTCCAACAGCCTCGTCAAAATCCTGTCAAACAAAAGACAGACAAAAAGGCGAGCGTAAAATCAATGCCAGTGTTTTCCTCGGCTCATCCAGGGGTCGAATGTAGAAATGCCCTGATGGTTCTGAAAGCCTTTGTGAAAGTTACTTTTATACTGATTTAAAACTTTAAAATCTAAACCCAAGGACATGAGAGATGAAAGTGTTCTGTGAAAAACAAGTGTCACCCTGGGGTTCAACTGAGTGAGAATTTTAGAAAGAGACTAATAAGAAAGGAGGGTCATTTAAGCTGCGATGATGCCTGAGCTGCTCAGAGACAAAAGGGTGAAAAGAAAATGAGATGGGGAGATTAGGATTTCTCCTGAATAGTAATGGGCCACACAAGAGTATGTGACAGGAATTATAAAGAACACAGACACAAATTGACGTGATTGGACACACGCGCACGGACTCCCGCACACTCTTCTCAGTTTTAAGTGGATGTGCAATTATGAAACAAGATGATGGTGATTAAGAACATTTTCAGTAATTGTTTTTTTTCTTCAGATCAACCAAGCAGCAAAATGTGTTGTCATTCTTGCAAACAGCTTGGTCATTTTCTACACACACTGATGATATATATTCAGCTTTGTATTTGAAGTGTATACATTTGAGTGTATTAAAAAAAAGACAAGCTACAAAAACACACTCCCTTTCAAAGTTCAACACCAAAGATGTCTTAACTCAGAACTTAGAAGACAAATGAAAAACTTTCGATAAGTTTTAAAAGGACACATTCAGAAGTGTATGATCCTGATTTGGGTAAAATCGTACTTTAAATAGGGAAAAACTCTTTTGTTCTATTCTTATTATTTTGAAATCATGCTAAATGTTCTTGATTAATCTCTCTATTGGTAATACAGTACGTCACTCTATGAAAAAGCCTTTTGTCTTGCTTTTACTGTGAAGCTAATATTCATCTGTCAAAGTACACTGACTCTGTCTCTCTACTGCGTGTGCATCATCTTACTTGAGCAGCTCGTAGTTCTTCTCATTCAGGCGGACAGCGTTCTCACGCCAAAACTTCTCAGACTTGTGCACTGGACTCCACTCCAGACGGCCGGACTTGAGTTCAGAGCTGTACTCATCAAATGAGCTGGCGTGGGGGGAAAAAATATAGAAAAGTGAAGTGTTTTTTTTCTCTTGTTAGTGAAAGGGCAGTCCAAGGATCAAAGAGAAAATCTTAAAAAGGTAACCTATACTCTTTTTAGAAAATCAATACATCCATAAAGAACTGGCTTCATGTACTACACGCTAATTCTTCAACAGCCAACCTTTTGTTTTTATTACAGGAAATAACATCCGCTTTTGTCACTCCTCCCTGTTGTTTGACAGTAACTGTGAACTAAGCGGGGCTGCGTGTTTTTCATGAAAAAGAAAAGTCCACTGAGTACCTGAGATCTTGCACGCTCTCTCCCAGCCTCTCCAGCAGGAACTTGATGTCCTCTGTGATGTCCTCGTCATCGTACTTCTGCTGCTCCAGGTTCTCAAGTTGCTTCAGCACCTTACACTGAATCATGGCCAGAGCGTACTCCTGGCGAGTCTCCCTCTCTGCTGACTTCTCCAGGAGGTTCTGTCAAAGACAAAAATCAGTGTGAGAAGCAGGTGAGGTAGAAATCATTTAGTAGTCATTCAGGCGACGTCATGAAAGATGGGTTTTTTTTCATGGTTAATGTAAATAAAGGTATTAAAAAATATATACAAATGGTAAGAGGATTAAGCCGGCTTAATTGTTTGCAATTTGACACAGTGTATAATTTCTGTTATTAAACTTTCCTCATCCTTGCGAGAAGAAGCTGGGCCGTCTCTTAGAGCATCCGCTCAAAGATGGAAAAACACTTAGAGACTCGTAGCTCTTATTAACTATTAGTCAACAAGTTCTTCAGCTTTAATAACAGACTGTGGTCGACAGTTCCACCCACATGTTCTACTCCTAATGTGAAAAACACCTCAAAGTTATGAAAGTCTTTCAAGGTAAAAATACACCTCTTTAATCAGGATTCACTTGAGGTGTTATAAGAGAGAAGTGGATGAATACTGAGCTGTGCCGCACGGAACACAATGTCTCCTACACCATAGTAATCAGTGAGCGGGCAGAGTCTGAAGGAGTGTCTTGTTTAAGTTTTATTATGTAAAGGACAAAAGACGGCTGGACAAAGAGAGTCATGGTAAATACGTTTTATAGACTGTATGATAATGTCGTATTGTTCACTGTTAAAAGCTGGGAATGGCAAAAAAAAAAAAAAAAAAAAAACCCTCAAGAGCCTCAACTTTCACTATACCAACCAATCCATACAGTCCATGTTTTTTTGCTGCCTTTCTGTTGGGATGCAGAATGTACCAATCCGACCGACAGCTAACTCTGGTGCAATGCATCAAATGCTTACATTTATGTTTTTTTATTGCACACTGTCCCTCACAAATAAAGTTGAAATTGAAAATATTGACCCTAAAAAGGGTGGAGCTCGACACACTGCAGTCCACTGATTGGATGAAAGAATTGTCGCAAGGCACAAACACAAAATGTTTCATGTTATAATATTCCTGTGGAGCTCAAGTGTTTATTGTCATCTGGCTTCCACCCCGTCTACCAAGTACGGTACAGCTGGCTGTGGAATTGAAAGCAAGATCAGGGATTACCGAACCAAACCGGACCACTTGTTGGAAACATTGTTCTGCAGCCCGACCCTTCCAATAAAGCTCCACAAACTCTTGGTGACATGTTGGAGGGGAAAAAAATAAAGTAGGACAAAAAGCAGTGGGACTCAAATAAAAGGAACCCTCTACAATCACTGATTGGACACTTAAGTCTCACTGTTGGTGGAGTAACTGGCAACTACAAAAATCTCTCCCCCCCCACCTCCACTGCAGAGATGCTTCTTCGTGACATCCTTATTGGCCAGGTCACAGAACATTTAGGTTTTTAAAAAAAAAAGAAACTAAAAAGAAATAAGAAAGCTTATCATAAACACATCAGTGCTGCCTTTAGAGGATGTGTTCAAGGACTTCCAGATGGTTGGGATAATGTAAATCACACTCCATGTCCCATGTGGTGAGCTCAGTCATTTGCATAATGAGGACATTTGGGAAAATAGCATCATGCAAAACAATGTGGAACATTTCTGTAAATGACCGTACCCCTGGTGTTTTGGTATAATCTGCTTCTTCGATTAGCGTCTGCTCATGTCAATTAACTGCACTGATATGTTTATAATTCAACATATAGTACCACTTTTACTATTGGTGGGTACTTCTAAATGAGGTTAAAAGACTGCCAATCAGAACGAGCCTTTCAGCGAGATGATCAGATTTACATGCAATCCCTGCTTCATCAAAGTTTTCCCTCACACCCTGCAGAGAGCTGTGAGCTCTCAACAACACTTCTCTGGAAAAAACAAACACACCCACTGCAAGGTAACTTCAACGACTCTGGGGAAAACCTACTCAATGCCAAGACGTTTCAGGGTCTCCCTTCACTGCCCGCCATTGCTTTTAATTAGCTGCAAAGTGCTGTAGCAGTAAGACTGAGCTACAGACTTGTCTAACCAATTAAAAGCCAGGCACCTTCCTTTGATGGGTGAATCCACAAACATCTGATGTGACAGCTCTACTGTGTGCAAGAAGTGCGATGAGTGAGCTTTCGGTGTGGAATGCCATCCATTAAGTCAGGCATAGCACAAAGATGTTTTTTTTAAATGTGGTCTCAAATTCATCTCAGGAAATAAAATAAATCAAGGTAAATGTCTGACTGAGGAGTGCGAGCGACTTTTTTTTTTTTTTTTTTTTAAAGATTTATTTTTGGCGTTTTTATGCCTTTATTATAGAGGGAGGACAGTGGATAGAGTCGGAAAGGGGGAGAGAGTGGGGAGAGACATGCGGGAAATGGGCCACAGGCCGGACGCGAACCCGGGCCGCCCGCGCGCGAGGACTGAGCCTCAATACGTGGGATCGCGCGCACTGCCGCTGCGCCACCGGCGACCCCCCAGCGAGCGACTTTTAAGTACGGTTTGAAATTCATCTACCACACAGAAGGAACTTCTTTCCACGCTCATGTTTCAATCATGTAATCAATGCCATTCACCCCAGCACTGTGCTCAGAGCAACGTCTGCCACTGAGCCGTTTCCAGGTTGGACAGAGTCTGAAGTTACAGGAAGCTTTTCATTTAGAATTCATACTTCTTCTATTGTGTAATGTGTTCACTTGGATGTTTCATTAATGACATTTAACTGATGCAGAGGAAGACGATGCATTAAGAGAAGACAAAGTTGTCTCTCTTCCTTTAAAGGTAGACTTAAAACCTCCCTGTGTGATAAAAACTGGACTTTGTAACAGAATATAACAAGGTCTTGACCTGCAATTTTTGTAAAGTGTCTTTAAATGACATTTGTTATGAATTGGTGCTAAACAAGTAAAACTGATTGAAAAGTTGATCTTGATGTTAATCTTCATAAATGATCTAAACTTACTATATCAACTGATTTATATTGGCTTAATGCATTGCTTCATGTTTTTTTTTCCTTTTACTAGTCGAGACAGCAAACCAGGACTGCATAATGAACATAACATGGGAATCTTGTTTATGACGCTATATTGAGCAATAATACTGATACTCTTCTTCTGAACATAATCAGTCCTCTGAGGACCTGGGAGCTTTCACATTGATCTTCTATATTTTTCAAAAATGTTCAAGAGCTGCGTTGTCCAACTTAGTCAAGTAAGCGCCACAGCATGGAGGAATAAACAGACGCTCTGCCATTAAACTGAACTCTGTCTGGACACAGAATTGGGAATTTATTACCTGGCATCAAATCGAAGTAACAGAGCAAGTCCGAAACGCAGCTCTTAGGACTTCATTAAATATTGAATGGATGCTTCGAGCAATCATAGCAAAGGGCAGCGTAATCATAAATCCTGTTCATGTATCTTTTATGTGTTTGGGTATTTTATAGACTGCTCCATCTGCTGTTTAACAGTTTCCATTTCTGTTTAATGTTGTAGCGATACATTTTACAGCCTCATTGAAACGAAGAGTTAGTGCTTTGCAACATTTTGAAAAGGTGCTGCCATAATGTTATGACTTACAAACATTTGCAACCAGTGTGAGTATTTAATAGATCTAAGTGTAGACATAAACAAAGCAGGCCTGTGGACCACGGGCTCCTAAACTTTATCAAAACACAATGACCCTTCATGATGAATACTTTACTGGTGATCGATCTAATCAAGTAGTTATTGCAACCAAAGTGCACCTGTTAACACTTCTGCCTGGGTGCAGATTTAAGGTAAAGAATATGGTGTGTTTTACATTATTTATTTGAAATGATACTTTTGAGTTGGTATAATAGTATCCACTGTAATGGATAGCAATTTAGTCTTGTTGCTGTTGAAATTTTTGGCATTTCTGAGACATACAGAACGATTGAGAACTTCTCCACGTACCCTGAAAGCAGCCAGAATAATACGCGTGACCTTCTCCTTGACAGACTCCTGCAGGATGTCGGATAGGGCGGGCACTACGTTGTAGCGTCTCAACTGCTCGCAGAGCTGAGGACTGAAGGCAAGGAGCCAAACACAGAAGACCATCTGGTACTGGAGCTGGAAGCCACACTTGTTGCTGAGCACAGCCGTGATGCTAAAGAAGAGAATACGAAAAGTAAATCAAAATGGGAAGAATAAGAACAATGAGAGGGCCGGTAATGATGACCCACATCTCTATCTACCACCTATTTATTTATAGAGAGGCTTTCACATCCGTGTGTCTGCATGTGGCACATCCATTATCTTTTATTTCATTCACAGCCATCATCTTTCGATAACTGGAAAAAAAACGAGTACTAATGACAGCAGCGAGACAGCGTGTCCTACATCAACAGAAATAGCTGGTAAGTGCAAGGATGTGGAGCTGGTAGATGTTCAGTTATATTGAGTTAAATAAGGCAGGAGGGGAATGTTTACAATGCTGTATAAAGAAAAACAGATGGGACCAAGTAAAAAATGGTTTGAGTCATTTATCGCTTGTAAAAGACATAATATTGACAAAGTAGAAAATGTTGAGCCTTCTGTACTTTCCCCCCCCCACTCTCCCTCTGATCACCTCTGCTCAGTAAAGAGGCTGCAGACTATAATGTGTCAATGAAGTCAAAAGTGAAACATTTGATTGTTTTGGCTGTTCTCAATGTTTAAAAAAAAAAAAACATTTTAGACATTCTTCCAATTGCTAAAAAGATTTTCAGGTTGGATGCATTACAGATTTCACTCTCCAGAGAAGCTATAAGCCCATGTAGCCCAATAATTGGAAAAAAACAAAAAAAATAATAATAAAATGATTGAGTGAGCAGAAGATTTCAGATTTCTTTTGTTTTTGGGACTTCAGAGACTCTGTATAAACTTCATCATTCACATTTGCTCACACTGAGGCCTTTGAGGATTTAATACATTTATGTTTTTAGATTAGCAGGCATCAAACTAAAATGCCGATATGCGTTCATTCAGAGCCACAAAGACAGTTCAGGCCCTTTACCGTGACTCCCAGCACTCTTTCTAAAGTAAGGTTCATTTTCTTCCACCAGTGACCTCCTGAGGAGGGATTAACAGATACATGAGGTGCTCCACTCCTTCAGTAATTGGCTTTTTGAAGAATATGTTATTCAGCCTGTTCCTAGCCACGGATCTGACAGGATGGTCCCTCATGTTTTTCATTATTCCTCCTCACTGTCTCTAGATGATTCTTTAATGATGAGGAAAGATGACAGAAGGGGTACGAACCTGCGACACTTTTTCATTTGCTGTAAGTTCATTTGATGTGCTTCAAGCGGACATTAAAAATTTACTCAATTAAAGTTACTTTCTTTAACATCTTCTAGCAACATCCTTTGTCTAGCTTTACATTCTTTGTATTACTTTTCACATTAAATACACACTGACATGAACTTCACTCATAGTAGGACAACAAACTCAAGTCAAAACATTTAAAAATATAAAACATTTTTCCTGATCAGCCACTTGTATGTGTGAATCTTTCTGTGCTGAGCCGTGTGCGCACTGATGCTCTTTAACAAAACGAAAAAATAAAGTTATTTGTATGGAATTAATTTAGAGAGAAGAACAGAAAAAAAAGTTATTCTTTATCCTCAGCCCTTTTCAGATTGTGTTTCTGCAACAGCACTAAGCTCAGCCATCATCACTTCTGTGTACATCCATAATGGTAATGGTGTCATGTTTGTGTCCCAGTCAGGGAATTCACATGGGGATTATGGCAGTGTGGAAGCAAGAGGGTGGGGAGGGTTGTTAATAAGGCATTAAATAAACCTCTGCGTGTAAAACAGAAAGTGTAACCAAATAATGATGAATGTCGTTCAAGTGTTCGTTTGGACATCAATTAAAAACAGGAGTAAGAGTGTTTAGAAGGAGGCAGTACTCACCAGTTGACTCCATCAGCCTCCACCCAGGCAAACCTATACTCGTTGACCCTCAGCATCAGCTGAAGGCACCCGGCGACACACTGGACGTACTGAGAGCTCTGCGAAGGACAGAGGCAAACATTTACTCAAACAAGCAGTGTGAGCTTTTGGCTCAGGAAAACAAACTAAGCGTTAGAAGGTCAAGTACAATTAGTGCAGTTCTGAAACACCCAGTCGTCTACAAGCAGATACAGCACGAAGAAGAAGGCCAGTCCAAAACTTGCATTACTGTCACTGATCAAAACCCGAGGCATTGCACATGCAATCTACTGTATTCAACTTCACGTCGACACATGCTAGATCACAGACCCACTGGTACAATAAAATGCAATAGCAGGGGAAGGTGTCCCATCACACCTGAGCAGAATAACGTTAAAATGAGATTAGAGTGGAAAAAGAGAAGAGAAGAAAATAGATCACATTAATGTGTTAATTCAAAGAGAGGTTTGAAGTGAGGCGAAGGAGTCCAGCATAAAGAGAAGGCAGCAGTGACGACAGAGGACCAGAAGAGTGGGGGTTACCTGGTTGGAAATGCGGAGGAAAAGACGATGTTTGGTTATTAGATGGGCCTCATGTAAACAGTATTCGGAGCACACTTCTCAGAATCATTACGCTACGCTTGAGAAAGTATGGAGTCTAAAACGTTTGGATGCTGCTGCACAAATAATATTCCAATTTCCCCTTGTTACCCTAATGCACACAAAAAGCTGTATTTGGCATGCGCTTTCAGCGTGAAGGGGGAAGTGGCTGACAGCATGCAGTATCCACTTTAACAATTAATACCCAACCAGTGGCAGCAAACACCATGCTGTTTAAAGTGAGATTTCTTCTAGTGTTGTAAAAGAGTCAGGTCTCTGAAAATCTGCAAGAATATTAACGAGTGCAAGAACAGGATGGGAGAGATAAAGAGGGGGAAGAAAAGATGTGAAAGTCCAGTGACATCTGACAGGTGCCACCCCACTGTTTCTTTCTGTTGAAGCTCCGGAGGACTGAAGGTGCACTTCACTCATACTCACTTCACTGGGGGAAATAGTCCCTGCTCCTGAGCCTGATTCTGGACCTGTACCATGTAGGTTCTAATGAGAGATAAACAAAAGAAACAGGTGCAAAATTGTTCACAATCCAACTCTTTCTGCTTACAGTAACAGTGGCACTGGAGGAAATTGTTCACCCAGAAAGCTTAAACCAGATTTCAGGGACAATGGATGTTTCCTTATTGGCTGTTTGGGAGAGAAGCACAAAATGTTTAAAAGACCCATTTTGCAAGGACACATAAACAAGAGACAAAAATCATTTCTTTTTGGAAAAGCTGGCTACACCTTCACTGTCCTCTTTTTATTGTCAAATATTCCAGTGTGCAATACAGACACACAAAAGAAACTGTGAATCAATATCGAGCTGTTTTATCATCGGCCCACTCTTCACCGCATACATCTGCCAAGGCACAGTCAGCAGCAACATCGCGGCTTTTCATCGGAACATCTCAAGGTCTGACGAGGCCGCTCTGGCTCAGTATGAATAGATGGAGGTTCACTGCATTCAATTCTCAATTCTCACTCTGTGTAGATAAGTGATACTGGAGAAAATGTATCAATATGGGGAAGGGATAAAAAGCAAAAGTGCCAGTGTGTGAAGGAAAAAAACATGAACCAGAGTAACTTAATTATCAATTATACAAAATAACATACACGGACACAAAACTCTCCAATGTGGAATAAAGTGACTCTTTGCTTTCATCGTCACAACTCATAAATAAGATGTGCATTTACAAGTGGGCATCAACGCCAGACTTGCTAATAATGAGCATGCACAATTCATCATGGTGCTGATGACTTGATTAAGAATAAATCTGTTGTTTTTGGTGACCCTCCCCCATCAGCCTTTGTCATTTGTTGTGGGGGACAAATAACATCTGATGTTATCTGCACTTTGCTGAAGACACTGACGAATTAAAAAAAAAAAAAACTTTATTTGGTCAATTCAAAGGGCACACAGGGCAGTAAATGAAGGACAGAGCAGGTTGGGCGACATGTGTGACAAACACACATCAGGGCCTTTTTTTTTAGTCCTGAAAGAACTAAAAATATGTAACTGAAACCACATTTGTAATCAACTCAACTTCAAGTTTCCCAGAAGGGCGATTGATTCCGCAGCAAGGCATCACAGGAGAGAAATGCAGATTTCTACACAGGTAGAGTTTTCAATATCACAACATATAAAGTTCAACTCTGATAGACATACCTGGGAACTGAGCTGACTCTTGATCCAGTTGAAGTAGTAGTTCAAATCACTTCCTTCCATAAGTTCACGGCCCCAGGCAGCAAGCTTAGCGATGATCCTTGCCGCCTAATGAAGAAAAGCAAACAACTTCAACTCATATTGCTGAGCATTAAGGAAAAGCAGCACCCTTGTCATGACCTGTGTTGTAAAGTCACAGGAGAGTATGTGGAACAAAATCTGTTCTCCACTTTGCTTCCTGCCAGTAGAAGATCTGTAATGTTGAAATGTTGAGTGTCATTTAAAATGTCAGCCAGCCACTTCAACGGATTCAAAGTACAGTGTCACAGACCTTGGGTCACATGTTGCCCACCTGCTGGATGCCATCTGGCTGGTTGTTTTAATTAAGCTGCTGCTGTCCAGTCATAGTACTCAGTTTGTCATGTGGTGGTTATCTTTTATCTGAAGGTGGTTGCAGGTCAGAAATCATTACGCTAATTGTTTGTTTTTGATGTAAAAGGTTAAAGGTTGCTTTTTGAGGTATTATGGATGCCCTGTGATGATTAAAGAGCGTTTAAAAAGATTGCTGTGAGAATCACACAGCTCTCTGTATTAAATCCTCATAAAAAGGAGGGAGTTATACACACATCATGTAGGTGCAGTGCAAAAACAGCAGACCCAGGAAGAAGACAGTCGGGTTGAAACATTTAAACTCTGAACACCTACTAAAGCATCGATGTGTCTTTACTCACCATGTGGACGGTAAAAAGGTCCTGACGATTCAGCATTGGAAGGAAGTAGGACCAGGCGGTGTTCTTGGTCTTCTTGGCAAAGTCAAAGAAGATGTTGACCCGCTGATGGTTCTCCTGAGTAACGGTAAAATGAAGATGACAGATAAGCTCTTGGACACTGATGGTTGAAGCATAATAAAATATTTTATTAATTTCAGCGAACATCATTTAGGACTACTGAAGTTTCTCAGTGGTGAATAAACTCATCTTTCACACTACCTCTTTGTTTTGAAGCACACAAAGGTAAACTTCAGAAAAATAAGAAGAGAAACAAGAGATCAGTTTAAAGCAATAATTACTAAACCGGCCCTCAGATGTACCCTCCAAACACAGAGAAGACCTTGCAATTCTTCCTTTAAAAAAAATAAATAAATAAAAAACTTATAAAAAATAGAAAACTTCAAAGTGTAGCATGGTTGGGGTACATAGATTTTTGTTGTTCATTGGTATTGAATTTCCCAAAGAAAGAGGCTAAAGAAAATAGAGATTTGTGATTTGCGCCTGAAACAGATCGAACAAAATTGACTTGTGTTTTTCTGACCATAGTCCAGCTGCTGTTTCAAATTGTCTCTATATATGTGCATGCATGTCCTATTTGTCCACAGTCAGTGGTTCTGTTTGCGTACCTGCAGAGTGTCATCAATCAGAGTCAGGATGTACTGGACTGTCTGCTCCTTGGAGATGTGAGCCATCAGGTTCAGAAAGGTCTTCGCACACTGCGGATAAGCAAAACAAAACCAAAAACACAGGAATAGACAAACTCAGAGAGACATACAGTAGCACCTATCGACAAATTGAACAAACTGCCTTTGCTTTTATTCTGTGTGTGGCACCTCGAAAAACTGTCTGTCGACAAGGACAAGTTATTCTGAGAAACAGTACAGCAAAACAATGCGAGTGGCAGCATAAGGCTGGGCATGTTAGTGCAGGGAGTGAACCATGAGGGTTATAGTCTACACACAGTGATACAGTTTACTTCAGAGAGAATTATAAAACTCTGTAACGTTAAAAGGAGAGTTAAAATTACATTTCATTTAATTCTTTCGCAGAATAAATCGATGTACAAACTCCCAGGTATTCAACTTAGTATTTGTAAATAAAGGACCCACAAGACGATTGTATCGTAATGGCTGCAACGCCCTTAATCATTTGTATCGATATGTAGAATAGATGTCTACAAGAAAAAGACTGTATGTCTGCTTATTTTGAAGGTTGTGAACCAAAACAGAAAACATACAGGGAGAAACTATAATCAAGAATTAAAAACATATTTATGTATATTTACATCAAAATTACTGTATTTTCTCTTTCTGTAGAAAACTTCAAATGTCTGAGGACTCATCCTGTAAAATGCACTGCTTACACATTTTTTGACCAACAACAAAGGGTTGTCAAAGCGAACGACCAACTCAATTTCATCCTAATGTTAAATCCCGCCTTCTGGCTTCTGACTGGTTCGATACCTTTTGGATTGGAAACAGGTCACTCTTCAAAGTTCCTTTTAGGAGGATTTTAAGGAGAATTAAAACTATTTAAGTCCAAGAACTTTAGCTAAACAAGCATGAATGCCCATACAACGTAAATAATGTCATACCTGATGTCCTTCATTGGTCAGAATGACTTGTTTCTCCTCAGAGTTTGCCACCTCAAATTTCTTGATGAATTCACAGTCCTCTGCAGAGATCATCTGACTCCTACAAGAGAATTCATGTCAACATACACATTTTAAATCTGCTAAATTATTTACTTTTGAACAGCAGCAAACCCAAAGGTGATCAGTTCAGCGTTTAAAGTCAGCGTGTCTGCAGGATTCGTGCGCTGGTTATAAGTCTGTTCAGATAAAAGGGTCAGCTAAATAAAGACGTGTAATGATTCATTCTTCTCAAGTTATTCCAAACATATCCTCCTGCCGCATCAGAGAAAGACAACACGCTTGCAAGCTGTCAAGCTCACTCACAAGGTTTGGGCCTTCACTTGTCACTAACAGGGTGCTTCTAATTACAAAAGCAGTCTGCACAATAATATCATACAACCTGAAAATGCCTCATGTTGCAGTTAAGACAAGACACACCATCAATAGTCCACGATGGCAAAACGACAGACTTGTTAATATCCTAAATCAGCGGGAATCCGATGCAATTTTGGAAATGACATGCTGTAGTGACTCATCAGTCAGGTCAGAGCATTAAAAAAATACATGCACAAGAGGAAGTTTGACTCCAGACAGTGAATCACAACACGGGAAGTGTGAGCGGAGCTGCTTTCAACATGGCTGACAGCTTGCTGCCATTTAATGAAGCATTCGAAAAGATGTATGTGACCACAGCCCAACTGAACTGATAACGGTTCAATAACGCTAGCTTCTATCTTGTGAGAAATGTTGCATCTTCTCAATTTTATTAGACATAATGTTCCTGGAAAAAAAGCTTGATAATAAGATAAATATCTTTTTAACATTAGGCCCACATCACAACACTGCAGGTATAATAAACAGCTTTAGCAAGTTTTAACAGAAACTAATTAGCTTTATATAAGTAGAACTGATAGTCCAGTTTGTATGTTTCATTGCTGTAGCTTGCATGGGAGTTCCTCATGAAAATGCATAATACAGTACTTGAACGATGGCATGCATTATGTCTGTAACGTTTACTTACTGCAGGTAGGACTGCCAGTTGACCAGATTGGCCCGCACCTCAGCTGCCTTTGCAGCGATGATGTTGGTGGGGACTGCAGCGTCCACAGCCCCGCGGATATCCATCTTATAATAGGTATTAAACTTATTTTTGCAAAGATCCTATCCAACTCCACCTGGAGAGAAACAACATCATTGGCATCACTATCAGAGAGTACTGAGGTTTGGGGCCTGTTTTGGTGTATTGACTTCAATGTGCATGATTGAAATATTTAAGAACAATCCCACGGATATTTCAACACATGACCTTACATTTACCAAACATTGATAATCATTCTGACGGAAAGGGACAAGTTAACCATCAGACCTGCTGTGTGGAAGCTAGCATCAGTTCCTTTAAAGCTACAGTAGCTTAATCCGCAATGTCACGACATCTCATCATGAGACCCGCGAGGAAGCCACACAATGCACAGCCTACCACACATGCAGTTTTAATGCTATGGTCAAATATAACACAGACATATAGCAATGGCAAATTATAGGGTTGTTAAAGACACACTCAGTCCACATTAGCTACCAACGTCAAGTAAAATAAGCAGAAGTCGCTAACCCAAGCTAGTTGTGCTAACATAGCTTCCCGTCGTCTTATTACAGAGTTAATGACAACATTTTAAAATGAAATAACTTTGGCAGTCACGAAATCTAACAAATGACATTATTCGGAATTATGAATTAAGACTATGATAAATGACAGAGAACAAAAAGCTCGGTTACTCACCAAGCTAGTGAGTGTCCTGTGCGAACAGCTGACTGACTACAACACTGCGTCACGCTGCGTCATCATGTGACAGTCACATGAACACATGACCCTGTAGTAAGGCGCTGATTCCAGCCACAGACCCACAGACTAACAGCTCAATATGAAATGGAGAAGTTTGACTTTAAACCTGGGAGATGAGTTCAAATTAAATATCGATATCAGTCTAATTCGTAAGAGTGATTGCTATAATGACAATATGTGTAAACAACCAGGTTAAAATTTAGACTCAAACAAACCCTGCACCAAACAAGAAAATGAATAAAAAATTGGGACAGGAATATCAATTGTTCAAGCCGCATTTAGGAGAAACGTAGATCTACTTTCTGATTGAAAAGTTGGAGAATTATATAAGTAAATTTGGTTAAAGGTAAATACTTGCAACTATTAGGCGAGCAGATTGAACTATTTGTTATTATTAAAGGATTAGGATGTTCTTTAATTTATTGGCAGTATTATGTTAACATGGCAAAACAATTCAATTTGATTTAACAAGGCTAATGGAGTTTAATTGGTTAAAGATGCAGTTTAATTTCCAAAGGCAGATAAATGGTACACCAGTTTAGTAATAGCATTATGAAGCCCATTGACTTTTCATGATAATACATTTTATATGTATTTGATTTTCTTCAAAGAAGCCTAAATAATATCAATAAAATGAGTTGGTCCTGGATGGCGTGGTAAACACAGAGACATGTTGGACATTATAAATGTCACTAGTGTAAGCCCTGAGCAAAAGCCAGAGTTTATTTAAACATTAATGATGATGCATAGGCTATTGTAGATGGAGAAATCTTGTAGATGAAAAATAGTTTTATGTAAAAATGTGTCCTATCTGGATGTGCTAGTCATTGACTTGGGAAAAAAAGACGTGTGTTAATTTTCAAGAGAGAAGAAAGAGGATGGCTGCTGTAAATAGCTGGTTAACAGCGGAGGGCAGGCCAAATTCATTCTGTCAATTTTTACATGAAAATATTTTCATAATCATTGTGGGAATAAAAATGACGTGTGACTTTAGCCAATCCATTGTAATCATCATGATGTATCATTCGGGCTTTGTAAGGATGACAGAGAGGATGAAGTTGGTTGATTGTTAACAACTGAGATTTAAACAGAGTTTATTCTGTCTCTATAACATTTAAGAAGCACAAACTGGCAGCACATCTTTACTAATGGTGCTGCATTTACGTTGTGACCATATGTTTCCATACCAAAGTCCACTTAACAATGTGTTTTAAGCTTTTGTATTACATGGGAATTCATCAAGGAGTCACAATAATCACAAATGAATCAACGTCTGACACTCGTCTTCCTTTCTATCCATCTCACTCCAACACTAAGACCTCCTGGCTTAATCTGGCCTAAGCTGGTGAGGCGCAGTAAAGCACAGAGGAATCAGGATTTCATCCAGTGGGAACATTGTCCTAATCCCCTTCTGCCCTCTCCTTTGTAAACACTCTTCTCTTCGTCAGGGTCACTGATGCTTTTTTTTCTTCATATATCTTGGCCACGATGTGCTTCAGAAGAGACGCCGGAAACACATAGAGGAAAGGAGCAAAACGTCTGGTTTTCTTATGATCTGAAAGAGACTTGAGCCTCACGTGGCAGGTGAGGGCTCATGGCCGGAGTATGCCATGTGTTAGAGCGCTGAGGCAGTGGGAGGTCCGGCCCACGTCTCCTCTGCTGCGGATCAGACGCACCAGAGCCTTGATGTGGCAGCGGATACGGGGTCTGGCCAGGGCTTGCCGACACGGTGTGGGGTACAGGGTGAACTACAATGACCCAGTGCAAGAGGAGCAGGAGATGGTGTGCATTGAGGTACGACTATATTACCATTATTTTCCACTGATAAAATAATAACACTCTGACAATGTCCACTGTTTAATAAATGTACCACAAATTCTAACATTAGAGGTCGTATAAAAAAGCAAAGAAAATGGTTGCCAAACCATGAAATAAAAGTATGCAAAACTTTACTTTATAGTGCCCTTTGTATTCAGATCAGAAGCTAGAGTCAAAGCACTCTAACAACTGTAGTGACTCATTTGATTGTTGTTGCACTGAAAAGCATCCACAAAGAAAAACAACACTTAGTGTTTTATGATGTCAAAATTAAAGAGCCTTCATAACATTGTGAGGTGCAGCATATAGCTCAACACATCTCTTAAAGTCTTTCCTTACTTGTCATAAGTCATAAATCATGAGCTTCTAATGAGGAATCCTTCATATCGTTGTTTGAGTTTGTTGTAATTACAACTAGAATGCTCTTTTCAAAGTGGCAGCGCTTCTTACTACTAGTCAAACATCTATTTAGGGAAGTAATTCCTGTCTGAATGAGGCTTAAGAAGATTATAAGAAGTTGTTTTATCTTTAAATAGTTTGATGCCAGTTATTGCAAATCTTAGCAAAGTTTTGCAGTCATTCACATCGACAGTTACGATAGATGATTAACATCCTAATATAAAACTGAACGAGAAAGAAATTACTAAGAAGCTGTGTTAGTTGTTTCTAAAAATAGTGTAGGATTTTGCTTGGAGTTTGGCTGCAGAATGGTTCTTAGTAAATGGATAAATAAAGATTTCCAATAGCTGTCTGTAGTAAGGAGAATTATGTACCTATTTACAGCAGAAGAAGAGACTATAAGAGAGCCATGATAAGAAAGAAGCTGCTCCTTGAAATTACTTTCAGGACAGAGGAGTCAGGCAAGGTCATCCACTTATTTTTTACACAAAAGTGTTGCTTTACAAGTTGTTCTAAAGCCAGTTAATATCTGTGGCATTCAAACTATGACTAAATAGAAATGGAATAAACAAATTAATCCTAACTCTATCTGGTCTGAAAGACTGCTATATATGACAATTAATGACTTCTGCACCTATTTAGCATTGTAGCTGAGTAGCCTTGTTTGTACTCATGATGGAAAGTTATGACCTTTGACTTCCAAATATCCTTTTCCAAACCTGGTGCTAAATGAATGGTAAATGGATGTGAACTTCTATAACACACTAGTCTTCACACTTCTCAAAGTGCTTTTACAGTGCAGGTCACACCTAACCATTCACACTAATTCATACACTGATGGCAGAAGGTGCTTTGCAAACTAAGTAAGTCTTTATTTTATTCATATAGCCCTTTAAAAAAATAAATAACACATGGTTAAAAAGGTGTTTTAGATATTTAAATGATCAAACAAGTCATACAGTGACAGAAATGTAACATAAATACATCACAAAGATGAACAAGGCAAAATGAATAACAGGAAAACATACACACAAAAACGCAACAAAAGTAGGTACAATGAAGGGTCGTTAGCTTACATGAATGCTTGACTATACAGGTGAGTTTTTAGATGCTTCTTGAAATTGTGCAAAGATTCTGCTGATGTGAAGGTTTGTGGGAATTGATTCTAAAGAGTGAGCATGTGGCATGCACGATCAGGAAGGGAAGGTTCAACTGTTGTTTTGTAATTAGAGAGGGGGGAAAGAAGGCCAAGATAGAATTATCTGAGTAGACCAGGGGTGGGATATGGTCCATGTGGGTCAGAAAGGCAAGGTCGTGCAGTGCCTTGTATGTAAGTAACATGATTTTGTAGTGCAAGCTGAGATTTGGAGTTGGTTAGAGAGGTCTAGAAAACTAACATTCTTTAAATCCACAACTTTCTACTTTCTTTCAAACTTGTGGTATTCAGCAACATCTGATGATGACTCATGTTACATCACTCGAGGCAACTGTTCAGACCTCTTACACCCCCCTTTAGAGGCCACATAAGGCTCCATTCAACACAAACATTAGTATTTCAAAAGAGAATCATATTCTGATGTGTGAAATGTATGGTGTTCCATTTAAGATGTAGAAAACTTGCATTTTGTTATTAGAGTAATATTACTTTGAGTTCAATAAGGCTGTCACCTTTTTTTTGCCTCATGACCCTTATTTTCAAAGCTATTGTCAGCGAAGCAGAGGGACATAAGGCCCTCTTTCTTATTATCATTAATAGCTTTGGAAGCACATTTTCAAAAAAGGAACTGTATTTTAAGGGTGTTCATTTAATTGAAAGAATGCACAAAGATGTGATTTGAAGTGACAGTGAGTTCAGGTTCAGTGACTCTGGAGCAGTTTGAAGGGTTCAGTGAGTTTCTCAGAAGGTAACAGGGAAAGTGAAATGAATAATTGCAAAAATGAAGAACCTTTAAAAGCTATTTCACTCTGTTTTTCTATTGGGAAGTAACAAAACCAGGCCTTGAACATTTGCATAAATGCTTTCAAGGTTGTACAAAATGTAAATGTTCATTTCAACCTACAAATGTGATTCAGTAGTTTATATATGTTTTACAGTCAATGCACAGAAAGAGTTGAGCAGAAAACATATACAGTAAGTCCAGTGAATATTCAGCAAATGATTTTAATACTAATGAATTCAACATTCAAATGCTAGATATATTTTTACATTCTGTATTTACACATCGATCTAATTCATTTCAGTCGTTTTCTTAACATCATTCTAAATTGAGGGCCAAAGATCAGTGAAAGCATGTTTTGTTGTTGATGTTTTGCTGTTGTTATCCAGATATTCTTTGTGTGGGGCTATATTGAAATAAATCAAATAAAAAAACTGTTCCTACAACATTTCTAATAAGCTGTGGTAATATAGAAGAAAATGGAGGGCTAAAACTGCAAGCAAAGATCAACATACTCTGTGAGCAAATTTACATAAACAAGATACACACACACACTACAAATCATCCAAAGAGAAATGTACAGTATTTACCTCCACTGGGGACAATTCAAACTCTAAGTTTGTATGGCGATGTATCACTTATAGTCATGTGATGAGATGATGTTAGAAAAAAACCCATATGAGTATTGGTTACCAGGATCACTATGCTGATTGCCTTTAATTAAATTGAGCCTGACATTTACAGTACAAAGAGCAACCTGATTAGCACACTGAAGGGGAACAGAAATAGATTAATTACATGAACAATAATGACAGCAGAGTCAAGTGACACAGAAAAAATATGGTTTTTGTCTTTGTTTCAGTGACTCAACTTTTCATCTTCTCTTACCAAAAAGCTTGTGGAAGCCTTGCGTGATCTGTGTAGGTGTTAAGTTGATAACACGCTTCCCCTCCTGCGACTATCAGCATGTTGAGCTCCTGTGATTGAATCTACAGTTAATTCAATCTTCCTCAGAGCTTCACAATGCGTTCAATCCCTATAATCACACATTGCAAAGACTTTATCCATCCTGTCACCCAGCTCTGTTGCCTCCTCCTCTTCAGTGTGACCTTGTGTGTTCAAACTCCCTCCTCCACTTGGCTTTGAGCCCTCAGTGGGAAAAGTCAGTGTGTGTCTATTCATCAAATCACAACAGTGTATCGTTTGCTGCTTTCTTGCTTGTGTGTTTGTATCAATATCACAAGGCTATTTGTGGGTTGTGTGTTATATAACATGAACACAAGGGAAGGTGTTAAATGAAGTGTTGGGAAGAAAAGTCACATGATTCTCAGGGGGGTTAAAAGATGTGAATAAGCTTGGGGCAAACCCCCAACTCATCACAGTCAAAATCCATCTGGATACAGCAGAGATCATTTTCTTTCTCCTCATTTGACAATAGAACAGCACATATGAATGCACCATCCATACGTGGTTCAGAAAGCAGTCGAAGGTCTGTGCCGACACTGTGGGGACTGTTATCCCCTCACTTTTATCAAGTGTCTGTATTTTGCAGCATTATTCTTATAACAGGTTGTAACTTGTGACATCAATTTTTCTCAGCATTATGAAGTGTGTTGACTATCAATGTAATATGACCATGTACATATGAGAACATAATTAGAAACAATTCAGAATATTGTACTAGACATCTGCAGAACAGGCAGAGCGCCATCTGGTGTTTGCATCAAGCAGGAAATGCAAGGAAATCAAAGTGCTATAAAGGCTTACTGTAGATTGCATTGAAGATGAAAACGTACAATCCCACTTCTTCTGGAACGATTCTGTCATCAATATCAATCACACAGACAAAGTATAACAATCATATGAACGTTTCAAAATATTATGGATCATATTATGAAGATTATATCTGGAAAACTCAGTCATTTATGTAATGCACCTGAACACTGGCTGTAAGTGCTTTACGTTCTGCTGCATGTATTAGATTGTGCTAGTATGGAGCTGTAGCTACCTTTAGATGGCAGTGTTGTCATCCATATCTCTGTGGTTACAGGCCTTTTCTTAATATGAAATGACACGAAAGTCTTCAAATGATCTCAGTAAGAGAGGAAACCAAATGCTCACTTCCCACAGTGTGCCTTTATGTACTTTATGAGTAAGAAGGGAAGTATAAGAGCTAATGATGTTAGTTTTTTTTTTCAATTAAAAGATGCAGTGATTAATTTATTTTTAAAATTCAACTTCTCAATGTTTTAAGTAGTTTTATCAACAAAATAATGTAAAACAATGGCTGGTTCCTGCTTCCTTCATGTAAAGATTGTGTGTTGAGTGTTGGTTCAACTAAAAATGTTGCTTTGTCCTTTGGTAAAAGAATGAGCATTTTTTTTATTTGATTAGCTAAAGGACTGGTTTATTTATCGTTTAAATAAACTATTGATTAACATACTGAATGTTATCTTAGTTCTGAGCCTTTATGTTTAATTTAGCAGGGACATTTGTGATGTTCAATTTTTGGCATAGAAGGAAAAGCAAAAGAAAAACTGTAATAATGTAACATGGCACCTATAATACAGTTCGGGCCATCTCTGAACAGACTGATCTAAAAAACAAACCATGAAACTAAATGCCATAATTCATGTAACAGTGTGCACATCTTGTCTATTAGGAAATGCAACCATTGTAAGAAACTTCCATTTGTGTGACACTGTAAACCTTGATTGAGGAACAATACAAATATGTGTAAACAAACAACAACAACAACAACAACAAAAACATGGATTGAACATAATGAGGGGAAAAAACTGTGTCTATGTTTGCATATGCACTGACAGTTTTACATGTACAACTCTACATGCAAGGAGGATTTGAGCATATGTGTTGTATGTTGCAAGAAGATTACAACTTATTCAGAGCTCACAGGATGGAAAACAGTTTCACTTAATGTGAAAGTACTAATATTAGAGTAGAAATGTAAGACTTAACTTTATAAATGATTCAACGCTGTGAGTGAAAGTCATACTAAGGTTTAGCTGAAGTTCCCCCTGCTGCACTTTATCAGCTTGTGGTAATTCAGCACCACAGACAGCGACTGCATTCAAAGTCTTACATGCACCAAAAATCATGGTACTTTAGGGGGTTATAGTTCTGTATATAATCTGAACTATAACTTAACTAACCACATTACTTTATGTTTTCATGTCTGCTTTGATAATGTCTATGCTTTATTTGACTATTTTCGTAATTCTGACATCACGCAGGCTTTGAGGCTTGAAGTAGTCTCACATATACTTAGGCAGGGAAAGGACCTGCACTATCAACCTGTGCCGTACTGTCTGCCGGACTTTACGCTCATCACTGGGCTACTACGAGTAGAGGGAGAAGACGCATGCGTACTGACTTGAAGCAGCCGGTCGGGGGGAAAAAAGCCTTATGTGCCATCGGATGTAATCAAGGCAAAGAATTACCTCTTCTCGCTGTGCATACATGGTGAAATTGTGAGTACTGGTTGCAAATAGATGCATCATTGCACGGACATTTGTTGATCGGAGCGTTTGACGCCGTTTCCAGGCATTTTTTAAATGGCATGTCACTATCTATGCTGTACAGTAGGCTTTTAACAGATCTAGGCAGTGTCTTTTCGTTGGTTGTCCAGGGCGATGAAGCTCTTGCGGTTCTTCATGATGGCACTTTCCATTGATGTGATGTGCGGTCTGCTCATGCAATGCTTTCTGACGTTAAATCGTTCAGGAGCCATTAAATCCCAAGTGTCGATCACATTTTCTGCAACAGTGAGATTGTAGAAAAAGATGGTTTTATTTGGTGTTATCGTGGTTTCTCGTTTGAATGGATACGACCACCCCCACCCCCCATTTCATCGTCTATAGCTGTTGAGTCAACCCATAGCGTACTGCAATTGTGTCAGCTTTGAAGCACCCGACACCTAACGCGTAAAATATGCCATTTGGCAAGACGCACGAGATCTTGCAGCACTAATTTTGTGCTGGAAAAAAGACGCACGCGGATCCATTTTAGAAATTACCAAATGGTATTGTATTCACTGAAGGGCTGTGATAGAGCGATGCTGCGGTAATAGATTTGCAAGCTGCGCCTTTGCCCCCCCCCCCCCCCTACCAAATCTCCTGACATTTTTTTAGGCTCGTATAGTAGCCGAATGATGCCGTGTGTTTAGAGTGACAGTTTGTTACATAAATGATTTTACAGGATTTGTCAGTGTCTGACCCAGTGATGACACATGTGTTAGAATCAGACAAGTCATTCATTGAGTAGTGCCTGTTTGTAGTTCATAAAGGCCTATAAACCTGAATAGCAATCAGGCTGAATATGCCAAGTAGCTATTGCCATGATCTGAAAACAAATGTAGCCAAAAAGTGACACTTGAGTCCTAAAAAGTCAGTTATTTATTTGCATGTAATGTACTGTGTTTGTACACTTGTTATCAGTGAGCTCACCATACCCAACAATGCTCTATGATCACACTCAGATTTTCCATAAATGGGATATTACACATTTTAAATAATGGGCATTAAACTCGTGGCCAACCATCTGTCCCTTTCACACGTTTGTTTGTTTGAAGGAACATGCAGTAAGTTTAAATAAGACATGCTGAAATGTGTTTCAGGGTGCATATTTTGGTGCAGGAAAAAAAAAAAAATCTGCAAATTATTTTCCAACACTTTCACCCTGAAGGGAGTAAACAGCATTCCTTGACAGTGTTACCGCTGAGAATGCCAGCACATGCTGTAACAAAAGGTCCTGCACAAATTATAAATACACACTGCAACTGGTGAGAGGGAAATTAAATAAACCCAATTAATAGTTAAGATGGTGATGATGAACAAAGTGCTGGTCATAAAACAGATGTACTGTCAAGACGTCACACTAGACATTGGTCTCATTCCAGTATACCCGTTGTTGTCTTTAAATGTGTCAAGATCAGTAATCAGCTTTGAAAAAAATCTCAGCTAACTATTCCTGACATCGTAGCACTAACCTCAGGTCCTCTTCCCTCTCCTCTATCTGCAGCCCATGGGATCAGAGCGGATGGAGATGCGAAAGAGGCAGATGTCGGTGCAGCAGGAGTCTGCAACGGGGGGAACCGCACCGGCTCAGCAGGGCCAGTCGGGCCAGGCCAATCCACGGGGCTCAAATGCATGTTGCTTCTGCTGGTGCTGCTGCTGTAGCTGTTCCTGGTAAGTCTCCACCCCTACCTGAGAAGTGGCTTATTGTGGCTCAGCATGGTCAACATTACTGCACACAGGACAACACAGCCTGAGCCACAATGTCTCAGCAGCAGGCTGTGTTATGTTCTCCACGTTTTTTCATGTGGTATATGGACCTGCTGTAACCTCAACAAGACGTAAAAAAAAATGTGTCAATAAAAGTAATTCACCTTCTGAGAATGAAATAAATGTCATCTCTTACCTCATGATTATGCAATCTAAATTTCTGGCCCAGGAATTTCCCTCCAGTTTTCGGTTACTTTATTGTAACTTGCCACAGTAAAGACAACACATTTATTTAAAAAAAATACAAGAAATCTTGAGTACATAATTATTATAAACAAATGAGCTGGGAAAAGGACTGCATGTTTAACTAAATAGATAAAATGAAACACATTTTTAATTAGGCCAACCAAGTCTTCTATAAATATTCGGTGATGCTAGATCAAGAATTCCTCCGTGCAAATTCCATCAATTGTCCATTAAATACATGTTGTTCAGGACATATGATTTTGCATTTAAAAAAAACATATACTATACATATATTTATAATATATGTATACATAATATATATATATATATATATATATATATATATACACACACACACATATACACATACACACACACACACACACACACACACATATATATATATATATATATATACACACACACATATATTTATAGTAATATTTATTGTATTACTGAGTAGTCATTGAAAGGTGAGAAGGTATAGAAACAGATCATTTAAGGAATAAGCAAACCATGACGTTTTATCCTCAGAATTTAACTGAAATTTTCCATGGTCGTTTGCTCATAAATGACTTGATAAGACATTCCAGTTTTACAGGTGACATTGTGTGGCATAGTATGAAAAAGGCTGCTTGATACCATGACAGTTAGATGGTTTAACATTGATATATTAGAGTATATACTGTACTTTACAATCTGCTTACACTTATATTACCAGGGAAAGCCTATGCAATATTGATGTTTTATTGATATACATGATAACATTAGATTGAGATATCACATCAAAAAGAAGTAAAATTATCATGTGCGCTTCATAATATGTTTAATTCTGAATTTCTACATTTTGCTGTCACCTTAAGGAATGAAGACCAGGATGAGAGGAACCGAAAGCCTTCTTATGATGTTAAAGAAGGGACCGCTGACTGTGAAGACTGGTACATTCATGTTTCTTGGACAAAAATACCAGTCTACCGATCCTGTTTTTGTAAATGAAATATTAAAATATCTAACTTGTATGTTGTCCATGCTAGTCCTAAGCCGACGTTGGAGGAGGTGCGCTCATGGGGGCAGTCGTTTGACAAGCTGATGTGTTGCCCGGCGGGAAGGAACTCCTTCCGATTGTTTCTTCGGACTGAGTTCAGCGAGGAGAATATGCTCTTCTGGTTAGCATGTGAGGAGTTTTGCCAAGAGGCTAATAAGAGTCTGGTCGAGGAGAAGGCTCGTGTCATCTATGAGGACTACATCTCCATTCTCTCACCTAAAGAGGTTTGAAGGACTTTTCTTTTATCCTGTTTTACTAAAATGGTTTGTGTGTTAGTGTTACACTTTGTATCTGAAAATCTTTATCTCATTTTCTCTGAAATCAAATGAAAAGTTTAACAGTTTTGGAAAGGCTTACGTACATTGGTTTTGTTGGAAAAGGTTGATAAGCGCAATACGAATATCTTTGTGGTAGAAGTTAATCTTCAGATTGCAGAAAGTAAGCTTAGCAAAAAGGACTATAAACAGAGAGAGCCAAGAGACTCTAATTCTCTCCTACGGTTATGTTGAATCTGGTTTTCTTAATCTCCCACTCTGTTTATGGACAACAATTTGCCATACCATAGGCAATTGCAGTATGCTTATGCTTCATTTCATCATCCAACCCCTAAAAATAAGAAAATAATTATAATATATAATGTCATTGTAGTCTTTAATAAAAGAGAATAAATGTACCTATTATCTCCTCTTCTTGACTGCCAGGTAAGCTTGGACTCCCGTGTGCGAGAGACGATCAACAGGAACATGCAGGAGCCCAACTTGCACACGTTCGACGAAGCCCAGCTCCAGATTTACACACTAATGCAAAGAGACTCATATCCCCGCTACATGAACTCCCCAGCCTACAAAAACCTGCTCAACACTCTATCAGAGCAGTCCCCTGAATCTTAGGGTGGTGATGACCTGTGATCTTTCAACTCTCTTTATCCCCCTCTGCTCAAACAGCCTCTTTCCTTACCCATTTTTTAAACATTTTCTTTGTATGTTCAGTGTAGGATTACATTAACCAGGCCTCAGGCTTGGCCCCTCCCAGGGATATCAGCGCTATTGTGATCTGCACCTGACCGAAGACACTCAGGTCTCAAAATCTCCCGAGGGCTCGACATCACAAGTACTGCTACAGATCAACATAGCAAAACACTCCAAAGGAATATGATTATATGTTTTCTTTCTTTTGATAGAAATAATCTATTTTATTTGTGTTCAGTTTTTTATGGTCCGTTGTTTTTTTGTATGATTGTTTGGGGGGGGAAATTATTCCTACTGTAGACTATATATTTATGAGTTTGTAAATAGTAAAAATGGAATTGTGGGTTATTTTATGTATAGACGCCTGGTTCTAAATACTGCGTATGAAAATCAAAGCTCAAGTCAAAGGCTACATGTTAGCTCTACTTGCAGGCAGCTTTGTGGGGTCCTGTATGATTTTACTTTGTTTTCCCCTTGTTTTGTTACCTAACCTCACACTTTGGTACCTGTGACAGCGACTTGGCAACTCCAGTTCATGTAGAAAATGTGTGAGACTGAAACAGCTGTAGGTGTGGTTATGAGTGAAGTAACAGAAAGGGAAGAAAGGGAAGGGAAGCTCTTGTTAAATTGTATTTTCGTTTTCTTTAAAAACCTGAAACCAGTGATGACAGGATATTTAATCTGTCTTTACTTAATCTCAACCACAGAGGATTTGTCACTCACTTCACACCTCATAAATACAGGACTAATATATTTTCACCATTGTGATATATGAACAGAAATAACTTTATTTACCAGAAAATGTATTTATTGCTTACTGATCTTTTGCCAATACAGAAATAAACAAGAACAAATTATTTATTTATTATTTATAAATGGGGTAAACGATAGAAACAGCCTGGAGTAATCGGGTAACACTTTACTTTACGTCTGTAATTTCCTAAATTACTGAAATTCCTAATGAGCTTGGGTGTTGTTAGCGCTTCTTTAAATAATTTAAATATTAAATGTGTAGTCCATAAATATGCTTAATTCCTTGCTCGTGGAGATTTAGATAAAACTATGTTTTGCCTCTCTCATATCTGCTTGTTTTCACCAGAGACTGGTCAGATTACTGTAGCCTAGAAGAAACGCTGGAACAGGTAGCTTGACTTTTCAAAATCGGCGTAGCAGCCTACCTAAGCTTGCAGACTTCAGGAAGTTATCGGCAAATCAGTATTTTGTGTTAGCGACACAGACAAGCTGGCGTATCTCTCTGTTTACATTTCATAAGCTCAGCTAAGAAATTTCCGGCTGTAGATCCGTATAATTTGTACATAGAGAATCTTTTAAATATTTGTTGAACAACTACAATGTCAAAACTCTCCATTTTCACAACTTGTCTTGTATGAAGCTAACTGAATTATTTAGTTAATTAACTTGAAGTCACTATTTGACCAATAGTAGGCCTACCTGGCTTACTTAAATAAAAAGTACTTTGCATGAAACTTTTTGGAAATTGCAGACAGTTGAGATAAAATGCATCCCCTTTATTGTGATGTCTTTTTTTTTTTTTTTTTTTTTTTTCTGAAATTGACAAAATGTTAAAACCATAGTGTGGTCAGGCCAGGTTAGCAGCAACACCAAAACTACCATGTAAACTGTGTTCATGTTCTTTACAAGGGCATTTCTGTTGACTAAAAATTGGAGTTGCCAAGTTTTGAATACTTTATTGTATTCTGATATAGTTTTAGTTGAATTACTTTGTTGCCTCATAAATATGTCACTCAAAGACAAGATCCTCACATGGGGAAGTGCCTTGACATTCAATTTTATGACATCTTTCTCATTGGCAACTGTTGTTTTCAGACTCTTGCCGTGGTAACTGGATGGTTGTTACTGGAGCACTTGGTCAGCATACAAGGATATTGTCCGTCTCTTTGGCCAAATTATCGCATGTGTTTCATCTTAATTCTTAAATCGTGAGTAAATCTGTCCACTCCAATATAATGGACTGTAATGACGACACGTCTTTCATTGCTGAGGGCAAACTAAGATCAATTAATAGGGCTGGTTGATCTGAACTTCTTGCCAACCTGTGCTTCACGATGGCACTTGTCTTAGAGTCAACTTCAACTTATTATGTGCAATTTGAGCGGTTGGATTCACCATGCAGATCAACCTCAAAACAGAACCTAAGCCAATGGTTTGGAGTGATGCCTATATGTTGTTTCTTCTTCTGTTTACTATATGAAATGTGTTATTTTGCGCTGAGTTTACTGAAGAATACGTTTTTAAAAAACAAATAATGTGAATGTTTACAGTATATGGTTTAGTTTTCTTTTCTGCTTCTCTTTATGAGAAAATGACTTGTGGGCATTTTGATTGAGATCAAATAAAGCACAATAATTTTACCGACTATGGCATGATTTCATAATTAAATACAAAAGGTACCGTAAATTCCGGACTATAAGCCGCTACTTTTTTCTCACACTTCGAGCACTGCGGCTTCTACTCCGGTGCGGCTAATGCATGGATTTTTTATGGGGGACAATGAGCTTCTGCCGCAAAAACATTTGACTTCGTCACGTCGGATCTTAATGTCAGTCATTTTGCGCTTCATGCACGCACCCTCATCATGGAAAACACACGGAGAAATACATATGATGTAGCTTTCAAGTTAAAGGCGATCGACCTGGCTGTCAAAGAAGCTAACAGAGCTGCTGCACGTTAAGATGACACTGACAGCGACAACAGAGACTGAGGAAGTGAGTAATGAAGTCATTCTGAGGCAGTGAATGGATGGACTTTTTCTTGTGAAATATACTACGGTCATCTTTTTCATCAGCCGTGTTACAGACACCGTCGGCTAGGCTTCGTATTGTAACGGTTCATGTTGTAAAGTCAGTAGTTGATAATGTGTTCATAATTCCGATTATGTGGAGAGTCAGTGAATGCACCAGCGAGAACGTGTTGAGTGGCTGTATGAGAGAACGCTGGGGGAGAGAGTTGGATTGTTACGGCAAGTTATGTGTTGCTCTCTGCTGTAAACGGCGTGGTCACGGCCGACAGTGATCGGGTTATTAAGTTATTATTTGAACGCTCTCGTCGTCCTTTAACGTCCGGACGGACGCTACAGTATTTGCGGATGTTACCGGTAGCCTACGTCTGTGTAAATAGCTCTTGTTATAGCGTGGACACCTGCGGCTTATAATCAAGTGCGGCTTATATATGTACAAATACATTTATTTACTTATTTTTAGCCGGTGCGGCTTATATCCAGGTGCGCTCAATAGTACGGAATTTACGGTACTTATACCTACCTTCCTTAATGTTTTATACCTTACCTCCTAGAAAATGTTAAAGGATTAAGCAGATGAATCAAAATATTGGTAAGTGGATGCACACGAATATAAGTGTTCCTGGTTTCAGTAAGTTTGGGGAATTTTTCCACCAAAACGACTGATAAGATTGGTTAAAAAAAAAAAAAAATCAGTGTTCATGAGAAGGATTTAGTATGATCCAATATTCATCAAAGTGGATTTCTTCATTTTGTTATAAATAACTTTGGTTTAAGAATGAAAAGGACAGTACTTTCTATGCAGTACTTAAGCTAATTTATTCTTAAAGCAAGCAATATATTATCTTATGTGCTAGGAATACTTTAGACAAATGTTCACATTTGCTCACGTTTCTTAAAGTGTAAATATTTAAAAATTTACATAGAAGTAAATTCCATCAATTGTCTATTCCACTTTTGTGTGTGGGGAGTTAAATGCCAAAAAAAGAACTCGGTAGGATACATTTAATCATCTTTGTGATACCTGAAACGAGTTGAGAACCACTGCTTAAGCAATTTCTCTTATCAGATTGATTACTCTGGAGCTACAAAATGATAAACCTTTAGTTGAATATACACAATAGTGAGTGTATTAAGGTACATCACAGACAGCATGACAAGCGAATCACACTGTATTAATCTATTGAAGTTCTGCTGTACAGCCTTCCTCAAGTTCGGTGAATAAATAGATCTGTGACTGCTCTGGGTTCAGTTTTTCAGTGAGAAAAAGCAGCACAACTAGTCAACACAAAGCGGTTGCACCTGGCAATTAATAAAACCTCGAGCACGGGGCTACAAATGTGCATCTACTCTGGTTCAGCCTATCACATTATGCTGTGCCTGCTCAGACTAATATTCATTCATCAGCATTCTCTTTGATGTGATGAATATTCCACAAACAAATGCGCGCACACACACACACACACACACTTATGTTCACATAAGCAAACGAGACAAAATACTAATAAAAAGCACTTCTTTTTAATCAAATGGATTACACTTTATTGGGAAATTAAATAAACAATGCAATGTTGTGAGGGGAAAGCAAAACAACATTGTCCGAAGTGTTAAAACTACATATAAAAAAATGCAGATAAAAGAGAATGAGACAAGATGATCGCATATATCCGACGGTGAGAAACAACTAATAACAATAGTAAAAGTTTTTTTTGGGGGGGGGGGGGGTTGTTGGGGAAATTACAACGAGCTCAATCTATAAACAGGATGTTTATTCAAACGGTAATCGCAGTGGCGTCTGTGTATGGCATGTTGTGCACCATGTACCACACGATGCAAAGCTCCAATCTGTTGCAGAGAGACGTAACCTGGTCCAGGAATTTTGCTATTTGCCGGAGTGCCGTGAACAAGACCGCCGATTCAGCAGAACTGAAACATAGAAAAACACAAATGGTTTAAATCAACAAAATCTGACATTTCTTCAGAAGCAACATGTTATGCAGTTGCAGTATTGTGTGTAACTGAACGAAATAGGCTTGATAGAAAATCATCTCCCAAATCTTAGTTTAATGTAATTGCAGAAAAAAAGCATTGTAATTACCCTTTGAGAGGGCCTGGTAATGTATTTCTATTGAATCTATCATGTCTTGATTTATTTTAATTAAATCAGTATGGTATCAGTAAATAATGCACTACTCCACTTTATTCTATTTATTATGTTTACATTGGTCTAATGCACTACTCCACGTTATTCTATTTATTATGTTTATACTTTATCTGTTTATTCTTTTTATGTTGGTCTGAATGCACTACTCCACTTTACTCCACTTACTCTTCTTTGACCCTTTATTCTTTGTTGACTCTTATCTCAGTTAAATGTTTTAGCATAGTTGCACTGTCATTCATTTGCTGCTCCGTGTGCCCTTTAATTGCCATATCGATGATTTGTTTTATTTTAGTTTGTGGACAACAATAATTCAACATCAGAGGGACATGGTTTTCTGGACAAGTTGAGCTAAAGTGGGATGCATACATAAAGGTATGAAGTTGACACATTTTGTCTGGAAAGTGGAACAGGAAAAAAAAAAATTGGCCAGATAATGTCTTCAAAAAGTAATACCATTTGTTTTGCGTGAACAGCCTGAGGTGCATTATAAAAGCAAAAGTCTTGGTATAGTGGGAGGGGCTACACCGTTCCCCACACAGACTTCTGCAGGTCAAAGCAGGACAGAGTAAATAAAATCCCACGATGATAAACATACCTTCCATCTATTTCCACATTCATTGCAGAAAACAAACGTGGTCATTGGCTCATCAGCACTGCGAGTTTGAACCTGGGAATGACAAAAAACACACACAAACTATTATTTACAACGTCATGCTTAATGATTGTCCACACTTCAATCACAGAAAACTCAATGAATCGATGGCTTTCAGATAAGATGAGGGTCTCGGAGTGGGGAGGGGGTAACACACAAATCACATCTTGAATTGGAGCGATAAACTGGGCAACCATAACAATAGTCTGCTCAGGAGGCGAGCGTTAAATATGAGGTTGTGGACTCATGAAACCCTCAGGGCACGGTGGTGGGAACTTGAAGCTCGCCCAGGAGCTGAAGCTCCACAACGGCCGCTTCACAAGCACAACAAACATTTCTGCTGCTTATCTAAACACACCATGCACGCCTAAACTGTGCCGTCACTGAGCTCTGCGCCTATACAGCCTGCATGGACCGCAAGCGGGGCCCTAAATTACATATATCTTACATAAATGAATATTCAATAAGCAAAAGATACTAAGGGAATTAAAAAAGGTACAAAAAAACAGAAACATATTTATCTAAAATTAAATATTTTTAAGAATGATGATGATATGAAGCATACAATGACTGTACCTGTGTGTATGTGCAGCATTTGCCCTTGCACTTGCCACAGGTGAATAGATCAGTCTGTGTGCCTCCTGTGGTGGCCATCTGATGGTCCCTGACAGCCTCTTTGGTCAAATTCTTTCTCATTTCTTTCAGCTCATCACTAGCCATTTCCTACAAAAAGAAGGTTGGCAGTTATTTCCTGCAAAAAACGCCCAATAACAAATAATGCCAACATTTAGGTCAAGATTAAAAAACACCTAGCAGCTGCAGAGACTGAGAAAAGTGTTGGAGTAACAATTACACTGACTTAAGCCACCAACAGCCAACAAACCTCTGCCGTCATCTTAGCCATCCGCTCAGGAGTTACACTGCCGCACAGCACAGTCCTCCTTAAATTGGGGTTCTTCATATCTTTCAGATTTGAGATTCGGCTCCGCACACGGTTCTTGTATTTCATGTCTGTGTTCTTAAACTCATGGAAAATGCGTGATATCAGGTTAAGGAATTCAATGTTACGTATTTTTGAAGCCTCATCCTAAAAGTAGCACTTTATTATGTGTTAGTGCAGAAGCTATCATTAATGGGGTTTTTTTATTTCATTAAGAGCTAATTTTCATAAAAACATAGAATTGCAGAAATGATGTCTTGTTGTACCAAAGAACACCAAATAACAGCTTGTCTGATGTTCTAGGCGAGTCTGTTTCACATTCTTTTGTACAAACTTTACATTTAAAAAGTGCCACTAAATATGGCGCACAGCTCTGATGTGCTCAGTAAATATACCACAGGCATCCAAAAATAGCATTTTGAGATTCACAAATTTCAAATAAAATGTATTATTATTATTAAAACTAAGAAGAGTAAACGGTACAATCCATAATACCATGTAGTGTCACAAACAAAGGACCATGTAAAGGATATATTCCTCGATCTGAGCTCCAAGTTCGTCACAATCAGCACCAATAGCAATATAATCATCTGCGAAAAAGAAAATGGACCAAAGTCAGAATTGTATATGACGGTACATTTGGAAAATGTGGGAGTATCACAAAATAATATTACTTCCTGATTGCAGAGCATTTGACAGCATCTCTCTGCACTTGAGCCTGACAGAGTCAGAGGTGCCCGGTGCACGAGGAAAGGTGTTGATTAACGTGTTGGGTGTGACTTCAGTGTGCTCACTCTTGCTGCTGGAGTTACTGCTGGAGCTGCTGTAAGAGTAAAAACAGTCCTTAATCTACCTTATATTTTTAACAACTAAAAAAAAAAAAAAAGTCTCTTGAACCTTCAGTATCATAATTTTTTTCAATTACCTTTCCTCTTTTGCCTCTGGGCTTCCCTGCGAAGGAGAAACAACAGGTGTCGTTTGCTCTTTTCTTTTTTCTTCTGAGGATTTGTCTCCCCCACCAGGCTCATCTGGAGTACAAGTGACAAATCAAGCAAGCAAGTCAATATTACAAGAAAGTGACGAGAGAAGTTCCACACTTAAAAAGAAGTGCAAAGTCATATTTTAATAAGCTTGATACATGAAGATAAAAATTTAGCATTCCTTTATGTTTGACTATTTTCTGTCTCTTTAATGTCTGTGTGGCTGTTCAGCAGATAAAGGAATACAGGAAATATGGGGATTGATAGAGGAAATATGAAAAGTGCCCTTAGTGGTAAGAGGGTTTGCATTTAAAACATTTGTGAGAAAAATACAGGTTTAATTGCATTTGAACTTTTAGCTTGAAGGGATCTGTATGGCTTCACTTTCCACAACGTTGTTGTTCTTTGAATGGAAAAGAAAAGAAAATTGTCTGTTTTATCACTAGTCAGCCATCATTCATAACAGGAAACTCAAACATCTCATGTGCTAAAAACCCCCCCAAAAAAACAGTTGAGTCAGAGTCTCTACTGCAAACTTTAAGAATATTATCATGACATGTTACTACAAAATAAGATAAAGCCTTTTTTGAGGGGATTTTAGTGTTATTTGACCGATACTACATTTCAGTGTAAGAGTCTGAACGAAAACCTTTACTGATACTGCTGCTATGATAACTATCTTTTTACACCACGGCGCGTTATAAAAAGACGCAAGTGATTTATGAAAATCCTTCATGACATTTTTGACAGCTGAGGAAATATGTTCCCGTCAGTAAGAAATCAAAGCCATCATTGCCAAAATAAATGCAAAGACTGACTGACAATCACAACTTCAAACGTACAAAAAAATACAATGACAGAAATAACTCATCACAACAAATATGCACACATGGATTGAGTAAGGATTTCATATTTACCCAAAAGCTTCTTCCACGACTTGATTAAGGACTTGGCTAAGGATGTCACCTCGTCGTCTGTGCTCTGCTTGCGGATTGCGTTAACGGACATCCCAATTCTGGTGGACTGTAGAGAGTTGTTTAGTCAGGGCCCATCAGGGTATTTTAAACACTGCATGTGTGAACGGTGACACGAAAAAAAACCCAAGAAATCAGAAAATATACCTGAAGCAGCTCCAGAGTCATGGGGATACTGCGCAGCTCCTTCAATAGATCCAATGCACCAGCCTGCAGAGGTAGAGTTCAGATAAACCTTAATCAATATCCCATTACCTATATGCTGTAAATGTTCTTATCATACGTTGTGACTAATGAAGCTGTAAACTATCTCCAGTCTGGAGATAGATAGACTAGATAGATACTTTATTGATCCCGAGGGAAAGTCAAGTTTGTTTTTTTATTTTTCTATATTTTTGATAACACATGCGCAATAAATGAAATTGGACCAACAAACTCAATTTTCAATAAAAGTAAACTGGCACTGCAACTTTTTGACAATTACACTAATTTTCAGTTAACTCTCAGTGTCAACGTAAAATGTGTTTTCACTTGCTTCTTCGGACTGATTTTCTGCCATAAAAAAGGACTATAACCACGTCGTATTCTGTCGAGTTGAAAAGGCATTTATTCCGCATTTCAAGCCCTTTGAAATCCAAAGTAGTAGTTGAGTTTAAGTTAACTTTAATAAGGGTTTAAGTTATTAAAGTTACCTGTTGTACAGTTAGTGGCTAGGCGGCTAACTGTTAAGTCAGCTAAAGCAACAACAACAACGCTGAAGCCGGCTGAACATTAGCACAACAAAACGGTTTAACTTTACTGCCGTTTCTACTCTGAATTTACTTATCTCACAGGTATATTTCGGTTACCGTAAAATGACCCGCTCCAGCGGGAAAAATGAGACATAATGCCAGCAAAATAATACTGGACCGCTTTATGGCTACTGTCAATCCATAGGACAGACATGGAGGCTAGCTTTTTCAGGCTAAACAGTTAGCCACAGGTAAACCAGCTGCAGCTGTGGGACAAATGTTTGAGATAATGGTGCAATTTTAAGATCGAAAATATTCTCTGGGAAAGTGGCACAATGAGACAATATTGCACTGACAGAAACTGAAAGGAGAAGCTGCTGACTCCATACACATCCCATTAGCGCCAACATTAGCTAAACATCAACATCAGGCTGCTCGGCTAAGCGGCTTCATTCTTCTCACCCCGTTTTTCTTCTGCGCCATTTTATCCATCTTCTTCGCAATTCTTATGATCTCCTCTTCCTCCTTTTTCCCCATGGTGACTGATCCCGACGAAATCCACTGACCAGGACCCAAAAAAGGAGAGAAAACTCGCGACAAAGACCACGCCACTAAATGAGAGCGGCGGAGTGACGGACTGGAGCCACACGGATCCTCTGCCGTGCAGCAGACCTGGCTAATCGATGCATGATGATGATGAGTTCAGGTGAAATTAATCGAGATAGTTCCAGAGATCCTTAAAAAAAAAAAAGCTGTTGTAGCCATAGACTTTAAAAATAGCTGTAAGTAAGTCGTAGCACAGTAAACCAGTAACCCATGCACCATTTTCAGAATAAAAATACCTTTTTTTTAATGCACAGAGATAACTCTATAGTTTGTCCTCAAACATGTATGCGAGTCTGCATCCTGCGATATCGCTCACCTGTCGTTGGACAGCGCCAAAGAGCAACATAAGCACCTGTTGGATCAACAAGGAGTGTTTACAAAGTGTACTTTGTGTCTTTTTGTCCTCTCATGTTTTCACATTCAGCAGAATTTCAGAGAAAGTTTAAAATGGTATGTGGACCTGAAAGTATCTGTTGATTGTCAAAGTGACACATTTATTTATTAGACTTTAAGTAGTAGTAAACGTTGATGGATAATAATTGTAATTGGACATTGCATTATTAAAGTTTTGAAAAAAGGTTCATCCTCATCATCTGAAAAACCAAAAAACAACCACCAGATATTGAAGCAGAAAAAAAACATTGCTTCACCTGTGTATATATCAAACATTGTCTTTGATAATAACCAGATGAACTTTCTACCCATGACTGCAATAAGTTTTGCAGATACAACAGGAAGGAAAACCTCCCACGTGACAACCTGCTACAGACGACACATGATGAAATATCAAAAGTGGACAATACTTTATTTTACTGGGAGCTAACCAAAACAGATGAGCAACTTGGTAGGACTCATGGCTTTTGATGAAGGTTTGGCTTTTGCACAGAGCAAGCCTTCGACCCTTGAATAACGTTATAGGCATCATGAGCCATGACGGTGGTACACTGTTGACTATTCATGTCAGACTGATTGACACAATTAGTTTGATCTTACTAATCCAAACAGATCAGGTGGTGACATTTTCACCAAGAGCGCAAGGTCAGGGCTGTGAATGTTGTAAATAATTTACCTGAACAAAAAAAAGGAAAATCCCTCTTTTAAGTGTTGACCCTCCTTAAATTATTATTTGTTATTATTATTACATTTTGTCCAAAGGAAAAATGAAAGTAATATTTTTTCCCACAGGTTTGTTACAACAAATTGCCAGAGTACAAGTTTCTTTATTTATTAGTCAACACTTTAAACACAAAGTAGCTTGAACTCTCCACAAATTGGACTTTGTTTGACCTGCACAGGCCCCTCCTCCACCACCCCTCTAGTCCTAAGTCTTCCAGGATACTGCACGAGCTTGTGGGAAGTATTAGCTGCTTTTACACAGTAAGAGGCAAATAATAATTGAAACCCTCATTCTCTTATAGCTGAAGTAAAATGACACAGCTTTCACCCCTTGATGTAATTAAATCATGAATCACTGAAGAACATTTAGTATTACTGCACAATAAAAATATTAAGTGTTTGGAAACACAGCTGCAGTATTTCTAAAATGATTTTCACATTTATCATTGATGAAATTGATACTGTTGTTAAACAGGTAAAATAGTGATGCACTGACTGTTCTGATGGCATATATCCAATACCTGCTGTGAGGTAAAAGTGCCCTCTTAAGACCTTTTTCTGCTCGATGCTGTCAGCAAGTGCGCAAAATCGTTCACCTAATCCTTATTAGGCCAAGACTTCTCAAATCAGATTATGCGGGCTTCTTACAAATTGGAAACAGTTCTAGCCACCTGTGTATGTATAGGTATATGTTCATCGCAGTGACAGTCTTGTAATATCATCGACCTGTTTCCACAGCTGACCTTCATGATCTTTTCCAGTCCCCTCTCCAGGAACTAAAGTATTCTGGTTAACACTAAGCCATTCATTCTACATATTTACTAAGTCCTTTACTCAGTCAGGTTCTTTCTAACTTTGTCTTTTTAAGTGCAAATAACAAGTCCTACATTTTATCGCAAAGTAATTACAACAAATTGTAAAAAGTTTATTTAGTATTTTAATCGGACTTTTCAGCTGCATTAGCTAAGAAGTCAATCCTTCAACTAAAATGAGGATCCTAATCTTCCTTTAGTAAATAATACATGTTCACCAGTTTTGTTGTTGAATTTTATTCTGATTGAAATTGACCATTTCAGACAGCTGCAGTTCACCTCTTGTGTTAGCTTCATTGGTTACCCTACCTTGATATGCTGATTAAGTGTGAGCAAAGATTAAGCAAATTAGCCAGGATGTTGCCCGTCCCAAAATAGCCCTGGAGTGCTGCTGAGAGGCTTTGAACACCGCTTGGTAGAATAACGGACTCAGCTTTTGTTGTTTTTGCCTTTATAATAAAGGTGAAATGTGAGGAATACAGTAAGTCTTGATCATTACATTTTGTTGACATGTTAGTTTAACAGCTAGCTGTTTTTAAAGGACCTTTAGGCTGCAGTTTTTCAAAGTAGTTGATTTGTTTAAGGTGTGTGTGGGCTTTGTTTATATCTCTAGAAATCGACATGTAATTAGACCTGATATTTTGTTTCTGCTTTCAGTGTGGTTAATTAAAATCTGCTTTCAAACGTTGTAGTGTTAAAAAGAAAAACATATTTTATTCTAAAACAAAAAGTTAATTAGAACTAGCATACTGCACAAGAAATGTGTGTTTGACAGCACAAAAATTATTATATATAATCATTGATTTACTAAACTGTAGAAGTGGAATATGTTCTGTACAACTAAAGACGTAATTAGCAGTGACCTTATGCATGTTTCCTGTCAACCTAATTCCTGATGAGTTGTTTAAAGTGTCTCCCTTTGAGCTGAAAATGCATAATATAAATCCACCTATTTTAATGATGTGTGTATGCACCTGGAGAAAACACTCACATTGCATCCAAAAGCCAAACGACCATAGTTCAACTAAGTTAAAAACAATCTTCCTATCTTCTTTGTTAATATCTTGATGTGCAGTGAAAGTTTATTTTTTAACAGAAAATGTCAAAGAATCTGCAATGAAGAAAGGGCAAAGTGCTGGAATTTCTTCAGTAACAATTGCACTGAGCCAGTGACGTCAAAAGGGCTAGAAAAAGGTCAAGGTTCCTTACATTTGTAAATAAATGAAGGATGTAATACACCAAATATACAAATGTGTTATTTAAAAACTGGACCAGCATTTACTGAAACCGTGGCACCAGAGAAAAGATCCTCCTACAATATTATTATCATTATCAACCTTACCTGAAAACCAAGCCTGCCTTGTGAGAGCTAGCATCTTTTCAAACATGAAAGAAGAGTAAACTCTGATTGAGAACGAACAGGGACTCTTTTCAGCTTAAAATCAAACATGCAATAGATTCAACAGTGAGAATTCATGACAACCAGTCCCAATTAGCACAACAGAATAGCTCTAAGTAGGGAGGTAGTGTGTGCCATGGTTCCAAGTGTTTACACTATGTAGTAATGGCAAGACAACTGATGTCTGAAAAAGCTTTTTCCCTCTCTCTACTTTCTTACCAGAAAGCTCAGGGCGAATATGAGCAACACACCGGTCCAAGAGCCTCCTGTCCAGGAGTCCCCTGCCCAGATACTGTCCACTGACAGTGAGCAGACATTACCCTCACGACCCTTCCAGCCAATCTCAGATCCCTCCGCTTCTAAAAGAGTATGTTTCTACAAGAGTGGCGACTATACATTCAGCGGGCATCGCATGGTCATCAATGCCCGCACCTTCAAGACATTTGATGCTCTGCTAGATGCTCTGTCAAAGAAAGTGCCTCTGCCATTTGGAGTTCGGACCATTACCACGCCACGTGGCACCAACCTTGTTAAAGCTTTGGAGGACTTAAATGACGGGGGATCATACATTTGTTCTGACCAGAGGCGAGTGAAGCCAATAAATCTGGATGAAGTGAACCGACGGCAGGTACCATGGAACACCACCAGACCATTCAGCGCAGGGCGACGAAAGTTTCAAAGACTCCAGTCTGGCCAGTTTCGCAGAATAAATGAAGTGGCTAACAGGCCAACGAGGATCACAGAGAGGGCGGCAGTAAGGACACCAAAGAGGCTTGAGGTCATAAAGAATAGAGATCCCACTGTTAAACGCACAATTGTGCTGCAGAGAAGAACAGCACCAACATTTGACGCTTTACTGGATTACCTCTCCCAGATCCTGCAGTTCCCAGTGCTGAAACTCTTCTCTGCAGATGGCCAAAGAGTAAGTGTTGTGTTCCTGAAAACAATCTAAAAAAAAAAAGAGATGTTGTACTAAAAATGTCCATGTGTACTTCCTTGCTGATAATTAAGTGAATAAACCACTTCCACGAATTTCACATCCACATGGAACTGAACAAACAGCTGGTTAGCTTAGCTTTGCAGAATGGAAACTATACTCATGAGCTTTTTTTAACAGGTTTTTTTAGAGTGTCCGCACTTGATCCTACTGAAACACAAGTTGGTGGCCTGCTTTCTAGAATCAAATCCTTATCATGTAATTCGATCACTCAAACAGGCAGTGTATTTATAAGAAGCATTTACGGTTATCCGTATTTGCCTTACCCATGTTTTGAGCGCAATTGTGAAGAAATTGAGAGATTTGTTCTGGACCATCTTCTTTAGAAATGTGAGGCAGGTTTTTTTGTTGGACAATAAAGACAATACCTGATTGTTTTGCTTTACTAAGCACTCAGCTAATAGTCATCTTCTGTTTAGGGGTGGAATGGATAGTAACAATAAAAACAAGAATATACCAAAAAACTTTGTTTAACACATACTTTGCCTGTGAAACACAGTAATTAGACACTTAGAGATTTAATTTCACTGTTTGATGAAGGATTTCATACAACAGTAGGAAATGTTGTTTTGACCTTTTAAATTGGCACCATGCCGTGCGAATCAATGGAACCTCTGCTGTTGTCCCTGATTTAACTTTCTATCCAGGGATACTTAAGCAAAGGTACGTCTGGCTCACACAAATAGGATAGGCTTCTTATACTGAGGAAACTTGCTGGTAGACCATTTGTACACTTTTGTGACAGTGACTTGGTCTTGAAAAAACAAGTGACAAAACAAACAAATGACTCGCCAGCTCCTGAGCTTTGGATTGAATCTCAAATGTCATGGGCTATTAAATGTTCACATTTGACATTATCCTTAAATAAATTTAGATTTATAGAGTGACAAAACTCTTGATGGAACTGAAAACACACTGTGGAATCATTGTATGTCAAAGTGACTTTTTTTCAACCCAGCCATCACCCAAAAAAAAGATGATTATGGTAACTGTAGATGTGCTTTTTCATTGTTATTTGAACTATATTTAATTAAATAAGCCAAAATTGAACATTTAGAATAAATAACTTTTACGATAAATCTATACTGAATTAACAGAAATAAGAAAAAAGAGCTTTTACACTATTACTTAACATATTTTAAAAATTCTAAGAGCCAAACCTTATTTCCTATTGAACTGTCTTTCATATGCTTTATGTGATTGTTTTTGGGACAATATGTTGATTGAAAGTGTTTCTGCTCCTTTTTTAGGTTGATGGTCTTGCAGCACTTATCCTTTGCTCTGGAGTTGTTGTGGCGGCGGGAAACGAGCCATTCAGATTAGGAAACTACTCCTCCCACAAAGTGGGCCAAATGGCACAAGCAACGTACATGGATACTGTGGAACCATCTATGTTACAGCCCAGAGCTTGTAAGTGTTCATGAGTAATGCTGTTAATTTGGTACATTGGGGTTATAGTGATTCTGTAAAGTGTCCATGTGGTCCTTTTTTTCACATGGGACAGAAAAGGCAAAAATGTTTTAAAGATAAATTAGTTATCAGAAATTAGTAACTTCACTTCATTCAGTCTGCAGACTTATGCTAAATATTTATTTTCTATATTAATAAAACCATAGAAATTGAGACAACTGTAAAGGCATTAATTGTTTGTCTCTCTTTTTCTTTCCCTGGCTGTCTCAATCACCTTTCTTTTTTTTTGTCAAACACCTTCCTCAAAAGTGAACAACAAATCTTTCTCAAGCGGAAGAGGATCAAGGAACTTTTCCTTATCATCTGAGAGATACATTGTCAGCCAAATAAACAAGTCTCGAAGTGGAAGCACAAACAGCCATCTACAACCAAGAAACAGATCATTCGAAACTGAGACCAACCATCAACGCACATCCTTTGAGACGTGCGAAACTGGGAGGGTAAACAATGAGCAACACACGTCCATTGTACCTCAGGATGATGACATAGAAAAGTCTTTCCGTGTGAATCAAGATGGCAGCATGACTGTGGAGATGAAGGTCCGTCTGACTGTCAAAGAGGAGGAGATGCTCCATTGGACCACCACACTCAGCCGCACAAGCCTTAGCAAGAGGACAGTCTGTGCCTCGATTTCTGAGTCGGGCAAGAGCTCTACTGACTCAGACAATGCAGTTGCCAAAAACTCCTCAAGCATCAGTGGAGATGAATTGAAAGAGGGGAACCATCCCGCTGCGGAGGGAAAGGGTGTCAAGTTTAATGAAGAACGAATGATGGGAAAAGCAAAAACAGCATTCAAACGCAGTCCTACGCCAAGTGCTCAACAGTTTAAAAGGGCGTCAGTGGAGAGCGTAAAGATGGTGACAGATTCAGGGGTTCAAGAGAGTACCCTGGGACATTATTCCTATATGGAGAGGACGGCTGGTGGTGAGAAGACTGAGGGATACCGTGTTGTCAGACACAGCAGCAGCAGTAACAGGCCGATCCCAAAGCCACGCAAAACGCCCTCTGCAGGAGCAATTAACAAAGGATCCCACTCCTCCATCAGGTCATCAGGAGTCGCTGAGGTTCTTCAGATACAAAATAATGGGATGGAGGTTACAGAGACTGTAATGCATATTTATGAGAGTCAAGGCAGCTATGACAACTATTATGCTAACGAGGAATATAGTGCAGATGGTGCACCTTCATATTCTTCCACACCGGCGCTGGAAAGCAAACCTTCCCTTGACTCAGCACCTCCTTCGTCCAGCAATGATTGTGATATCGATTTTAGCAGTCAGCAACCCACTAGAGACTCACTACAAAGACAAAAAGAAGAGATGTTATCATTGTCATCAGAGCCAATAACTCAAACACAAGAGATTACGAACCATCAATCTTCAGTGACTAAGCATGAAGCCCAAAGAAAAGCTAAGGTCAAAACTCCTAAAACTGAGAGAAAGAAAATGATTGTTAAACCTGTTAAGAATCCAAAGAGCTTAACGTCATCAAGCAGTTCAGATAAAAAGCTAAAAGAAAGCAGAGGAAGTCCCTCAAAAAATATTGTCCGATCATCTCCAGACAAGCTTAGCAGCAACACCAGTATGGAGAAGAAGAGTTCATCAGAAAGTGTTCAAAATGTTCAAAGGAGTAACGGAACAGAGAAGCCTCAATTCAAGAGAACGGGTAAGGATGGACAGATTGCCAGGAAAGAGCAAGCTTTAATAGCCAATGCTGTCAGTGTGAAAAGAAACTCAACTCTAAGACAAAACATGGATAAAACAGCTGCTAAAAATAACGGTCATAATGTAAATTCTCCAACTGCAAGGCCTCAAATGAAGAAAAACATGTCAGACATTTTACAACCCAAAAATTCTCTTTTGCCTGCTAGAAAGTCAATTCCAAGGCCCAAATCTATGACTGAACACAAATTCTCACAGCCTAAAAAGTCTCAAGAGCTGAGTGAGAGTTTGTCAACACCTTCTTTCAAACCTTCACTCTCTGAAATTCATCAGTATGTTGAGAACTGGTTGGAGAAGGTCAGTCCAGACCCGGTGCCATACACTGAGGAGACCAACACTGGTGATTCGAGGACGCAGACAAAGGTTGTGTTTCAGATCGGCGCCGATTCTGAGTCAGATGAAAAGACTGAAGACCAGTCAACTAAAGATGATTGTTGTCCAGTTCCTGGTGATGTAAAAAAATCAGCTTCTTGTCTAACCGTACCACAGTATCATGCAGATCCAGCTCTTCTGCATAATGAACACTATGCAAGAGGTTTATGCGTTTCCATGCCGAGTGTCAGAGTTGATTCTACACAAATGGAGAATGTCATGAGGTCGCACAAATCTGCAGAGGCCATTGGTCCAGCTGACAATGAAGCATCATCATCATCAAACTTTTTAAGTCCTCATGCAAAGATAAAACCTGTCCTAAATCAGATTTATTCTTCTATTCAATGCATCAGAGGGGTGTCTGAGACCAACGCAACATCCAATCTTGAGAAGTCCACAAGCCTTCCAGATTTTCCAACACAAGTAGCTTCAGTGTTTGGCTCCTCATGTAAAGCATTCTTGTCATTCTTATCAGTGATGACTTTGCGAGATAACCTAAAAGCATCTGAAGAGGAGCTTGGAGACCCTGAGGCCATGCTCATGATGCAGTCCCTTCAGAAAATTTCTGCTATTGAGGACACAGAAGAACTAAGGGCAAGTTTGACCGATCTGCAAAGCAGAGCATCTTCTCAGCTCAGAGCACGCTGGAAGGACTTTCAGATTTTGAGGGAGAGACTTGAAAGTGAGCCACTGTCCCCCAGAGTTTCAGAAACAGAATTTGCATTAGACGTTGTCTCAGAAGGTGGTGATGTATTTGACGAACAGCATTTAGGTATCGATGAGCTTATGGAAGAAATGAATATGCCACAAGAGCTCAGAGCAGAGATATGTTCAACAATCCAACAATCTAGATTTTTTTACCCTGTAGAGGAGAGTACCTTCATAGAAACTGAAAGAAACCAGTCAGACTCAGAGGAAGATGTAGAGAAATTTGTTGAAGAACGAAATGATGAATCAGAACAATCCCCAGAGCATGATAGTACAACCATGGTGACCGCATCAGAGAATGAACTTGCCAAAGTTCCGAAAACAGATACCAATGTAAAACAGTCGGACATTTCACAGACAGAGAGAGATGATCTGGTAAATGACAAGGAAAGAGAAAAGGAAGAACAGGAAGATGAAGGAGACAACAGGGAGGAGTTGAACCACGGAGGAGATGAGGTTACAAACGAAATAGATGAGTATGAGGAGGGTGCGGAGAGTGAGGCTGGAGAAATGGAAAGTGATGAAGAGGTAAGACATGATGACAAGGGGCAGGAGGGAGGGGACGCAGGAGAGGGCAGTGAAGAGGAGGAGGAATCTGTTGTGAAAGTTGAGGAAGGGAAAGAAGAAGAGATGATAGAGGATGAGGAGGAGGAAGAAGGAGATGGAGCTTTGTTAGGATTAGAGACAGAAGGAGTTGAGGTGACAGAGGATGGATTAATGAACGAAGAAGACCAAGAATCAGGAGAGGGCATTAGCGCTGAAGAGACAGATGAAAGAGAGGGTGATGAAGAGACTGAGAAGGAGGAAGATGTGGATACTGAGGTTGACAGGGGGACAGAGGAGGAAGAAAATGAGGAGGATGAGGCTGAGGAGGAGGATACAGAGGAGGAAGGAAATGAGGAGACTGAGGTTGAGAAGGATGTAAAAGTGGAAGTAAGAGGGGTTGATGAGGGTGATGAGGAGATGGAGGAAGAAGAAAATGTTGAGGAAGAGGTTGATAAAGAGACAAAGGAGGATGATAAAGAGGTGGATGATGATGAGGAGACGGAGGAGGAAGAAAGTGTTGAGGAAGAAGTTGATGAAGAGCCAGAGGATGAAGACAAAGTAGAGGATGAAGGGGACGAGGAGACGGAGAAGGAGGACAATGTGGATATTGAGGTTGACAGGGAGACAGAGGAGGAAGAAAATGAGGAGGATGAGGTTGAGGAGGATACAGAAAAGGAAGTAAAATGGGTTGATGAGGTTCATAATGAGACAGAGGGAGAAGAAAATGTTAAGGAAGAGGGTGATAAAGAGACAGAGGAGGAAGAAAGTGTTGAGGAAGAGGGTGATAAAGAGACAGAGGAGGAAGATAAAGAGGTGGATGATGATAAGGAGACAGAGGGGGAAGAAAGTGTTGAGGAAGAGGTTGATGATGAGACAGAGGGGGAGGAAGAGGAGGAAGTCAAACATATTGAAGAAGTGAAGGAGGATCATGAAGGATCAGATGATTTTAATGAGGTTTCAGAGGAAGGCATTAGGAAAAAGGACAAGGAAGAGGGAATGAAGAACATTATCATGAAGAAAGATTTGGAAGATGAGGTAGACAATATTACTGAAGATGATGCTATTGAAGAGAGGGAGGAGGAAGAGGAAGAAGGAGAAACACTAGGGAATTTTGAGGAGGAGGACAAGTATTCTGAGGGTGGGGAGAGCTGGAAAAATCTTGAGAAAACAGAAAATACTCTTGAGGAAGAATCAGTTGTAGAGACAGAAGTTTTAGAGGGGGTTGAGATTGATGAAGAAAAGCAAGAGTCGGATGTAAAGGAAGAAGATGTAAGTGATGAGGAAAGTAAAAATCTGCTTGAGGAGGCTTTGTATCTGCAGCAGCAGAGTAGCTGTGAGGACGATACAAAGGTAGGGGAAGACAACCCTGAATCAGTTAGTAATTATTCCTCTGAGATTCAGTGTGCAGATGACAAGGGTGATGGAACAGACACAGTCGATGAACTCGAAACAGATGAAGGCGGGGAACACCAAGAGGAACTGAACCACAGTCAACCACATCCAGTTGAGATATCACAGGAATTACTTGACTTTGTTAACTCTGCCCTTCAGTGTGCTTCCCTTGTATTTACATATGATGTTAATGGGAAAATCAGGATCGAGCCAGATAACTCTCGAGTTGTAAAAACGAATCAAACCTCAAATTCAAAAAACAGAAATGATGGTTCATACGGCGTCAAGTGTCTTCCAAGCCCAGAATGCTCAGATTTGTCTGATTACAGGCCGGAAACCTCCGAGAGCGGTGGATACCAAACTCAAGAATCTGTGGATATTGTGTCAGAGAGCGGAGAAGAGGGTTCACAGAGACAATTTCCAGTGTGCAGACGCAATACAGATATCCGTAACTCAAAACTGTCTGTTGCAAGTGATTCAAAAGTCCTGCAAAATTCCCACAATAAAAGTGGAGGGAGTTTCTCTTCTTTGGACTCAGCCGCTAAAGCCTCAAAGGAGGATCTTTCTTATTTCAGTGCTGGAAGCTCACAAAAGGAAGAAACTGAAGCTGCCAGAGAGGCCACGCAGTGCTCTTCTTTCCCCTCAGAGAAGGACTCAAAGGACGGGGTTTTGATTGACCAAGGAAGGTGGCTGCTTAAGGAGAATCACCTCATCAGAACTTCTCCCCCAGTGTCCATGGGAATGTACAATAATGTGGACAGCTCTTCTACAGATACAAGTCACTCAAGGTCTAGCGTGGACTCCCTGCCTCATTATAAAACCCAGCAAAACCTTCTTGCAGCATTATCCTCTTCTGAGCTTGAGGAGATGGCCAAGCCTAAAACCCCAAAGTGTACCTACTATAACATGCCACATGGAAGTGATTCCGACCCCTTTTTGGATGAGTCTAGTTTAAAAAGTGGGAAGAAAGATACAAGCAGTGTCAAGGGGAGAGGCGTTCGGGTAGCACCCACCATCAATACTTCTCAAACCTGGGCAAATAAAAACGGTAGTCTGTCTTCATTTGCATCAGTTGAGTTTAACATACCAGACAGAAAAGTGCATCCAGAAGGGGAGGCCTCACCTCTGACAATGGCAAGAAGGACATCTGGTGGAGGAGGGAGAGCAGTACAAGCACAAGACTCTATAGACACACTGCATTTGAGATGTGGCCAATATTGCCCCATACTATAACAGCAAAAGGCATTATTTACAAAGAAACCTTTACATACATGAAAGTCATGTAATATACATCTTTTTAATTTTAATGTTTGTTATGTGTTTGGTCAAATGACCATGTAAAAAAAAACAACCTTGTTTTGCTGCTGCTCTCACAAACCACAAGTTCAGCAATTAAAAAGAGACGTGCCTCTTATTTTTGTTTAAATATAGAGATTGTGTATTTGTATATTTTAATGTATATTTAAATGCTCCAACCTGTACATATCTGTATTGTCTATGCTTACAAGTAATAAATGGCATCAGCTTCTCAATCAATAAAATGCAATACATCAGACAGACGACTCTATCTGCACAGGCTGCTATTGATACAAATCCTACTATTTGATAAACACCAGAAAGCCAGTGGAGTCTATACAGTGGCAGTGAGTTAAACCAACAGTCTATTTATGTAGCCTATGCATACTGTAAAAGCAGGCAAGATATACAATTAAGAATTTTAATTATCACTTTAACAAATTTGACTCAGGAGAAATGTCATAGGCTCCATGGTCTAACCTTTGGTCTGTCACTAAAAGTTTTGGCGTTCACTGCTTTGTTAAAAAAAATAAAAATAATTTAAAAAAAAATTCAGACAATTTTTAACAAAACTAAAGCAGGTGATGTTTCCACAGCCAAACTGTTATAACTTGATTTATGGCAGGTGTGAGGCAGCTATCATGCGGCACAGAGGTCACTTCAATTCGTAAACAGTCAAATCAAAACAAAAGTGGCGACCGAAGTTACCTGGACAGGTGAGAGTGCTCCTGGTTAAACGTTTTTTTCCTCTTTCATTGGACGGATTATTTTTTAGCAGCGATGCTCAGAAGATATTTTGAAGAATATGGAAATAACTCCAGAAAAGAAGTAAGTGTTTCTCAACAACCTAAGCTTTTTCTAAACACCTGGTTTGGTTTGTTTGGTATGACGTTTGACATGTGGGTTTGACTGACTCTCAAACGAGTGGCTGCTTATACTTCCATACCATGGAAGTTTTCTTCATGTGAAAACTTACAAGCAAAGAAAAACACATTTTTCTCATCTCAGGGCAAAATGAGGGCTGGATTCACGACCATTCAACACTACTATCATGTTTCTAATGATACACAGCTTCATGCAAATGGGTGAAGTATCCCATTGAATGCCTGCTCCTTAATATGCTGAATGTAGTGAGTAATAAGGCTTGTCATGTCAACAGTGTTACCCAGGATACAAAAAGGTCATGATACTTGGGCTACAATCTTCCATGAAGTTAAAAAAAAGAGCCCTTAGTCCACAATGTGTAAGAAATAATCTGACCCAGACTTTGTTTGGACAGACAGTTGATCATTAAAATTATTTATGGGACAAAGCTTGGTGAAAAAAAAAAATCAATGATTGTATTTGTAATAACATAGAAATTAAAATACAAACTGTAGATCCTATTTATAACCATTGCCTAGCCTGTGGACTTTGGTGACATTTGACTTTTGTAAAGTCATTAAGCAGAAGAAGCATGTGAATGAGCCTTAGGCTGACAATATTCGATTTAAGTTTGGAAAAACAGAGTGCAGCTCAGTCCACAGTCAAAGTCTTAAATTATTAATTATTATATTTTCTTAATTCTAAGTCAAAGATGTTTGGTGAAGTATTATCAGATATTCTATATCTAGTTTTCCTTTTTTCATGCTTGTTGGATTTAGCTCCTTATGACTCCCTCATTGCAGGAAGGTGAACATAGAGTGTAGAGAGAAAGAGAGAGAGTGTCTTCTGCAGCTGTCAGTCAGTGTGAGTGTTGACCGTTGATGCAGCTAAGCATATGGGAGTGACACTTGTGATGTGATGGTCAGTGACAGACGAGCTCAAATAGCCTAATGAGTGACCAGTGGGTACTATCATTGATAACTATAACCAAATGACAGCAGGTCATTTCAGAGTTTAATTCTGTGTTTGAGAAAAATAATGCAGTATTATTTAATGCAAACAAGAGACAATTGCTTGGGAGTTGTTTCCCCTGTGGTCCCTCCCCTCAGTCCCTCTCTGCATACACACTCATGCACCGAGAAGAAGACAAAAAGAGCGAGAGTGAAAGCGAGGTCTTTACAAACTGACCATTCTGGATACTTTCCAAGGGTTTTGTCAGTCACTATGGAGATTTTGAAAAAAGTCCCAGCAGTGTAATTTCTCTGTTGTTACAATGGTTGAAAGGTATCCAGTAAGCTCTGTTCTACATTTTCTGTCAGGCTAAAGCTTAAGTTCTAGTAAGCTGAAGAAAAAATAATCACAGCAGATGGAAGGGGAAAAAAACCTTTGGAAAACCAGCAGTGAATAAAGTATGTCAAATATGAAAACACAATGTACTCTCTTTTTTTACTCCAAAAACCTCCCCAGAATAATAAAACATGTACAGTAAATATCAAAAGATTAAAAGAAGAAAATATTAAAATGCAAAACCCCTCAAGGGGTCACAAGATAAATCTGAAAGCTTATGGGTTGATTTATGTAGAAGAAAAAGTCTGAAACACAATTTGAAACTATTTACTTCATGTCAAACATTTTAGAGTTATCCTCAAAGAGCAGTTTCAAATGAACCAGAGAAGTTTAGAGAGCTGTCGTTTCTTTACTGGACCTGCTGAAGACTTAAAGAAGTAACTTTGTCTCACCCCGTAGGGTGTATATGCCCTTTTATACAGTCTGTGGTCTCAGCTACTGTTTTTATATTTTTTTATTTAATGTATTATTTTAACCCCAAAAAGTGCAGTATTTCCAGCTGTCATATTAAAGTGGTGGAGGAAAAGGTATTTGTCTCTATTCTTAGTTTATATATGATTCTTCTGAAAATGGAAATACTGAACTACAAGAATTACAAGTTCCTCAAACTAACATTCCAGCAGTGCTAATAACCTGCCCATCACACACAGATTTGACAAAAGCTCACTGGGGGCCCCTGGCATGGATTCACAGCCTTTCTTTTTCTCACATTTCAACTTACTTCAGTCTGATCTCCATTCACCCAATGAGGCGCAAAAAAAAGGCATTGTGCTGCTGCACTCCCTCTCCTAAATCTGCCAAGTAATGACCCACAAAGAAGCCAACCAATTTATTAGATTTCCCCAAGAACTTTATAAAGGGAGCTAAAGAAAAAATAAACTTAATATTTGATAGAGACACAGTCAGCGAACTGCATCCTACAAATACTTTTTTTTCAGCCAATAGGCACATAAAATAGTAATTTAACTGCAAGACTTAATTGCAATAAATTGGATAGACCCTGAATTTGTCTCTGTTTGTGTTTCAACTCTAGCAAAACATTTTGGACTTTGCTATGGTTACTGGGCTTGCGGGTGGGTGATTCACCATCATGGGGAGGTGAAACAAAGGATGCCTTTTTGCTGCCCAGTGCCTGCGGTTTTGAAGCAATGACATCCTAAAACAAGATTTAAATTATCTGATGCCTTGTCCCATTAGAGTCCTACTGACTCTGACAAATGTTTGGTCTTATTTGATTCTTCTTGTCCTTTTGTATAGTATTTCTAATTAGCCTCCCTGCAGTGCCATTGCTTAAGAGAAAAACAGGAACCTCAGCAACAAAAATGAAAGGACCTGAATGATAAATTCCAAACATTGCCAGGAATGGGAGCTATTTGGTCCAAACTTTGGCACTGGCAAACACCAGGCTACAAACAATAATTATGCGGCCTACTGTCTGCATTCTGCTGCTGCAGTTAGGTGACAGATCAGCAATACACAATCCCTGCTCTGTCTGTGACAATCCCGGCCTCCTCTGTCTGTCTCTGTGGCCAACACAGCCAGAGTCACATCATAATGGGCCTGGGAGCAGGAATTTATACTGCCCCCCCGCATCTAAGGCTCTATGTGAATTTCCTTTAACACTTTTAGTAACAGGATCCACTGTTTACAACTTTTTTTGGCCTCCTGTTTGGCGCATGTAGCTAAACTGGCATTTGTACATTCCTAAATTAATTATTCAATTTCATCAAGTTTTGGAAATGAAACAGGAATAACGCAAAAATATTTCAACATTTCACACCAGTGTGGTTTCCAAATTCACTTCAAAGTAAATGTTCATGTGACTCGGCCTTAACACAACCCTGACACTTTGACTTTATTAAGTTTCTTACGGTGATTGATTGAATTGCTGGTACTTTCCCAAAGTCTAGATTCAAGCCTAATTTAACTCATAAACAAAGCTGGAGTACAATTTAATATTGTTGTATTTAGGTGGTATTTTCATGTTCAATTGTATTAAATTGTATCGTAACTGATTAGCTAAAGTTACTTGTTTCTTTTTATTTATACAAAACATACATTATTAAGAATCATGACCTGATAGGAACCAGTCTGCATGATTACATTTTAACCTTAAGAAAATATAGCTCAAATCCATACGGATGCACATACAACTGTTAATTTATGATTTAGCTCAGACGGAGCTCTTTTTTTCAGCTTATGGTGCTTGATAGCTGGGTTTCTCTCTGCAAAGTCACAACTCAGGGGCAGCATGCCAACTTCAAACTACTGCAGCCGCCCAAAGGTAAAAATGGGAAACTCTCTGTGAAAGAAATGTTTGTGCTTCTAAGCTGTTATCAAACCGACAAACGTCACTAAACCAGATCAGATCTTCCTAGCTAACCTCTTTCATGTTTTGTAAAAAGTACATTTGCACCGGTACAGTGTGGTTGACAGTTGTAGGGTGTGTAAGGTGTCTCTGGCTCAGCTCTGCAGCTGTGTCTACCTTCACAAACACTGAATCTCTGCTTGTCAGCGGCACTGCAGCACCAACAGCTCAGTATGCAGAGAAAGAAAGACAGGCTGACAGAGCTCCTTTTATGTAATTCATGTTATTATCTTCTGCAGGACAATTTCAGTGGTAAGAAACTAAAAAAACATTCACCCAAAGCTGCTTAATTGAAAGACTTTTATTTGTTATACATCCCAACCTGTATGTGTGTGTAATAGATTAATGCTCATCCTGGAAGTGTTTGCTAGTGTTCTCTAAACCTGATTGTGAAGCTGCTCATTTTGCACAAACTGTGCTCCTTTTTCCCAACCAAGCACAAACGACATACTGCTCCAAACTCAAGCATCATGCACTGTAGCTGATAAGATGGGTATCAGTAACAGTATCACAATTAAGTCAGTAGCATAAAATGAGTCTAAAATGTGTCATGAAAGAGCCCTATACAAAGGATACAAGGAGAATATGACTGATTAAATGTATAAATTAATTATCATGAAGGGGTTTTTTTTGCATGACAATTATAGAGAGTGAGGATGAAATCCATGTTATTGACAGAGCCATGGAAAAACCTCTCCCCCTTAGTGATTCAGTTCAGTCTAGACACATTACAAAACCCTAGTAGGCTATTGTGATCTGCTCTGTCCTGAGTTGGACTTTAAGTATGTCCTTGCTGTTCTTTTCTATTTTTTTCACGAGTGGAAATAATAAACAGAAATCTGGGGAAAAGTAGTCACTCCTACTTTGCGGAAAAACAAACAAACAAACAAACAACCAAACATCAAATTAAAAGTATGTAGACGAGGCTACATCTAAAAGAATCCTTACAAAAAATGTTATTTGTCTTTTAAAATCGCTAACTTACAATCAATGTTTTTGTTTTTGCAGAAATTGTGATCCAGTTCACTTCAAGTCTTACCAAAGATATTACACAATAAAGTATCATTTTAAATGTGAACAGAAAGTAGGCTCAGCTTTGGTGTTTATGTCTGTCCCTCAGGTGCCTAACTTCCTAGAGTCCAGATAGGGGTACTATTGCACAAAGCAGGTGTTGGTCACTATAGAGGAAAGTTCTTATTGATGAGACCTTCCAAAATATGTGTTAACTAAAAGCAATAATCAATAAATACTTGTTGTCTGACATGCTTTTACAGTTTGGGTCGAAAGTATTTAATATTTTGTATAATTCAGTGATAACATTGAAACAAGTTATGAATTTAGAAGTTAACAAAAGCAGTGGGGGAAAGGTAGGGAATTCATTTATTTACTTACTTCAGACACAATGCTAATGTAAACCTGCAAGCTCAACGTAGTTACATATGAGTTAAACATTCCTATCCTGCGAGTGTCCGAAACTAACCAAGCTTTATCTGTCCCGCTCTGTGATTGGTTTGTCATGTTGTCACTCAAGTCACAGAAGGTTCATTTGTATGAGGAGGAGACTATAAATACGTAATGGTTCAGGGAACGCCTATTCAGCCTCACTCCGCCGATGCAGTCGGGACAGGTACAATACTTTGTCATTGACTGAAAACAACAAGCGAGATGTCAAGTTACAGACCAGGTCCACATTCTTCTTACAAGAAGATGTTTGGAGGGGATAGAATCACCTCGAGGACCACCTACTCCAGCCGTCAGTTCCCCAGTCAGGTGCGCTCCTCCCGGTTGTCCTTCGGTCTCTCCTCAGCTCCCAATGTCTACGCAACAAAGACCCAGAGGCTCCGGTGCAGCACGGCCATGCCCCGGCTCGCCTCCGAGAACCTGGACTTCTCCCTGTCCGACGCCATCAACAGCGAGTTCATGGCCAACCGCACCAACGAGAAGGCGCAGATGCAGTCGCTCAACGACCGCTTCGCCAACTATATAGATAAGGTCCGCTTCTTGGAGCAGCAGAATAAGATCTTGCTGGCGGAGCTGGAGCAGCTGCGGGGCAAAGGCACGTCCCGGGTCGGAGATCTGTATGAGGACGAGATGCGGGAGCTGCGGCGCCAGGTGGACCAACTGACTAACGAGAAGGCCCGGGTGGAAGTTCACCGGGATAACCTGGCGGACGACATCGACCGACTGAGGGAGAAGTAGGAGGCGTGGCACTCTGTCCTCTTTATAAACGCATGCACATTGTTTTATAATCCTTGAACCAAATATATAATCTAAATTATTAATGCTTAAACGCCCCCACCCCCTATAACGTGCCCAAATTACCTCAGCTGAGTCTAAACAACATTCAGTTTTTGTCACAGATGTTTGCCAGGCACTGCGCAAAAGCTTAACGTAAAACTTGCCGCTGCAGCTTTTATGTCTGAGGTTTTAATCAGTGTTATTTATGCATGAACAAACATTGGAGGCAAGAAATCGGATTTTCGTTGTTTGAAAAGTAGAACTCCCATAGCGTTAAAAATGTAATTTCCTATCCTTTTTGTCGTTCTTGCAGGTTGCAGGATGAGATTTCCCAGCGGGAAGATGCAGAGAATAACATGCAGAGCTTTAGACAGGTACAGTATGACTAGTGATGAAAGAAAACAAGAGCTTTTTCTTGGTTGTTGCAAAGGGTAGAGCTCTGGATTTGCTATTTCTGTGTAATGGTGGGGATTTAACAAAGATTTCAAAGGGAACAACCTTAGGAAGGCCCCAAACCCTGGTCTGCCCCACCTTCACTGCTGCTATTTATGTGTTTAACGCCTTAATTAAATAGCAGTTTACAAAAATATAAGATAAACTAGTTTATCTCACGAGTCTCACTTCTAGCAGGTTAGTGGTGTGACTGTGCCTTTTCTTCGCCTTGATCTCCAGTCTCAATCTAATTATTGCTCATGAACTCTGCAGAGACAGGAATCTCTTCTGATGGCACAACAGCAGATTCTAGTCATGAGCCCAAATAGCTGCAGAGCAGAACTGACCCTGCATGGCCTGGTACAAAAGGCCAGGTTGTGTCTGTCGAGTTAAATGAGGCCTGTAGTGAGAGGAGATCTTTTTAAGTCTGACCAGTCACGCTGAATGAGACGGACAGAAACACAATAACGGTGCCGACCCAATGTGGTTATCAGAGCGAGAAGACAAGCCACCATGTGATCCAGCTTTCTCGTTCTGGGAAGGCATCAGCAAATTGTGCTCTCAGAGATTGACTAACGAGATTGTTCCTATCACGGGGTTTTATTGTGAATAATGAAGTGATTATGGGTGTCACGAGAGAAAAAAAGCACATCAAATATAAAATTAACTGCATCTATGTGTCTGAAGAAAAGAAAAATTGTGGTGGAATTCATTAGAGTACAACTAATTCTCTAGTACAACTGTTTGTTTTTTGAGGAAGTTATCCATACATTTTACTCGTATGACCCTGTACGCATCAATAACAGGAAGGAAGGAAGTCCCTGTGGCATGCCATGATGGCACTGAGACAACAATGCAGGGTGTAGAGCTAGTCCTCACTCAGTCAGGCAGACAGTCACAATTCCAGCCGCGGGCCGGTTTGGGTAACCCTGCTGAATAGCTCACTTTGTTTATGGCTTTAGAGCAGGGGCAAAGCTGCTTCATTTGCTGATACCTCAATAACCGGCCTGCCAACGCCCAAACAAAGCACAGTGGTGTGGTACATTCAAGTGATGGAATGGAAATAAACATACTGTTTCTGAAATGGCACAATGTATGACAGTGACATGCTTTTGTCAACAACACAAAACTTGCATTATTAAGTAAAGTTAGACAATGGTGAGATGAGAGATATTACCTCTTTAAGTATTTGTAAAAGTGCTACATAAGTCTAATATATTATTTTACTCAGTGAAAGAGCTGCAATTGGAATGACCACATTTCAATCAAAAGAAACTGGAGATTTTCAGGATAATCGTGCAGCTAAGAAATAACAATTGGGATTAAGCACCTCCTGAATAACGCTTTGTGGCTCTGGGTGTTCTGGCACTGCCTCCCTTTATTAAATAACATTCCTTTTTTTTTTTTTGGGATGCCAAGAATCTGACTGGATTTTCTTGAACTTTCTCACCAGAGGTCAGGACAGGGAGACATTCAAATATATCATTTAGTTTAAGACATTACAGGGGCGATGTCTTATGAGCTTTGACTTTTTTCTAGTAAAATCTGAATAAATAACGATACATGAAGCAGATGAAATAGCACAAATTTGCCATTTTAATGATGTGAGCTACAAGTTATACAAGTACTAATAAAGTGAAATCCCCTTAACTTTACTAAGCCTAATTTAATGTATTTTTAAGTGTCTGATTTCCATTTCCTGATTGCCATTGCACATGTGATGCAGTATGGGACTGTGGTCTGAAATGTGCTGCAGTATACACAACATAAACTGCATCTACATTTGTAGCAACACTTGTCACGTGACCACAGTTGACTTTAATTGAATGTTTTTTTCACGTGTGACCTTGCCTTGCTACATTCATTTTGTGAGTCTCGTGTGTCTACACCTGTACTACATGTGAACGACCTTTTCCTCCTATGTCAGCAAATGCATCATTCATTATTCATGTCACCTTCACAAGTCACCCTTTTAAGAGTCAATGTCGCTACGCAGGATGTGGACAATGCTGCTCTCGCCAGACTGGACCTGGAGCGGAAGGTGGAGTCACTGCAGGATGAAATCAACTTCCTCAAGAAGCTGCATGATGAGGTAAGCGGCCTTCTCATGTTGCTAAAGCTGACCCAGTCTACCATGGAAACACTAAGCAGCTAAAGGCCCCTATTAAATACTAAATAATTTCAGGGATTTGTTGATCTAGCCTGAGTGCAAAATGAGTTCAATGCATTATAGAAATAATGATGGTGCCCCATACGTCTTAGAGGGTATGCAGTAACACTGGTTAAAAACGTATCATATTTGGTGGTCAGTGTAGATAATTTGAGTAGACAAAAGAAGAGTCTATGTACAGGCCAGTTCTATTGATTGTCTTGCAGGAAATGCTGGAACTGCAGAGCCAGATGCAGCAGCAGCAACATGTGCAGGTGGACATGGAGATCGCTAAACCTGACCTGACAGCTGCTCTGAGGGACGTCCGTCTGCAGTATGAGAGCCTGGCCTCCAAAAACATCCAGGAGTCTGAAGATTGGTACAAATCCAAGGTAGCGATTTTCAAGAAATTCAACAACAACATTATACAGTGACTACATCTTGAATAGAATACTTAAAATTTCACATTCAGATCCATACTGGCTATAATCCATACTTTAATGTTAAGACATGATGACATGACTTCTTGTATGTGAAAACAATTACTTGCAGTAATGAACAGGAACTGCAGGAAATAGTCCTTGACTCTTCACTTCCTCTTACTTCTGAGGATATTAGTGTCTTTCAGTTTCATCTTTTTGTTTTCTGTCTTGTGTTTTGGTTCAGAGTTGTTAGTAAGCAGCATTTCCAAACAAACATGAAAACATACAGTTTATGTACAGTATATGACACCTACACATCTCCAAACGTCTATAAAAGTAAGTATTCACTTCTGAACACTGAGCATTACATTTTTGAACCTGGAGCTGTTTGTTAACACGTTTGCTGTATCAATCTTTCGTTCTGTATAACGTCTTAATAACAACCTTTTTTGCGTGAACAATGTTCCCTTCAAACTGTTCCAAACACCAAACTGCTGTGTAACTTCTGCAAGCCTCCTATGTGACCACATCTTTCACAATTTACTCTTATCTGCTGTAGCTACTCTCCCTTGCCCTCTGACTCACCAGTTTTTCTGTCTATTTCTCTCGTTTTCCTTCCCCACTCTGTGTTTGCCCCCGGTTGGATGCCAGTTTGCTGACCTCACTGATGCCGCAGCCAGGAACAATGATGCCTTGAGAGTTGCCAAACAAGAGGCCAATGACTATAGACGCCAAGTTCAGGCACTTACTTGTGAGGTGGATGCCCTTAAAGGAACTGTAAGTATTCAGCTATAGGCTCATGCTGTGAAATACATTTACTATGCAAAATGTTTAGTTTAGTTTAGTTTATTAGTTTATTTGTCAGGGACAATGTACAAAATACATTAATCTTTCGAAAATATGCTTTGTACCAGATTTAGCGAATGCTAGTTTCCATCTGCTGTCCCCGGGCAGGTGCACACAGGATTAAAACATGACATTACAAATAACTGTCAGTAGCACAAAACAAATACATGCAATAACCCAATGTTTTCAATAGTGAAACAAGAATCACATTGAACAAAAAAAAAGGCTGCAAGTTTAAATAATGACACAAGAAATAGACTAACATCAGGGAGAGTTTATTGTAACAACCCCCACAGCGCCTTCATATAAAATTAGTTATTTTCATTGCTCAAGTGTCATTTTGTCATCTCTTGGCTGTTGTTCCAGAACGAGTCTATGGAGCGCCAGATGAGAGAGATGGAGGAGAACTTCTCCCTGGAAACAGGCGGTTACCAGGACACCGTCGGGCGTCTTGAGGATGACATTCACAACATGAAGGACGAGATGGCCCGTCACCTGCGAGAGTACCAAGACCTCCTAAATGTCAAGATGGCCCTGGACATTGAGATTGCCACCTACAGGAAGCTGCTGGAAGGAGAGGAGAGCAGGTAACGAACACCTCGCAAAAGTCAATCAAGCGGGAAATAAAAACACACAATGTTCATTTTATAGATGTGTGTACTTTCAGAGCATTGAGTATATTCAACTCAGATGCACATTGTTATTTATTGACTGTACTTTTCAGGATCTCCACTCCTCTGCCAAACTTCTCATCCCTTAACCTGAGAGGTACAGTCACATTATGCATGTTGAATTCACAGCAAGTATGTAAGTATTGTTTTTTTATGGCACAGAATCATACAAAGCACTGTTTTTCTTTCTTAGAAACGATGATTGATTCCAAACCTCATGTTGAAACCACAACAACTAAGAAGGTTCTCATCAAGACCATCGAGACCCGGGATGGTCAGGTAGGATTTACTTCCAAGTTATTTGAAATCAGTTACAGTAAGTACTTTTTTTTTACATTAATCTGCTCAACAACCTTTTCTGACCTCTTCATCCTTGTTCAGGTGATCAACGAGTCAACCCAGAACCATGACGACATGGAGTGATAATGTCTCGTTCTTTTCCAAACAACCAACTAAAGCAATAAAACGATACACAATTCACGGGGGCTTCAAGCAAGCAAGCAAGCAAGCAAACCAACAACACAAAAACACAGCTTCTAAAAGTGCCTTTGTAAGTGGTGATTCAGTAAGCCTGTTAGCTGACACACAGACTGTATTTCACTTTCTCTTCTCTGCTGAAAGTATTCTCTTTGTCACATTTGTGTAGACACAATAATGAAATCAGCACAACATAGAAATCCTTATTTAGGTTAAAAAATATCTTTCTTTGTAACCACGGTAGTCTTTTTGATCAATACGGCATGCACACTCCAGGAAATGCATATGCTAGAGATGTCACAATTGCCTGTATACAGCAATAAACCATGGAAGACTGCATATCAAACCTGTGTGCAAAGTGTAATGCTTCATTTTCAAACTATAGTACTGAAGAAGCATTGGATAAAAAAATCCTTTCATTTAGGAAAGGGGGTGTGGTTATTATTTTAAGTACCAGCTGCACTGTTAAGATTTCCAAATTGAAGTTTGAAGAGGGCTATTATTTTATGTTTTTATCTAACCTTATTTGACCAGTGAAGAAACTTGTCGACGTCTCTTTTCCTGAGAGAGTCCTGGCCAAGACAGGCAGAAGCACAGCTGACTAAGTTTCAAGCAAATAATTAGCAGCCATTGTCCTAATGTCACTATTTCTTACAAGTAGGTAAAAGTGTTAAATATTAGATGTCACAATAAGCAAAACTGATTCAGAGGTAAAATTATGCAAACGTGGTTTGTATTATTATCCTTTATGTTTCCTAACATGAATAACATGCTGCTACTGCTACTACTACTACTACTGTAAAGATCATTAATAATATTTTTGTTAATGAGTAAAAAGAAAATGTATCTGTCCTCCCTAACAGGTAAAACGTCCTGCATTTTTATGTTTAAAAAGGGCTTTGGGACAGTGCTGGAATCAGATCTTTCTAATTCAGGCGTCTCTGCAGAGACCTCAGATTGATGTATGATTATCTCACAGCTTACTTCACCCTGCTGAACCTAACTCTAAGGCATTTACACACATAAAACACAATTTATTAGAAACACTTACCAATTACAACTTAACCCTAATCATTACATTTCTAGTCAGGTCAACATCTCTTAGGCAATGCCATTAAAGACTCAACTCTAAAAACTTCTCAAACAGGTTTTTTTTTTTTTGCAAGGCTGTTGTTTTTAATTCCAAAATGTAATAGAGATGTCCACTCATATATTGTAAACTCAGTGTGTTTTCAGTGCCCAGTCCTGGTTCTCATAGGTGAATGATAACATTCTGGACATGGTTGCATCCTAGGTTCATTAACATCTTATTGACTGCCTTCATACATAATAAACAGAAGTTATAGTCGTGCATTTGCATTAAATGTTTGCAAAATTACAATAAAATTCAAAAAGAAATGTGCAAATTACATCTACAACAAGGATCAGGTGACATGAATAAAAAGCTCCAGAATGCAACTCAAGGATAGACTAAAAGACTCTTTGTCAGCAATATATTGTATAAGAAGTGTACAGACACTGAAATAAAGTTAATGAAGTTGTAATTTTTCAAAGGCCATCAGTACTACGTGCTTTTAAACATAGACCATGCACTACCCTAACATATGTTTTGTAAAATCTTTAACTAAGGCTCAGTTTTGGGACTTTTGAGTGATTATATATTTTTACTTTATATACCTATTTCTTCTTTACTTCAGCTCATAGCAATATATACTTCTTTCTACTCAACTTTTCTGCAAGTTTGTATAGTAGCTGCTGTAACTTTTTAGATTGAGATTTTAGATATAAACCAGTTTATGCCGGCTTTATAAATGTTGGGCAACAAACATTATCGCAATTGAGAGTAACAACGAAATATAAAACAGCGCAATTTGTTTTTAAATGGGCAATTTTTCTTATAATAATATAATGTAATCGACTATTCTTTTAGTGCACATTTTACAAAAGCATCTAATGTTATTTTAGTGTGTAGTAGTTATGGTTCTAAAATTGTCCCTGCAAGATGAGTATTTTTTTGTTCTTTTATTATATGTATTGGTTGCCTACTTATAAAAGTGATTCACAAATCAAATGTACTTTCTCTAAACCTTCTGTACTCGACTGCCATCTGTCGGTGTTTAATGATAATTGCTCCATCACCAGTGGCAGGTCATTTTTTCAATCACTGCAGCTCAGGAGAAAGCGTTTGGGAAGGAATTGCCAGAACCTCCATAAATCACATTTAATTTAGAAGTTTATTTGGCGCCGGTCTAATCTCGCGATAAAATATCATAGAAACGTAAAACACGATTTTAACAGAGTGAATCTTTAACAAAAATAAATAAATATATCACAGTTACTTGTTAAATTCAGTGTTTTATCATTTTTGCGTGTTCAAATAACAGAAAGACATTTGTTGGTTAATTAATGTTGCTTGTTTCCGGGTTGCCCCGGTTTGTCGACGGAGCAACTTTCTCCATGTGACGTGATTGTTGGATGAAACAGGTCGAGGGAGGTGCCGACGTGATAGATGTTTAAACTCAGTTTAGGTTCTTTTTACATGATTTCGTTAAAAAAAAATGGACTAAGAAGCTAACAGCTTGTAGTTTACAGGTCGGAGAGTTGTTTTTTTCCGGAGTTTATAATTTCACGAGTGGAACAAACGTGGAGTCAAGTTTGTGCAGGGTTTGAGTAATAATGAAAGTCAGAGCAACTGTTTATGACTGAAGCTTGTATCCATTTCTTTGGTGATGGGCTCGGTTACTTCTGCCCTAACAAGAACTAGAAATGCGTTGGTGAAAGTGGGTTCGGAGCCGGAGAACCATGACCCAGAGAGGAGCCAATCCGCCCCGGAGTCGGACCGGGTCAAGAAAAAGAACGCTCGATTCAACGTCTCGAGCCAAACCGGACGGCAGAGTTCCCGCCAGTCGCTCTCCGAGGTGCTGAGCAGGCAAGACTCGGACGGAGGCAAGTACAGTGCGAAGAAAAAGACACCTGAAGGTCTACAGGCAGGTGAGTTAAAATAATACCGAATATTTGTTACATCACTTTACAATCATAAAAAAACCAAAAAAAACCCAACAATGACAAGTAAGCATATACGTAATTACAGCCTGCTCTGCAACACTGTTTTTAACTACTTTCGAATATTTGTTCAGAGTTGTGCAACTTTAAATTACAGACATACTGTATGTTATTAGCATTTTGTAAAAGATGATGCATAAAGTACAGTCAATGACTTTGTTGGAATATCTCAACAACTTCAAGATAAGATAGTACACTACACGATACACCTTTTCAAAATCTTTCAAAATGTGTGTATGTCACTATATTGCTACTTTCCTGATGTTAATGATTTAAATAGATTTTGACTTGTCATGGCAGTAGAAATGAACAGATGAAGCCAATGACATTAAGGAGGGATAAGTTCCATTAAGGGTTCCAGTAAACCCTTCATGGTTCGAGCATACAAGCAGTGTTTTATAGTATGAAATCATGTACTTTTGCAAGATCAGTAACAAACCATTAAATTACACTGCCATTATTGGCCATGTTCTTGCTCATGTACATGATATCTATCCTTGTACTAGTGTACCTTATGTTTAATTCAACACTTCGGGAATCTTGAATTTCCCTCGGGATCAATAAAGTATCTATCTATCTATCCATCTATCTATCATCTTGACCACTAACAACAGTGTACTTACTACTGGCTCATCTGCTCGGTTTCTTGGCTGTTTGCTTAAAGGGATACTTCAGCCATTTGCATGAAGCTTTGTATCAATGGTCATGAATCCAACCCTCATTTTGCCCTGAGACGAGAAAAATATGTTTTTCTTTGCCTGGAAGTTTTCTTCATGTGATGCAATATGACACTTTTTGCAGCATACAGCATACTTTGCGGCATACAGTAGTTGACATGTGGGATTTCATGTCAGGAAGCGAAAGCATCCTGATGACAGATTGCCACAAAGGTCATTTTAGCAAATGTGCTCCAAACATTTCTTCTTTACTTGAATAAATCAGACAGTTTAGTGTTTTTGGGAGCATACTGGGCCTCAAAGACAGCTGGTGTGTTCCTTTAAAACGCACATCTTGTTGCTCTTCTCTGGTTCAGTTCCTGGATGTATCCGTAGATGAGAGAAAATGGTCACTTCAGAGGATTACTGTGAATGTACCACAGGAAAAAAAAGAAGGTATTCACCTAATGAATGCAGAGCTCTTTGAAGGCCAGCCTCAATGCAACATATCTCCACTCCCAAAACATCTCTTTGATGTTTGAGTTGTCACCCAGACAAATTACAGCTCTATTAATTTTCACACATTCAGATGTGAATCTGCAGTATTGCCTGGACGTGTCATGTTTTTTTCTCTTGATTATAGCCTATCAGTATGAGTAATACTAGTAGTATATACCAGATATCTTTGCTAGTTTTGGTAATGGCATACAGAAAAAGGGATATCCTTGAGCCTTAGCCTCAATGATTCAATGTCTGAACATAGAAAAACAGAAATGTCACAAACTTGTGGTTGTATTGAAGATACAGTTCATGGAACAAAGCGTCTTTATGAATCCTAACATATTTAATGTCACAATTTCATTTGTGTCCTTCTCAGTCAGTGTTTCCTTCGGTTAACTCTGTTTATCAGCCCTTAACACGACTGCCACCTCTAAGTCCTGACTCCTTGCATGTCTGTCCCAGAGGAATGGTCTTGTCCCTTGCTGATTCCTAAAATACCATCTGTACTGTGGCGTTTCCATGACCGTATGGCAGTGTAGACTCCCTTTAAGTTTCCTCCCTGGTGCCCAGTGATGTAGATAGGTATTGGAGTCCCCTCCTCTCAGCTGACTGTACTCTCATCTACTTCCTCCAAAGGAACAAAACACAGGCACCTTCCTCCTGGTCTGATTGCATCCCTTCAACGCATTACAGTACCAGTGTTGTAGAGATTTCAACTCATTCTGAGTTCTTTTGTATGGAGAGTGCAGAAAATAGTTTGAAATCAGTTTTAACTACTTTAAAGCTCTCTCGCCATCAGTTTTGATGGATGGATCATTTGAATCAATGTCAGAGCAGTTTAGGCTTCCCAGACAACCAGCGTAGCAGGAGCTTTATGGGAAATGTGTTATTTATACAATCAGTGATGTTGAAGAGCTGCAATTACCTCACTGTTGATTGCAATATTGGCACAAGAACTAGGTCCTCTGAATGTCATTCAGAGGATTTCCTGTGGTTTACAAGGATCTGGAGGTGTCTCCTTAGCTTATGTTAGACAGACAAAATGATAATAAAGTAGATTGCATGAACTGTCAGTTAAAGTGTTTGAGACTTTAGTGTCAAACATTTCTACTCTATAGGCAGCTGTGGCTCAGTGGAGTCGGTCGTCGGTCAACTGGAAGGTCAGGGGTGTGATCATAGTCTCCTGCAGCCATACACCAAACCCCTAGTTGCTCCTGCAGCTTCGTCTGCAGGATATGAATGTGTACGAATGGGATGAGTTAATGCTGAAGGACACTTTAGAGAGCAGCCCCTGCCATCAGTGTATGAATGGGTAAGTGTGACCTGCAGTTTGTGCTTTGAGTGATTAGAAAAGCGCTCAAGTCCATTTACCATTTATATGCAAATGTTTTGCAAGATACTCAGCTATTTAAATTCATTATTTGAAAAGTTGTATATACTCTGTTTGGCAAATGTATAAGCAGTACGAAAATTAACTTTTATGTGACATGGGGCGGAAAATTAATCACTGGACAGGCCTTAGAAAATACAGGTAGGCAAGATTTTCAAAGTTGCACTCACAGGCGGTTGAACAGCACCCCATAATGATGCATACGTTTATGGTGGAAAGCTATGCAACTACATACAACTGGGTGATTATTTAGAATTTAACATATTTCTTCATTGAAGAGTTCAGCACCCTGGACAGCATCGTTAGCTGTAGGGTGTAATCGATGAGTAGCAACAGTAAACTTGTTATACTTGTATTTATGGGGATTAACCAAAGTGAATAAATCTCAAGTGTCTGCTTCGAAAAAACACACCAGCTACCACTTCTCTTGTTCTAAGATGAATGTATTGAAATAAACACCTCCAACAAATGTGAAAACTGAGCGTATAGCAGCAAACACAACATGGGCTAACAAAGTTTTTGATGGAATCGATTAAAAAGTTAAAGTGTTTTTTTAATTAACAGCACACGGAAACAAAGCCCAATTACATAAGGCTGTATTCATTTCAAGGCAGATGCCAAGAAGGGCATTAAAACAAACCATATATTGTGCCTATCATTACCGTAGCAGCTGTACATGTTGGACAGGCTACAGAATTCTATATTAGCTGTAAACTTCTTAACCTACCTAACTATAAGCTCTGTTTAGGATCACTCTTAAACTGACGTCACGGTCGCTGCCAGCACAAAGAAGCTCTTAATCTTCACGCAGAACCAAAGACTGCATCACGTATAAAGTATTTGATCAGTGAAGAAGGAAACAATGTGCCGTTTGTTAATGTTTTTATATCGCTCAAAGTGAAAGGTATTTCTAGATACTAATCTCCTGCTACTGTATTTACCTTGAATTCCATTAATATGTTTGCTTCTTCTTCTTCATAAAGGGACAATTAGCAGGTGCCAACTGGTCTATGTAATTGAATACAGCAGCTTATATGATAGGACATTTAGAAGATAATACAGTTAAGAGGAAACATAACCCAATTAATCTGGTCAAGCAAAACCATATAGAAGCGGATTACTACATTTAATAATGCTTACTTTTTTCCCCAAACAATGATTCTCACAACTCATTCTGTATGTAAGAAATTGATTAAATATGTATTTTTGTGATCACAAAATAAAATAAAAAATACAAGAGCAGTGACGTGAAATGTAGCTGTGAGCCATGTCATAAGTAATTCAATCCAATTCAAAATGACACTGGATTCAGCAAGTGTGCCACATATGGCAAATATGTGTTCCATCTATTCCTTCATCTTCACATGTCATCTTTTCATCTCTGACACAGAGCAGGAGGAGGATCTATAGAGCAAAGTAGTAAAGGGAAAAGGAAGGCATAAACAAGAAATCAGAAATAAAAAAATGTCGACTCTCATTAACGTGGTGCAGAACCCGTGCAACTTGATGCACGCAAGTAAGTATCTAAAGCTCACTTGCATTTCATACCAACGTGTGTGTCCGTTCAGTAAGTAGTGTGCTATTTATGTAATACAGTCACAATGTGTTTTCAGCGTTTTCAATGACTGCAAGTCTATTCTTTTGGGGGAACTGCTCCTGATCAAAACCATCCACTAGTTTTTGATAATGATCTCCTTATTATTTATAATAATAATTATTAGCATCTGATAGCATCCTGCAAACATTCTCTGCCTCCTTGTCTCAGTGAGGATTCTGCAGGAGACTTTCCATACTCCTGTCGGACAAGAACAATATAAACATTAACTCAACTTATGTTATTGATTTTTTTACTTACATTACCTCAAATATTTCCAACAGTTATCACAGTCAGAGAAATTCCTATTTTAAGAGTTGTAACAGGATGTGAACATATCGTCAGTAAACTCAGTTGTTTTGACTACGGTCAACTCAAAGTTCGTTTTCATCAGGGTGGGAGGTAGCAGAGAGAAATCCCATGATTCTCTGCTATCCTAAACTACATCTTTTTGTTTTTCCCCTGGCAGTAATTAAAATAATGTGCATTTAAGATATAATGGAACTTTTGATTTGTGGCTTTTTGTAAAGACAGATTTTCTTGTCAAAGATGGTGGTACTTTTTTAAAATCAGAGCGCATGGTGAGTCTTTCTCTGTGCAAAGTGAGCAGTTTTATTATTGTCTGTCACTTTAAACCATCTAATTATTTGCAGAGTTTGCTTTGCCTCCAACAAGACATTTGTATCATCATCATCAAAAATGTAGAATATTGTGTGTATATTTTTTTTTACCAGGTCTGAAGAACACTGTTCAGTTGCTTTGATGTATTTTGAGGGAGATGCCAGGTTTTAATCAGGAGGTCTACATGTGTCTAGCTTACTGACCTTACACTAACCAAACTGGTTTCGCTCCTTTCATGTGGAACCATGCTTGTGCAAAAGTCATTAGTTAAACTTGTGTGCTATACAGCCTCCCTGTTGTCAAGACTCAGATGACAGTTCATGCTCTCTGTTTTGTCAGCTCATCTCCCTCCGGTTTCCTGCACGGACTTAACATTACCCTTAAAGGTTCCTCTAATGAGTATTTAGCAGGGGAGAAGGCAAGCTCCCTAGAACCCGGTGTGTCTTAATTACACGGCTGTGTCACTGTGGTGACAGCAGTATAGGGACTGACAAAGTGTGTGTCTATCCACAGTCTAGGGGAGACCTCTAATGAGCTTGTTTTTCTCTCGCAGCGCGTAGTTGTTGTCCAGAATAATTTTGTGCAACTGGGACAGATTACAAAATCAAAAGGCCTCCAAACTCTTCATGTTACGCTGAATCTCACAATAAAAATGACGCTTAAAGTCGGCTTTTAGACCGATAGAAGCAAGGACTATGATGGATTTATAGAGGTGAAAAGATGGTGATGTTTTCAAAATGATTTCGAAATACCAGGATTCATCTGAGAACTGATTAAAGTGGGGGCTTTTTAAGCAATGGAATTAATTTGGTGCAAGAGGCTTTTTCTGTTCCCCCAAGTTAGTCCTGTCCTCCCCTTTATCCTCACGACTGATTAATGTCTGCTGATGATGGCCTCTCCCCGTGTTTGATGGCCAGATCAAAGGTTGGGCGACACTAAATAGACATACAGCAAAAGCAAGCAGGTGCGTTTTTGTACCAACGATCCACTGAAGCATTGTTTAAAAAAACCCCCCAAAAAACAGAGAAAGAAATTGACATAGACGTATCACGTGCATCTCCAACTAAAAAACTGAATGCATTCTGTGGAGTTAACATTATGGTCTTTGACTAGATGTTGATGATCCAAAATCAAACAGTTCACCTAAGCATAGTCACTATAAAAGCCACAAGAACGTAATGCGTGCCATTTCTCATTATAACCCTTTGTTGTCCTCCGTGTAATGTATGCAATCTAAGTCTAAAAGGTTCTCCCTGTTGCCTAGTGACAGTGACATTGCCTTGGTACGGACCCTTGAAGGAAATGGAACTTATCAATGATCCAACAGATGTATTGACATACGAGACACCTATTACAGCAGCTGTCGTACGACATGCTCCCTTTGAAATTTAAAACCAACACACATCACATGATATTATAGCCTATGTTTCATTCTTATCATGCTCAACAGGAGTGAGCACAAAATGCTGAGCTAACAGAGCAGAGACACATTTGGAGCACTGCGACACTGCAACATTCATTTTAAAAGCAAAAATTCCCAATTTTGTAAATATTGTTCGAGAGTATGTTTTACATTATGCTTATACTTGTCTTGGCGTCGTAAATGTTTCAGAGCAAGGTCTCAAGAAAGTTACCGCAGTCAGCAAGCTAAACTTCCCCACACTGAAGATCACCAGAGGGACACACTCTTTTCTAAATGTTTAAAAGCTTTTTCAGCACCTATGCAGCACTCCATGCATCTGCTTTTTGACTGAGCTGCTTAAAAGTAATTCACTTTAAGTATTGTACAAAACTGTACAACAGCAACGTTCATCTCAATGCTTTTGTTATTGTTGATGTAAAAAAACCTCACATTACACATTACAGGAAATTTAATTTTTTATTCACCAAAAACACAACTAAGCCTTGTGCAGGGACCTACCCCAAACAACTTAGTGCCTTACATTGCCCAGTTAAAGAATAACTTAACCAAGAAAAGGACATTAACACGTGGACTTAATGCATTTGCAACATGCCCTTTGTAGCATGCTATGTAAACCCCTCCTGACGTTGCACGTGACAAAGGGTCTTTTTATTACCCCCTGGCAACAAGGCTGTATAACACTTCACTGTCACGGCAGGGAAGAAGCGCACGGTGATCCCTGGAATCTTTTTTCACTTTTTTCTCACTCCTCACCTGCACTACTGACCTCAGAGTCAGCCCCCAGTTGGACACTGTAATGCATATTGATAGTCACCTTACTGAGCACTGGTCACTTTAAAGATAATCACCCTAATCATGTCTGGTTTCATCCTACTGTTGTGTTATGCTACATCTGTAATGGCTGACATGATCACCCTAATTAGGTCAAGTTTCACTCTATTGTCTTCAACACTTAATGCTAATCTGCCCATCAATAGTTGGGTACTTAACGATAATTACCCTAAGCACTCCTGGTTTCACCATATTGTCTAGGTCACTTAATGCAAATCACTGCTCCTTTAAGTGGGTGAGCCAATTTACATTCCTGCATTGACTGTTTAACGACTGTACTCACACCTCTGGCATAAGCTCAAACACTTCTGTACATGCACATGTAACTAGTTTCTAAAGGTCAGCACTTTGTTTCTAAGGCTCTTTAACTGTTTACAGGTCTCTTTTAACCAACACATATTTTTCTCTCCTCACAGGTTATGTACATTATGCCATATTAGTTTTAAGTCTAACTGCTAATGCTAACTGCACAGGTTTAACATATAATTATGTTTATTCTTAGTCACATAGGGGCTGCTAAATCTGTTTGGGGGATTTGTATACAGAGGGGAGGGGGGACAGCGGGTGTGTATTGTAACTAATGTCTTGTGTCCTGCCTGTCTGTATACTGCTACTGAATGCCTTGAATTTCCCTCGGGATCAATAAAGTATCTATCTATCTATCTATCTAAGAAAGAATCGTCTCGGAACCACAGATAACGACGTAACCTGTCTTGTTAAACTGGCCGATGTTGGTGGTATTTTTATGTTCACTTAAATATTTACCAGAACGACAAACTCGTTAAGTGCTAACACCTCCACTCTCCTAACAGTATGGAGACTTTTCAACAGGATGTTCTGTGGAAAGCCTGCATTGACAAGGTTTACAAGGGAAAATAAAAAAAAAGTTGCATAACATCATGTAGCCTTTTAAAGCAGTCTGAAAATAAAAGCAGAAGCACACTTCCTCAGGTAAGTGTATTATGTAATCTCCTCTCAAACTCTATAGCCACGAATGCCTTTAACAGAAAGCTTTGAACATACAGCACTGCGGCAAAGCGACCCCTACTCTTTTGGAAATTAACTCTCAGAAAGCCCATTTGCACCTGTCAACTTCTTTAATTGATACTCTAGCTAAATGAGCACATTCATTTAGACCTCTTATGCAATGATGGGATGTAATACCTGTGACAGCGTAAGGACTAGACGTAGATGGATAATAACTAGACACAACTCAAGCCTCAACAGAAAATCCATGTTTAAAATGAAATCATCAAGAGCTTAAAAAGCAGTTTGCAACCTGTTTGGGTCTTCGAACCAACGGTTACCCTGCAGTCAGCTGACAAAAAGGAAAGAATAATACATTTGTAATGTTCCCACAATGCACTCATTAACACAAAAGCTAGCCTAGAACATGTGGGCACTTGATGTTGCGACGAGGGTGGTGAAATTAGGATCCTGGTAAATTGCTGCATAGAGCATGGATTGGAGGCTGGGGAGAGCCGGGTGTCAGGAGAAGGAGAGGATAAAGGGCCCTTACTGTAGCTCACAAAACAACATGAGATGGAGTGTAATTATCCAACGAGTGCATAATGTTCGCTGGAACTGCACTGACTGACTCAAATGGGATATTTCATAATTGGATAGAAATCCTGATTGTGATCGATTACCGTTTCTTCAAACATTTCAACTGTTGCATTGCTTGCATACAGAAAGCACTAATTAGTGTCAACAGAACGATAATGCGCGTCCTAATTTGACGTTAACAGAGTCAGGGTGAATAAGTGAATTGAGTGTGTAATCTCAGTGCGGGAGTGTTACCATGTTTAATCACTCACCAGTGGGTAATTAACTGATTGAAGTGGGTGTCATGTCTGAGACTTGTAGCCACACTGACATTATGTAACATTTATTAACTTGTTATTGAAATGCAACATTAACGTTTATCTTCAATTTGTTGTCACAATGCAAAGTTTTTACGACGTGTCCCTGAAGTAGTGTGTCGTCTTCAGAAGAGCTAATCGAACTGTCTGATGCTAAATCCTTGCAGAAAAAGTTGCTAAGAATCTGAGGGGATACATTTGATAAAATAAGAATGTAAAAAAAATAACATACAGTTTCATAGGATGGTGTTCATGGGTAAATATAACAATAAAAAATGCGTACACTAAAGGAATAATAGATAATGTGTCAGTTTAATCGGTAACAAAAACAGGTCATCATTGCGTCAAAATTATAAACACTTTCAATATTCAGGCCTCAGTTGAAGAATCAGTAGAATCTGTAAAGATGAACAGAAGGATGGTTGTTAGTTGGGCTTCCCATCAAAAGTAAAAAGATGGGGCACTGATGGGTGAGGAGGGCGACCTTAGACTCAATTCAAAGTTTGACAGGGAGCCAGTGAAGGGATTTGAGGATGGGGGTGATGTGTTCTTGTTTGCGCGCCCTCCTCAGGATCCTGGCAGCGCTGTTTTGAACACACTGGAGCAGGTGTCCAGCTTTGAAAACAGCAGACACTAGGAGGACTACAAGCTGAGTTGCTGCTACCTTACTGCTTATCTACTGTAAGTGCTCACCTTTTTGTGTGGCTCCAGGTTCCCATGTGTTCATGTTTTTTACTTCTTTAAGAGCTCCTCCTGTCCAAAACAAACAGATGTGGTCAATTCAACCCGTAAAAACACTGCAGAGAGCCATTTACAGATGAGACATCTCCCCAGTGCTTTTTAGCTGGCCTTCAGGATCTTTGAATTGAGCTGCTGCTTATTTTACCTCGACTTTTTTGTCTGATCGCTAAAGATCCAGACTTCTGATTACTGGCTTCCCTTGCCTGATTTGATTCTCCTTAAAACAAGACACTGGATGGAATCATTGAATCATTGACTTCATTGAGTTGAAAAGCCAAATCCATTTCAAATAATGATGAATTACAATTAAAGTTTGGTACCGCCCTAGGTCTTTTGCTTTCCATCAACATAAATAAATGATGGTCATTTAACTGTGATGATATAAATCCATTGGGATATTATTCTAACTAATAGTATATGTAGATGCAATTTAAACAGATGGATTTCTGTTATCATGTGATTTCAGAAGGCTCTGCCAAATGTGAATAAGAAAGTAGTGTCATTGGTCGGGGCTCTACAAGACAAATAGAGCAAATAACAGAGGGAAGAACATTTACCATCAATTTCAGATTAAATCATTTGCACTTTTGCACAAGTGTAACAAGGGAGAACGGTTTGTTTTTCTACTTTGTTGTAGTGAACTGTAGAGTATGAAGAGAACGAGGTGGCGTAGATGGGTAAGAGTTCTTTCTTTTTATGGCTTTAGAGACTGATTATAAAAGACAGCATGTCTTCTGGTGTGTGTGTGTGTGTGTGTGTGTGTGTGTGTGTGTGTGTGTGTGTGTGCTGGGTTTAAGAGAGGGTGTGAGAACAAGCCAGAAGCCTTCATAAAGAGCACTCTGAGAGGCTAATCAGGGGGGAAAAGGAAACACGATAAATTCCATAGCTAAATGTCAAATGGTGCTAATAAGGGGAGCTCTTCATCCTTTGTTGATCTTGTGTGTGCAGGTGAGTGGTGGTGGTGGAGGGGGGGGGGGGGGGGGGGGGGGGGGGGCAGGGGGAGGCAGTTTGAATAAGCAGAAGAGGATGATTTCTGATGACATTCTCCAAATAGAGTCTGCAGTGTCCTTGTTCCTACAGTACTGAGCTGAAAAAGAAAAAAAAGAATGGCAGGCACTTTTTGTGTTCTTCCAAATAAAACCATTCAACGGCGTGGAGCAGAGCTCAGTGTTTGCTTTCAAAGAACAGTGTGTGTGTGCCGTTAATGGGCCTCATCTTTCTGTGCCTCAGTAAATAACTCCTGCAAAATGAATCCAGTGGCATTGATTTAACGACCAGTTTTACTCGATACACATTATCACTCTCGCTATCTCTTTCCACATTTTCTCCCCAGCGTCAATGCTTGTACGGCACAACATGGTTTTAGAGTCAATGTTTGTTGGTTTATGTGCACAAACTAGAACAGAAGACTCTGAAAGGCCAAGTGTTATAGCGACTTTGGGCTTTTTCAGCTATGAATTCTTGACAGTAGGAGGAGCCGTGTTTCATTTAAAGACCTCTAGAGATGTTCTCTCCTCCTATCCACCAACACCACATACACCTCCGCCACCGCCAACCACCACACACCTACTGTACCTCTTGGGAAAGAGAGACGTGGAGAGAAAGTGTTGAGGGAGGGGTGGAGTTAGAGAGAGAGAGAGAGAGAGAGAGAGAGAGAGAGAGAGAGAGAGAGAGAGAGAGAGAGAGAAACAAATCAAGAGCCGTAAGCTTCTGGAAATGAGCTTGTTGAGGTGTGAGAAGCAGAGAGAGGGGGATAAAAGATATGTACAACAAAGACACGAGGGCAGAGAAGGACTTGAGTTAAATTCTCCAGCTCTGTGACTGTGAGACTGTGAAGTGGTAGGTTTATAACAGTTCTCCAGCGCTCGGCACAAACTGCAGTCCGCGGACTGCCTTTTTTTTTTTTTTTTTCTGTCTAATCGGGGAGTTAACCAAACAAAAACTTAAACAACTGACAAGACGCTTTAAAACAGATCAAAAGACGCAAGGCTGGCCGCTGGTTGCCAAAGTGATGGAAGCGAACTCCAAGAAACATCGATTTAGGAAGGGTCGGAGTGCCACCTTCAGCATTGACGGCTTCAACATCACCATAGGTAAGAATGTGCAGGGTAAGCAGAGTAGGAGGAAAGGTGAAGTGTGTTTGCATGTGAGCTACGTGTGTGTGTGTGTGTGTGTGTGTGTGTGACAGGAGAAGAATACATGTGTGCGAGAGAGTGTGAGGCAGAGCATTGAGGCGTTTAGCACACATCGGCGACATCGTTAAAACGCATCACATTTCAGCCTCTCTGCACAAACTCACCATGCACATTAGTCCATTCTACTGAAGTTGATGCATGCCTCTGTAATGCAACCACACCATGGAAACAAGGGCTTTCAGAGTAACGCTGTGTGCAGCTGACGTCACCAGGAATTTGTCCCATTGTCTTGACAACTGGAGTGTTGATGAACTTATGTGCCACTTGCCTTGTTTTTTTTTTTTTGTTTAATTGCAGCACTCGTGAAAACTCTCAGTGAGTGAGTGTTAAAAACAGAGCGGGGTGAGTGAGGCGCTGGGGTCTGTACAGTTACTCTGCCCTTACATATGGCAGCTGATGACAGGTTGTGTTAAAGTCTTGTCCTGTCCACATCTGTGTTGATAACATGCATCATGTGTCACAGACTTATTAACAATCAAAGTAAAATAACTCATCTCTCAGAAGTTCTGACACAAAGTTCTCTTCAATGTGTTTAGCTTGTTACATTTATGTGTAAAGCAACTCTAATCTAAGGCACAAGCACTGCTTTTTCTTTTTGCTGCTCCCTGTGTAGCTGTGTTGTCACAGCGGGTAGGGGGGAGGTGGGGTGACGGGGGGGGGGGGGGGGGGTGTCTGCCACAGCTGACAGTTAACCACCTGCTGCGACAACACAGGGCAGACACAGGCTAAACATCCAACAAGCTTTTATGTTTCACACATACACAGTCATGCACAAGGGCTGGCAATATAGCAAAATGAACTTTTTACCTTTTTACAGTCATGATGTTGACTGTCCTGATGCTGCACCTTTCAATACTTTTATGTTAACAGTGTGAAAAGATTTGAAGTGTGGGAGTCCCTCTTAGTGATCACCCAACCATGCCTCAGCTTTACAGAGCATCTGAGTAGCTTTTTGCTCTTAGGTTTTGGTTTCGCAGCCTGCAGCTTTATTGTTTTGGTTCACACTGCTCTTATAAACCTTGTTTTCAGATGTAGCAGGCAGCTAACAAGGTCGTGATGAGCCCACGCAACCATCCCAGCCACAAACAGAAGTGAGCATAACATGATGAAATGTTGAACATGGAGAGGAGGAGAATTTAACAGCTGAAGGGGCCATTTATTTCCCACAGGAGTTAGTGTAGAACAGGCTTAATTTTGGACTTACACTTGCTAGGTGGTAAATTCATTCATTGAACATGTACTGTGATGCACCACGCAGCAGACCTTTATATACACTTATATCTACACATATATCTACTTTTAAACGTATGCTCCTGACAGTTTGTGTTAAGTCAGGAACTGATTTCAAAAGCAAACAAGGCCATACATGATGAACTTTCTACCAACATGTTCCTCTCTTATTGTCAGGAAGATGTAATACTACAAGCGGAATGAGTAATCTGTAGTGTCAAACACTATACGAAAGAAATCAAATCAGTTGACTGTAGACTTAATGTTTTTGTTTTTGTTTTCCCTTCCCAAAGATATGTGTGGGCCATTCTTGCTGTTAGATAAGACAGTGAAGAGAGACAGGAAATGTTGGGAGAAATGATGGGGGGGGGGTTGACATGCGGTAAATGTTGATAGAAAAACTCGATCCTGAACCTGGGAGAGCCAGGAGGACTTCAGCCTCTGCACATGTGACACATGTATTTGTACTTTGAACAGTTCAGTTTTTTTTTTTAAACAAGGTTTACTAAGTTTCATTGTCATTTTAAAGTTGTTTTATACTGCCACCAAAGGATATGCTCTGAATCTACAAACATCTATTTTAGAAAAGTATTACAAAAAAGAGGCATCATTCTTTCATAAACTTACAAATCAAATGCACCAGTGACAGCTTTTCAACCACCAGACTTCTGTTTACAGAGGCTGCCATTATTTACACACAATGAAAGTAATTCACAGCTGGAATATAATCTTCCTCTTCTGTGAATAACCTCGCCATCTTCTCTGTCTTACCACTGAATGTCTGAAAGTTTCAGCAGTGTGTGTTGTTACGTCTCAACTTTGGCCCAGCTACAGTACGTGCTCTTATTTGAAAGCTTTATGGTGAGGGATGTTTGGACTCAGGAACAGAAAGAGGTGTGCGTCCAGCTAGTTTACATCTCTTAGAAAACAAAATATCATCATCCCATTTACAATCATCTGCAAAGTTTCACCTTGAATGGACACATTCTGTTACCTCTCATTCACATGTGGCTTACACCACAGCCATACTATCCACAAGCATGGCAGTTGTCATGGTAACCTACAAGTGTCACAATCAATGGTTCACTGAGCCCAGGTTTCTGTCCGCACTGCGTTTTGCCAATCATCTCCTCTGAAGCGTGACTCCTTAGTGCTGGTACCTCATTGCCTGGCTGGACACCTCGTGTTCACTCCTTTTAAACCCTGAGCCCCGACTGTAGCTGGCAGCCTCTGCCTCGAATCGAGCTGTGCTGCTTAGTCATGAGTTAGGCTTGTTAGCTCAGTTATGTTTCTGTTGATGTTTCTAAAAGCTCCCTTTGAGGAAAAACAGCTGTTAACTAATCCGCCCATTCTCAAGGTCATGGCACACTTAGGCTTCTTCTTCTTATTTAGTTTTTTGCAGTTATGTTGTATGTCAAAGCGTCTACTCTTACGTTTAAATCAATCCATCAATCTTTATTTGTGCAGCACCAATTCATGTCATCTCGAGACACTTTACAAAAGAGTGGATAAAGAACCTTACTCTTTGTCATATTTTTTACAAAGCTCCAACATTAATCCATCATGAGCACAGTACTAAGCAACATTCAGCAAAGTTACAGTGGGACGGAAAAAAAAACACTTTCTAACGGGCACAAATCTCAAACAGAACCAGACGCTTGTTGAACAGCCATCTGCTGAAAGTGTGTTGGACTCGGAAGGTGGGAGAAGACAAACAAAGCAACAACAATGAATCATTTAGAGCTAAACTGAAATGTAGTTAGCTTGGTGGTAGTTAATGATTGGAAACTAATGCACCACTAAGTCTCTCTCTCTTTTTTTTTTTTTTTTCAGTATTTTGTGTTTTTACAATGTAGATAAGAATTTCCCTGTTTATTTTTGCTCTCACGGCCCTTCTGTGATAGCAGTTTGCTCAACATATCTCTCAAAATCAGTGCTTCCAAACCCCTTTTCCTTGGAGAGGAGAGAACAGTGATACACTACTGTCCATGTTATTTACTGAAGTAAGTGCGACCTCAGAGCAGACATAGCCTCATGTCCTTCCCCCACCTTCCTAGAGGGAGCCCATATCATACTGAGGCGTTCACATACTTGAGCATCACATCTCAGACAACTAAGCACATGGAAATCTCCAAACATGATTAAATCTTGTGTTATTATTAAAGCACTGTGAATTGCCTTGTGTCTGAACATATCATATAAATAAACTTGCCTTGCCTGATGCTTTCATGTCTAAAGAGTTGATACATTCTCAACTTATAACTCTGTTTTTTACTTGTCTCCCAAAAGGCAACATTATGCAAGAGTGTTTTTTTATTTTATAAACTACAACTTAAGTACAACCAGCTCAATTCAACTAATTCACCTTCATTAAAATAATGTAATCAGTGTCAGTCCTGCTGTTTTTTTTTTTTTTTTTTGGGGGGGGGTCATGGGTGTAAGTATTATTATAAACTTCATTTAATCACATTTTTAACATTGATTGAATTAAAAACTCCTGTGTAAGGCAGTTATAAGAAGATGTGTAATCATCCAAATATAAAAGCAACATCCATCTTCAATCCAACATAATGAAAGTGAAGTTATCAAATAAAGGTTAATTGTAAGCTATTATATGATGGAATGAAATCAGTGAACTTTAATGCTCATACATCATACATACATTGTTAAATAACTATGATTAAATTGTCACAGTATTGTTTTTATCACTCTGCTCTCCTCCAAAAAACGGAATGTCTTGAATTAATTAGTACTTCAGTCAAGAGAGACAAGTAAATGAAGTATAGACAATTATTTATTATAACCGATGATGTGATAATTTGTCTTGTCAGGAAGTTCTTGGCACTAAAACTCTTGAGAAAGACATTTTAATTGAGGGGTGTGCCCCGAGCAGCAGCTAGATCAATCTCCACATGCAGTCCAGACTCTGGTGATTTTTGTGGCACATGACTTCAGCCGAGACTGATCAAATGAACAAGCTGCAAAGACTGGGCGATGATGGGGGAGTTGTTGGGGTAGCATGAACAAATTAGAGACAGAGATAGAGAGGAGAAGGGAGGATAAAGGATGGATCCAGGACAGTGACACAAGATGGTGCCATGGAAAAATAAAACCTGGCATTAAAACATTAATAGTCGATAAAAAGTTGTTGGATTTTTTTTTCTTTTTCGAAAATGACTTTTTTCCCCAAATTATTATTTTTTTAATTCATCTATTTTGATTTTATGAAGGATAATATGCATTCTAAAATAGTTGATAGCTGACCTACCTGACAAGTGGACAGGATGTAACAGTTTGTCAAGAGGCTTAAAAGCCACCTGAGTTCCAGCTCTTAGCCTGTCGTTAGGTTAACTGAATGTTAGGTTGAGACAGCATGCAGAAACACATGGGTCCATTCATAAGTACTGTCATATTTACTGTCTACTAAACCGAAAAAGCCTTCCCCATTTTTCTATCAAAGTCCACGAGCAGAAATGTGGTAAAACTACGAGAAATATTGGAGGTGCCTTTGAAAAATGGAAAAAGGTAGGAATGCAGAAAGGTTTGAAGTCTGATGTAGAGCTAGCTAAACGATGAAGCTTCAGTGTTTAGCCAGCTCTACAAGAGTTACATGTTCCATTTATTCACTGTTAATGTTACAAACTATTGTCAGTCAAGCGCTTATAAAACAATTTGCCATTTGAAAAGACATGTAGAGCCTTCTATTAACTCTAATGAACAACCATAGATGGATTACAGTGAAATTTGTTGACAAAAATGTCTGATTTCATGCTGAAAAGTGTTGTTCACTCCATCATCATTGACTTAACAACAGTTTCCTGAACATGGTTGTAAGTGATCGGTTGGATGGGATTCCATGGTGCATATCAATATGACGATCTGTTTTTTGTTAGTCTTGAAGCACTCTTGCCTAAATACAAAAAGGAATTTCAAACATACTTAAAAGTCCACTCTGGTTAAGAAAGAAAGTGAATGTCTAGAGAGCAGGTGGGTGCTCCTTTTTCTCCTCTCTTACAGAAGATAGAATACATCCCAGTCACGACTGTTGAAAGGCATCGCTGATGGCCCTGTCTTGACTTGAATGCTGTATACATTTATCCGTGTTTTAATGGGATACAGTTATGAGCGCTTAAGTGCAAAAGGGCAATAGACTGAGACTGAGAAATGTTTAAATACATTTCTGTTTCGGTTTTTTAAATGTTGAACCCACAGTGGTTTATTTTCAACATACATGTAGTTCTTTATCTAAAAAAAAAAAAAAAAAAAATCTTTGTCTTAGGACACTTAATGCAAATCACTGCTCACTGTTTAACGACTGTTTAACGACTGTACTCACACCTCGGGCATAAGCTCAAAGACCTCTGTACATACACCCAGCACACACAGCACACATGCTTCTCTCATGCAAACAGCGCACATGCTTCTCTCTCCTCACAGGTTAGGTACACCATGCTACATAAGTTTTAAATCTTATGCTAATGCCTTAACTCTTAGTCACATAGGGGCTGCTAAATCTTGTTTGGGGGATTATTGTATAGAGAGGGGAGGGGGGACAGCGGGTGTGTATTGTATTGTAACCGATGTTTTGTACTGTAACCAATGTCTTGTGTCTTGTGTCCTGCCTGTCTGTATACTGCTACTGGATGCCCTGAATTTCCCTCGGGATCAATAAAGTATCTATCTATCTATCTATCTATCTATCTATCTATCTATCTATCTATCTATCTATCTATCTATCTATCTATCTATCTATCTATCTATCTATCTATCTATCTATCTATCTATCTATCTATCTATCTATCTATCTATCTATCTATCTATCTATCTATCTATCTTCATAACACAGAGCTCACTGTTGTCACACAGAAAGGATATATGAAGATAATGTCAAGATAATAAGCCTTTGACTCAACCTTTTAAAATCAGTCAAATAAAATCTATCTCATCTTTTAATAGTTACTCACCGTTTTAATTTCTGCACATTGAAGATCTCCACGTAATCTGATTATTCTTATCACCCCAAATCAGACAATACTTCTTGTATCTACCTCAATAAGATGATGAATAGGCTGCATGCTCTGCCAGTGGGAGACTATTATTGAGCTCTGCTTACAAACATTTTGCATAATGTTTAAACTTGCCCCTGTGTCCTCTTGGCAGAGCATGGCTGTCTGTTGTCATGATGGGCATCAACCGATCTCCAATGCACCATTTAGCACAATGACAGACTCATTTCCAGACAGAAATAATAGAAGGAAATGAAGAAAAAAAGAAAACGCATGCTAAACTGAAGGTCATTTGGTCTTCTTCTTTGCGGCCTGTGAAGGTTTATTCACTGACACAAATGGAAAAATGTAATCTCTGAAGGAACACAACAGACTCCAGCTTACACGACAAGACGTAATGCAGTTACAGGAACTTGATTTAAACGTTGGCAGAGGAGTGAGCCTGATTTTTATAGCATTAAAAAAAATAATTTGTCACTGAACTTATATGGATACAGCATTCACACATTTAATGAAGTTAAACGAATGTGTCTTTATTTCTAGACAGCTGAATGTTCAAAGGAGAGAACGTTCTTTGGGAGATAGGAACAGCTCCTTCTTGTCAAATATCTCAAGAATAGTTCTACATGGTGATGATCAGACTTGGCTTCACCATCTTGGTTGCTTTTAAAAGGTCACATGACCCATCAGGGATGAGCCGAAACATCAACAGATTGTGGATCTAAGCTTTTAGTATGTAGATGTTCATCTTTTTCATGGATTTCTACTGTCTGTTTGATGCCGAGGGTCAGGGCCTCTGCCAGGTTGGCAAGGGTTCCTGACCTCGCCGTTTATAAAAGCAGCAAAACTCTTTCGATAATATTAGGCCTGCAATTAGTTACGTTGTTGTAAATGATGCTCTCTTGAAAAAAGCCCCGTCCTGCCTCATTATTGCTCGTTAACAATACATCTTTAAATAAATAAATCTTTAAAATAAATCGTGCCTCTCACACAGCTGCAACGCCGGAATGCAATGTGGATTCACACACACTGACACCAATATTAATCTGATTTCAAATGCAATCTGTCTGGCAGCCTGTATATGTTTTTTTTAATTATTTGTACATTTTTTCATTTCTTTTCTTTTAGGCATCTCCAGAATTACTACTAATGTAATATCTTATTCAATGTAGAAGTACAAGGGGGTAATGGCTAAACTCTGAGCCAACGTTGCAGAATAAAACCAAAAATGTCCCATCAGAATCTTCACTTCCTGATCTGCTTTGGTGGACGTCCTCTGCCTTGATTAAACGTTTCTGTTCCTTGAAAGATTGAATAAAGTTGATCCCTGCTGCGGAGCCATGTGTCGTGTCCTAAGAGTTATGACCTGGTGATCCCTCCACTGTCTGTTGGCTCCACTTGGCTTCCAGTTTATCACAAAAATTACACACTATCATGCTAATCTATTTTGAGGAACAGCATGTTTCTACGCTCTTACCACTTACGTTTCTCCTCTCCTTTTTCACCCTTCAGTTAGAAGTTCAGACCTTTCCAGTTTTAATTTGATCATGGTCTGTGTTTATGTCTTCCTTTGGCTGTTTGTCAGATGTCCAGGGCCATACTTGGCTGAGGTGAATCAATTTATTGGACCCTGAGTTGAAGTACAGTCCTGCACTTATCTTTGAGTTTAAGCACCTCGATTATCCCTGCAGGTATTAGACCCATTCCCAGCACATGACTTCACTGCTTTTACTGCAGGAGTCGGAGAGAGAGAGTTGAATACTTAAGTAATAACTCCCCAGATTGTAATAAGAGTTTGTTGGACTCTGTAAACGTTTCAATTCACAGATCTTATGAATGAAAATTAGAGGTGGGAAAAAAAAATATTTATGTAAAAATCGAGATTCAAATTATTATAATAATTATAATATCTTAATTTACAAAAATCATTTTTTAGAAAGATCTATAACTCTGTAGATTCCAAAGAAAGCAGCAAAGAGGAGGAGCATCAAGACATAGAGCCAGTCTCACAGATGACTGGAGTAGATCCTGAAATATGGACTGATATGAAAATACACTTTGAATCCCGAATCCAGAATCGTTTTGACTTAGAAATAGACTCTGAATCGAATATAACCCCAAGAATTGAAATTGCAAAATTGAATCTAAACCTGAGACACCCAAAGATCTCCAGGCCAGATGAAAAAGGCCTATAACGATCATCCATTCAGATGCAGAGAGACGTGGTCCAGTCACAATCACGTCAGTTGTGACTGCCTACAGTCAGTGTGTAGGTAAATTGGGGAAACCTAAAAGGTTAAGTGGTGAGCCTGAACTGTTAGCTTCAACACTGGTGATGATGTGAGCTCCATCACGTCATCTTGCAGTAATTATTTGCATTGTACTATGAAATAAATGTGTTTTTTTACGACGAGAAGATTAGCAGCTCTTCACTGTCCTTCACGTTCATGCTGTTAAAAGACTTCCTGTTCACACAGCGACCTTCATTTCCTTTGAAGGGTTTGCAAGAGTTTAGAGAGAACATCCAATTATGTGTGTTACTATGGAATATGTTTCCTGATTTTGCCATTGAATCCTTTCACAAGGCCTAATTTTCTCATTGTAACTTCACCTCTTTGGACGTGTGTTAATGAGTCTCTCAGACGAAGGTCCAGTAAAAAAAATGACTCTTTGTCGTCATGGTTATGAAAAAAAAAAAAGTTCAATGGGACAAAAAAAGAAAAGGAAACCTCTAATTCACAGTTCAACCAAAGAATTGGCATTTCATAGATTGCATTGTTCCCAAAGAATGTTTTCATTGATGACTCTGCTCTTACACTGATGAAGGGGGAAATGACTGGACAGCACACTTTATCAAAGCATGATGCATGAGTAAGTTTTTTTTCAATGACATAAAAACTGCATCTCGGTCCAGAATCAGGCTTGTTTTCAGAGTTGTGGTTGATGTGCTGAAGGACTGAATGTTCAGACTCGTATGTACGGCTCAAACAAATGTCCCTTTCAGATTTATCCTTGAAAAGAAATGATCTTCTTCTTGATAATCTTCCACCATGACACCCACGAAATGTAACCTTTACATTTTGAAAAGTTTGAAGGTCATGTCAGTTAGTAAATTATTTTTTTCTTCCGCTTCCTTCATGAACTGTAGGTGTGATGTCAGGTGTTCAGCGGGCAGAGATTTCAGCAGGGCCTCAGTCTCTAAAGCGACAGCAGCGATTATTGTGCTTTTGCCATCACTTAAATCACACATCAAGGTGAATCTTGGTTATACTGGAATGGTTATTGATCTTCCTCATACGTGAGCGTATAGGCACAGCATGTGAAGAAATAAACAAGTGAGCCAGAGGCAGGATGGAGACAGGATATACTGTGTGTTTGTGCATGTTCACAAGCATGTTTATAAACCAAACTTTCTGGTAGCACTTTTCATTTCTTCCGTTTTTATTTCCCATGTCCAGTGGCCAATGAAGATGGGGAGAGCTCAAACAGACCACAAGCCAGTTTTTCACGTGAGTCTAACATTCATTCTTTATCAGTCATGCTTCATTATTCACCAATTCATCCATTTCAAACCATTTCACCTTCCAGAGGACCCTATTAAAGGGTCATTTTTACCCCGAGTTAACGAGACATCAGCTGATGAGACTAATGATCACTTCAGGAAGATTGAGAGGAACGCAATTTCTAGAAATATTTTTCTGTTGCTATGCATAAACCTATGAAAATAGCTGACATGGATTTCAGTATAACTTCTTTCTGAACACTAAAACGGAGAAAGTGAAAGCATTGCTCGAAGATCAATGACTAATATTTGTTTACCATATATTCCAAGTGTTGCTCTTTCTGTGAACTCAAACACTCGAAACATTGAGCTTGTAAAAATGTGAGGATCTAAAATGGTCTATGAGTCAATAAGCTGTACCGAGTAAACAACTTATACTTGCTTATTATGCTAATAGTACTTCTTTGAGGGTTATGCAAGCACTGACAAAATATAGCCACATGATGGCAGCATTGTACAGACACTCATTGTTCTGACCGTGTACTTTGAGTGGAGAGTTGTCCCCCAAGCTGTTTGGATAATGTTTGCATTCTGGCACAAGGTACACAAAAAAGCTTGGTAGATTGCATTAAAACAAAATGATCCAAAAAGGGATTCTTGTGTTTGTTGTTTTCTTTCCGTAGGCTCAAAGTCCCAGAGCGCTTTGTGGAACGCCATCACGGCGGGGATGGGGATCAAAGGTAAAGAGCAGAAGGCCCCCCTGAATGACCCACGAAGTCCTGAAGAGATTCTAGCCGATGACCTTCCTGCAGCAGACGAGCCGGACGCCACCGAGAAAACAGCCATCAGGTTTGCTGCTCACTGTTTCACTTTATTATTTGCAAATTATACTGAACTGTGTGCGCGCTGCAGCTGGACATTGACAGCCGTGTCCAGCTCGTTATGTTGCACAGGACTCATTTGCATACCGTCGATACACCTTAAGGAAGTAAACATACAATCAGGCATCCTTCAGTTTGAAAAAGTGTTCTATTTTGGATTCATGTGAAATGATAATTAAGTTAGAAGTACTTGATGTATATCCTAATCTATGGAGAAGATAATCTACAGTGTGACATTTAACACACACACACACACACACACACCAACAGTGCTAATTGCTATGTATGGCTGTTGACCTCAAGGGACAGAGGCATGATTGATTCCACCTTGATAACAAGGACTTCAATCCACCATTAACATAATTTGTTGTCACTTTTAGAATATTGAACGTCTTTTAACGCCTGATTCCAATTAACCTTGATGGCTCTGGAGACCGGTTCAAAATGCCGCAGGTGGTGATGAGTGAGCGTTCGTCACAGGATGCTTAGAATGCACCCAGTACATGAGAACAAGGTTTGAATTGTAAGCAGAATAGCCAAGGAGCTACATGCGAAGAACCAACATACCCACATGTTTCTGCCATTTGTATCTTCTTTCTCTACTTTCTAAAAGTCCCTCTGACAATACATTCTTTTTCTCGGGTACCTCTCCATGCTATGTCAGATATTGTGCTGCTGTTTCTTGGCTATGTCTCCCTTTTTTTCCAGAGTGTTGGTGGTGAAGGAGAGAAAGCCATTTCCCACTTGACTGGACATGCCTGTTCTTTCATGTAAAAGCTCCAGTCTAGATTAAAAAGAAAAAGACATCCATGCAGGGCCGCTTCAAGCTCTCATATCTTCCATAGTGGAAAGAGTCCATTTGTCTGTGCAGTGACACTGGACCTATTTCAGCGTCATACTGTATATCAGGACATAGTTTTATTTTTAATCAGGTTGGTGGACAAATGCCAAAAAAGAGCCAGATGCTGCTAAATCTTTGGCTGAGGCAGAATCATTTGCATAACTGTGTACAGGCCAGAAAAAAAGGCACTCACAGTTTAAACAGGTATAATAGGCAACATTTTAACTGTTAATATAGCACATTTCAAGTATATATCCCAAATATATTGTCGAGCAATCAAATAATAAAAGAGAGTGAGTTTAAACTCCCTCCGGGCTTTTTGTTCTTAGCTCTGTGTTCACACTGACGAGACAGAGCTTCCTTCAGCTTGTTTATATGTTACTCCGAGACTCAAACATGTTGCATCGATGTGAACCCCAGCCTGCCTTATTGCCACAACGTGGGGAAAGACGTACTTCCCCCTCATGCCCACTCCAGGAAGCTGAGTGCTGTTGCAAGAGTACAATTAAAGGAAAACTGCTGATCTTAGGGATCCAAAGGGCAGACTTTGTTTTGTCTAAAATACTTAGAAGAAATAAGAACTGAATCAGCTGTGGACTGGATGTCTGACTGGACATCAGTCCTGCAAACGTCTGCTCTCTCTGCTGGAACACGAGGGGAGGGGTTTAGTTCTGTTCTCAGTAACTGGTGGTGATGGTGCTCATCATCTGGAAAGCTTCCAACCATACCGTTAAAGCAAGCAAGTATCTTTAAAAGAACAACCTCCGTGCACATTTCCAGTTTGTCTAAGTTTGTCAATTGTCAAATTAGTTTTCAAAGAAGGCGATTTCACAACCAACATAGCCTTTAGAAAACAGCTGAGCACATCTTTCTCGCTTTGTTGCATCCAATCAATGATTCACATTTTTCATTTGAAGTCTATATTCTTTTTTTTTTGTTGTTGTCTGGGAAATCCCACCAAGGTCAGGGGAAGTCTTCGGCCCCTGCAACTGTGGTTAATAGAGGGCAAATCCACAGGGAGCTGTGGGGATCTATGAGTGAATGACAAATGGTTAGATTATGGTACAAGGTGATTAAACAGCTGCAGAACTAGCAGTAATCCATAAAATGATGTAACCACTGTGTCACCTCCGAGGCCAGAGCTGGCTGTTATTCTCCAGGCAATGATAATGAGATTTTATTGGAGAATAGAGAGGGGTCATGTGATCTGTTGCAGGCAGGATGGGAGTGAGTGAGTTAAAGGACTGCAGCTATAGACAGTCGTAAACTGTGGTTGAATGAAGCCAAAAGTCTGTTATACATTTCAAAGGTTTTGTTTAAACCCCACACTCCATTCCACTTGAAGTATCCTCACAGATAATTCAACGTGTTCAAGTCGTTTCCCAGTTGTAATGATCCATGATTATATTTGAAGCTCTTTGTATTTATTTGAGGTATTTAGGGATAAACTCAATAGCTGCTCAACACTCGAGATACAAAGCCCATGCTGAAAACAGCTTCAGCGAGAACACAATCATGTGCATACTCAGAGGGATAGAAAACAATATGCAGCCATTAGTGTATCAGCACACGCTGACTCATCTGTGAGGCTGGTGTCATGCTGGCGTTTCTGCTCATTAGAGGTTCCTTTTGCCTTTTAAAGCGCTTGCTTTCTATTGAATGGGCTGTATGGGGTTTTCAAACAAAGGTCAACCTGACAATTTTTCTTGAATGGGATTTGTATGGCAGACTCTTTTGCCTTGATTTGTGCCGAGGTACCCGTTCTATTTTTGCCTCTGTAAGTTCCCCTTCTACTCTGTTAGTAAATTGGAAATTGCATTTCATAGGATTACTAACAGCATTATTCTTGATTTTTCAGTCGCTGTGCTATCAATTGTGCTATCAAACATACACCAATGCTTCCCACATCCATTGTTCTTTTCAGCTAAATATAATAAAAAATCTATATAGCAATAGCAAACCACAAATCCTCACAGTCACACTCCAATTTAAACAGGTTTGCACACATACAGCTGAAACATACACTTTTCTGTGGTCAGCTCTGTGATGTATCTCCTTCTTAATTGGAAGCTGTGCGCTGCTGTGAACTTTGCAGCTGATTAAGGCGACTGTCTCCTCTGTGGTAGCCCACAGTTTTAGAGGCTGACCCATCCTTTGGCTAGAGCAGCAGGTTCACAGACCCCCATCGACATCATCTGTGCAGCAATGAGCTCCATCACCAGGCTCACCAGCCGGTTAATGAGCGTCTGCTGGCCTGAGTGACTGCAAGCACACAGGCAAAGCGAAAGCTATTCATCACAATAAGTGAGTGAAACCTGACAGTTGTAATGTTAAAGAGCTGTATCACTGCTGTCACATGGTGCCACACATTTCTGAATTAGTCTTTTCAATTTACTGTACAAGAATTAACAGGGCAGCTGTTGCACAGTGGGAGAGCTGAATCGTCCTTGAGCAAGAAACTGAACCACATACTGCTCCAGAGCAGCATACCCAGTGGGATTTAAATGTATATGCATAAATGGAATAGTTAAACCTAATGGGCACTTGATATAGTATTTAATTTACAGGAAACAAAAGATGAAAGGTTGCCAACTTTGCCCATTATCTATTATATCTACTATATATGTATGTATGTATGTATGTATGTATGTATGTATGTATGTATGTATGTATGTATGTATGTATATATATACATATTTACGGGTCCGGTCGTCTATAAAACAAAAAGATTTAAAAGAAAGAAAGAAGTTAGTTATTTTTGGTCTTTTAATTAAACAAGAATATGTCAGTCTTTTTAATTTGAGTTTAAGAAATAAAATAGACTCACATATTTTGCTGTAGTCCACCGGTGATCCTGAAAGAGGGATGAAGAGTGAGGTTTTTTTTTTGTTTCTTTTTGTATTTACAATGGTTGGTCCCTTGACATCTGCTGTGATAAGATCCCTCCCTTGTCTTTGATTGCATTCACACAAAGGATGGAAATACATGAAGGGTATGTCTTTGAATCTGACCGCATTCTTACCTTGTAACCTCTAACCTTGCTTATAACGGTGTATTCACTTCACCCATGTAGCAGCCTTTAAATAAAGTATGTGAGTAGGGGACCAGTCACCCATAATGTAAACAGTCGCCTCTTTGTGGGCCTTGCACACATCTTATTGTCAGATAATGTAGCCATAGTATCAGAGCATTTACCAGCTGGAGGCAGCAGAGTATGAGTGTGAGTTACAGGAAGTTCAGAGCCTTAACCCTGAAGTGAACTCTGTCACAGAAAATCAACCCTATAGTGGAATAACTGTTATGTTAAAGTGTTATAAGCTTTAATCATTTCTATGGTTACTATGAGTAGGCTCCATTAATAAATATCTCAAGATAGGCAATAACTAAAATAACTCCTTCCTAAAAGGGATCTTGTGCTCCCATCCTAATAAAATGCAACACCCAAATCCAGAGCTATTTACACCTTTAAGCGGCTTTTAGCTCTTTGTTCTGGTTATCCTGTCTGCATTTAGACGACACGGCTGCCTCCATATGGCTCGGATCAACTCCTAAAATCGGTGGCTGGTTAAAGCTACCAGGACTTCTGACAACAGTGAGCAGTTAGGCAAAGTGTCAGAGTTTGTGAATTAAACCTGTCTTTAAAGTAGAGTACAAATTGCACTTTAGTAATCGGGTGGCCAGAGCCACAGCTCCAATGAGATTATTGTATGTTGCTTTGTGCCTGCTGAAGTAGTCTTATATCATAGAAGACCGTGGGCTGTTCTTTTTTCAGGTTTCGTTCCTGTAACATTGCTGACAGCTCAACAAGGTCTGGTCTGCTGCTATAAAAACAATAATATACAGTATGAGCTAAATGCTAACAACAGCATGCTAGCAGGGTCACAAACTGGAAATTTGACATGATAGGATTTGTCTATTAGTTCAGGGGTTTTTTTGTCAAATTGTCAACATATTGAACTTCTAACCACGTACAGTATGACAACCTCATGTTGGTTGATAGGTCAGAGGATACTCAAAGTCATTCGAAAATATCTTCTCGAATTGTCTGATATCACAACAAGTCATCCAACTAAATAAATCCAGCACGAAAACAAAACAATAAAGACTTGTGAGAAAAAAGCAAACACAAATATAATTCTGTTTCTTGTGTTCACATGTCAGCAGTCCAAAACAAGTGTTAAAAAATGAAGTAATATTGGGGTGGTACAGGGTAGACCTTTGTAACTGAAGGTGAATAAGAGAAGGTGTTTTAAGTTGGCTTCATGTGTCAACTCCTTTGGATAAAAGCCACTTCTAAGTGAAATGTAGAATTGTAGACAGCCTTTTCTCACGACATCTGCTGCCAGTCTGTTTGAATAACAGCACCTGATTGCTTCCCTCCTCACGTGGTCCTCACTTCAGCTTTGCTATGCACCCTCTTTGACCTACAGGACAGTCTCTTGGGGATGATGTAATGGGAAGTTTCTTCTCCGGCGTATTTTTCCACCTCCATCGCTGTGAAAATAAATAAAGCTATATAGCCGAGTGCGCTCAATTTCTCCCACCCATCATTCCATCTCGACCCAATCTGATACAAAAAGAGAAATGAAGTGTGAATGATGGGAACTCATATTATGTGATAGATGATCCTCAACAAAATGTGCTCATTACCGCTAAGGCGACTGCTATTTTGATGCATAGATATCCTTATCGACTTGCCTGGAAAAATTTAAATGAGATTTGAATTTTTCATGTACCTCCAAATGGCCGGGGCTGTTAATGTCTTGATTTGGATGTGTGAGCTTTGAGGGAGCCTGAGCACAGTGACAAGAATACCTTAGCAGGGCGTAATTTCCAGCAAGTCCCCCCCCCCCGTCATACTCATACAAATTATTCATTCCCTGAAGAATTGATTCATTTGGACCTTTTTGTGAGCAGTTGTTGAAAAAATTATGAATCAGGGACATATTCTTTTGCCTCTTGTGTTGGTGCATCTGTCCTAAAATTGAATTAAATGTTAGCTTCATGTGTAAACTCCTTTCTGTTCCTTAATCACCCATTCACTCTCACATCATTGTAACCCCTCCGAACCCCAAAGGCAAGGCTTGTATAGCTTTAATTCACATTCTGCTATATTTTCCTCTTTTGCCTTTTAACCCAGCTTCATGAAATAGACACATTTTGCACTCTCTCTTCGAGGATGTTTAAGACTCAAAATGTGTAATTTCAGACGGATAATTACTCCCTATTTTGCAGTCAGAGGCTTTTGCGACAACATGTAATTAAGAAAAAGCAAAAGAGACTTCAGTGTATCTAACACTTCACCACATACTCAGCATTGTTGTTTGTTCCCCTCTCACCATTCAATGGTCCAAATAGGCCAGATTATCACAGTTGGGATTTTTTTCCCCCCTCCAGCCGTATCATTCATCAGCTGGTAATGTAATGCAGGGTTTTCTTGAAGAATCCTTGGCTGCTCTGGGCCACATCTCTCACAAGGCTGCTTTCTCTTAACCTGCTATTTTATGCATCAGAAAATTTAAGTAAAAAGTTCTTTTGAGTAAAATAAGCAATATACACAGTTGTTTAACCCTTTACTTAGTATGAAGCCTATTTTTCTATGAAAAAAATCATAAGAGGTGTTAGGTAATAAAAAGTCCCTGAGTGATTCAAATCAGTCATTTATACTTTTTTGTAATGGAGCAAAGAAAATCTCTGAAGACACTTTTAACTTAAGAAACGTTTTCTAAAAAATCAACAACTTCCCTGAACCATTATCAAGTGATTTGTATTCATAACCCTAAAGATGGCTTATCATTGGGAATTTATTATTTATATCATAAATTGGACAAACAGTCACCTAGCTAAGTCAGATAAGTTGCCCATTGATTTTGCAAAGCCTCCATAAATGTGTCACACATAGTCCACTCTAATTTAGTCACACGTCATCTGTTAACTCCTAAGTACTTCTTCATTCAACTTTTTCTTCTGCATAAACACTCAACCCTGAGTGCGATGCAGCCTGACCTCACCTTCATTGTCCTTGCAGTTTTTCACAGAACCTTTCACACCAGCCTTAACCTTGTCCAGTGTCACACTTACACACACAGATGACCTGGTACATCACCTCCCCAAGGGTGTAAACCTGCGAACAGCAAGCAGTGCAATGCAAAGTTACTGTTGTGCTTTCCCCTCAAGTTGACCTCTCAACTCTGCCCATGTCATGAGGTCTCCTGAGACCTGGCATACCTCCACAAAGAGGGAGAAAAACACCGCTATGAAGAGTGGATTTTTGATGGCAGTCAGAAAGCGAAAGAAACTGAAAGCCAAAGGGACGGAGGGAGAAAGCGTGCACCTTTGAAGAGAACATCGGCAGGCGTCATGGCACTTAGGCAGACCCCCTCTCCTTCTCTCTGTGCGGAGGACCCATCTCCACAGATGAAAGAAGGAGCTTCTTTGAGGTGGCGCCCTAGCATTATCCCTGCATCCTGCATCAAGTAATTGAAAGACCTAAGAGTGTGGTAGGGGGGCTCGAATAAGGGGGTGTAGGCTGAGTCATCCGAACATCCTTTCCCTTGGACTTGCAGGAATAAAAGGAAAGAGAAAAGTGCCAGGGAACGGAAAATTGCATGATCACCATCACCTGTCAAGTCTGTAAAAATGTTAGAATATGAGATACTTCCTTGTGTTATTAAGTCAATCAAATTATTTTACTATTTGCTGAATTAATTCCTCACTAAACCATTTTTCAACAAGAACATGTAAACAACAATGATGCAAAGGTCCAGCCATAGAAAATCAGAAACCAAAGAGCTCTGCACCTCTTGTTTTCAGTACTGATGCGGGCTTCATAATAGATGGAATGTGACATGTAATATATGCATGAGCCTGTGCGTCATGATGGCTTATTTAGCTGTGGCTATCATAAAACCATCTGAAATTATAAACCGGCCTGGTACCTGCAACATGGGGACCAAACGTCCGACAGAGGACATTTGAAAGAGAACAACGTGGTTATCTTGATGTTAAAGGTGTCGTGTGACTGTAAGAAGGAACAAGAGAGATGAATGTTTCACATCTTGTGTTAGAGGGGGTTGAATGTGGGACGGTCCAGAATGTGCTCAATGGATCAGAGTAATCTTGGTCAAATCAGTGTCAATGCGCTGTCTGTGCACTCTTTAATCCTCTCTGTCATGACATTTAATATGTTGCAAAAAATAGGATCGGCTTTTTCTGATGAATATGCTCCACTACTAAGTCTGAGTCTGTATGCTTGCTGACATTTACCTTCATATCCCTGATCAAATAAGCACATGCATGTACAAGTGTCTGTAGATTACAAGGCAAAAATTGAACAAATCATTTTTGCATTGTGTCACAGCCTTTTTTGTGTCCTTTTTAAAAATTGTCTTTATGTAGATATTTTCTTGAAGTACTTCAGGGAATTCACACCTTTGTCATCTCTTCTACGAAAGGTCTCTCCCTCCTGCTCCTCTTGCATTCTCCTCGTTCACTTACTCTGGATTCCCTCTGGTGGAACAGAACATGGTTTCTCATTATCAGCCAGACTCCTCCCTCTCTTTGACTGGTGCTGTTTCTCCTCCCTCCCTCTTGTGTTCAAGAGCTCAGCAGTAAGCATTAATCCCGGATTGGGCTGCCCTGCCGTCTGCATCCCGTTGTTGCTGGGAGAGCATGGCACGGCTCCAGGACCCCTGTGCTCACACAGGAGAGAACTGAGCGCATGAGAGAGAGAGAGAGAGAGCGAGAGAGAGAGAGAGAGAGAGAGAGAGAGACAAGAGACGGTGAACAAGGAAGAGGTACAGTTGGGATGTTTCACGACTACCACAGCTGCTTAAGCGCTGCACTGCTCTAAGTGTTATTGAGTTCCATTCACACACACTCTCATATTAACAAGGCAGAAAGGAGAGGAAATGAGAGCAAGCATGACGGACGGCCGGTGCGTCGAGCTGTGGGTGCAAAAGTGAATGAGGAAAGAGGAAACCTCGGTCATAACCTGGGATCCACCACATCCCACCAACCATCTGCGCGGTGTTGCGTCTTCCTCACTCCTCTTTACTAAGAAGGATTAAACTTTTCTCTTTGATCTCTGGTTGGCACGTTTGGAACTGCTGACATGGAGTCTCCCACCAAAGAGATCGAGGAGTTTGAAAGCACGTCCCTCAAGTACCTTCAGCCAGAACAGATAGAAAAGATCTGGCTCAGGCTCCGTGGACTGTGAGTATACATCCACTTTTTACTGTTTTCAACAAGTTTGTCAAGCAATACTCTTTTACTGTGTGTGTGTTTGTGTGTGAGAGGTAGAATTATGTTCAATTGAATCCTTAAGATTTGGATTATCTTCCAACTGAATGATTGATTCTAATAAAAAACAATAACAAAACAGCAGGACTCAGGAAACACTGGCATGGTCCAGCTCACACTCATTTTGTTTATAGCATGTGGAAGCTACATTTTGTGGTTGCCTGTGTGTGTGTGTGTGTGTGTGTGTGTGTGTGTGTGTGTGTGTGTGTGTGTGTGTGTGTGTGTGTGTGTTTGTCACAGATTGTAAGAGAAAGAAACAACCAAGATAGACTGAATGCTGACTGAAAACTAAAATTAAAGAAGAAAAAATATTGACACATGGCTTTAACATAACAGCTCTAAACTGCTTTGAACTCTTTAAATGGTTTATAGAAGAGGAAGAAAAAGCGGAAACACCAGAGGTGAGGTGTTTTTGCACTTTCAGTCGTATGCCATGTTTTTTTTTGTTTTGTTTTTTAGGGTCAGTTTCCTTGTTTTCAGTCCTGTGCAGCAGATCTATCAAAGAGACTAGAAAACGTTGCCACTTTGTGCGCTCTGACATTCAAGCAGCACCTGTTGTGCCTGCAGAATAGAGACGCAACAGGGGCAAAACGATGTGCATGTTTCATTAGGTTCTTCAAATGCTATTGCAAAAGCGCAAAGAAACATCCTCGCCCAGTGCCGAATTTGCCACTGATTCAAAGTTTAACAGACAAAAATAAATGAATTCCTCTCACATATTTGGCCTTTAACTCTTGTACACCCATAATCTCTTTTGATATAATACAAAAGCCTCATTGAGCTTCCCCCTTTGGATTTCTTCCACTTCCTTAAGGTAGTGCCTTTTCTTAAGCACATAGTCCTTTCTCATTCTCCAACCAATCAACACCTCTGTGACCTTTCACCCTGATGAGAGAGAGCCCCCCCATACTGTGTATCTTCTTATATGCCTTTTTTTTTTTTTTCTAATTATGACTTTGGGAGTGGGAGGGGGCATGCAGAGGTGTTGCTTGGAGAGGTGTGTTTAGCAGAAAAAAAAAAGACTTTAATGTCACTGTTGCAGGTCTGAATGATATGCAGTTGCCTCCTGCGCCACAGACCTCAACTTGGTGATTAATGCGAGAGTGAGCGGTTCTTCTCCTCAACACTCACTCCATTATATTTCAGTTAATGTCACATCAAGGGTTTATTTTGACCATGATTAGTCATTGTTTCTCTCTATGCTGGTCTCCCCCTTCCATCAACATCCTCTGCCACATTTAGTTTCCTCGGATGGCTTCATTGTCTCTCCCATTTGGCCACCATCAAAAATGCACAATCAAAAGCCTCTGCCTGTTTGAATATTTGATGGATAGTAAGTCAAAAGAATTTAGACCGTTACGGGGGTGGGGAGAGCTGTGTTGTTGTTTTTTTTCATCATGGCTGGGCTGCTGTCTGCTGGGCGCTCTGAGGGCTCCTGTTGCGTGTCAGAGATCACATTAGCCTTTAATCTCACAAAAAGCCTCCGTCTGAAGAGAGAGGGGGCTCAGACTGACAGGAAGCCCCCACAGATGTTGATGCTGCACATAGTACGTTTTATACTATGTTATGACAGATACGTTTATGTTTAGCAGCATTACGTATGTGTGCGCGCACGTGTGTGTGTGTGGCATCGGGAAAGGTTAACTGTGCATGTGCTGGTGATATAGATTGGATGTGCATTTAAGAGGGTACAAGGCAGATTGGTGACATTTACTGTATGTGCTGGCAGCTTATCCGAGGAGATTTGTTGGGCAGCTGTATGATTTGTGTGTTTGTGTGTGTGCTGAATGGCTCTCTGTGGCACCGCATGGTCCACAGAGTGCACCAATCATCCACGGATAGGCAGAGAGAGAGCATTTGCTCTGGACAGTTTTCCCTCCGTGCTCCACCTTTGGTGACGCAGTCTAAAGCCTGCTGACATCCACTGATGAAGGTATGAACAGTGGGGTGTCTTTTATTTATGCGCACTGATAAATGGCCCCTTTTATGTTTTTGCGTCGGTGAATGAACTCTGATAGATTTCCATTGATGAATTAGATCACTGCGATCCACCTGACCTCTCCGTCACCCATTGAATAATGGAAATCAATGAATTATTTAATTTACAGTTCATAACATGGGGCTCCTTAAAGGGAAGGGCAGCTTGAACATGGCACAAAGAGAGTCATTAAGGTGGCAGGATGACATCTTTATGACACATTCAGACTTCTAAGACCTAAAAACAAAACATAAAGCAGCCCAGTATATGAATGTAAAGCAAAATGTCCAGCTTAATGAGCTCTCTGTAATCTGTATGATTATAATAACTCCTGGAATCACCATGTCCTCTTTTACCCCACATCCTCATGACTGTATACCGAGGATTGAAAGCATTGAAGCCGTCTAATTAGTTGAAGCTTTGTGATGTTGACACACATCTAGATGTAAACCAAACTCAGTAAGAGGAGGAGGGGATGTAAAGGAGAGGAGGTGAGGAAAGACCTTCTAATTCGAATTTGATTTATCCTTTGTTATCTCTTATTAAATCTCCTCCCTTCCTCTTCCTCCCCCCCTTTTTTTTGTCCCCATTTATCACGAAGGAGCTTTAACATTAACATTTCTTTACAGAGTCTAACTCCCTTAGCTTGCAGTTTTACGCTGAGCTCCAAGAAAGATTGATACAGAAAACGACTGAGAAACAAATCAAGCTAAGTGCTGTGAATTCTGCCTGACTGGAATTTAAATGAACGTCTGTTGTCGAACAGCAGTGGGTCCATCCCTCCCTCCACTTTTCTATTATGAGTCCCTCAAGTGAGTGTGCGCATGAACTGAGCTTTTAGAGTCACGCTGCTATCTCTTCATGGAGCTGTGGGTGGGTGTAGGCCAAATGTTAGGGTAAGTGATAGTAGGTGTGCTTTACTGTAATGTGATGGGGAAGATTCCTGACGTGTGCCCGTAGGTTGGATGAAATCAGATAGAGTGGTGTGTTTGTTTGCATGTCACTATGACTCTTGTCATTATGACTCCACGCAAGTGATTCCAAGCATTAGCTTTGTTGTAAGTGTACGTGAGTGATGCGACAACTCCGACTTTACTAGCAGAAACAGAAAACTACAATGACTGCAGTTAAATAAAAGTACAGTTTATTTTTTGTGGATTATGTATATTGGTAAACCTTGATAAACTAAAACTTTATAATGCTTTGGTGATGTAGCTATCAGATGGATATACATATATTTTTAGTAGAGATTATTTCAGTATTTCACTGAAACTTCAAATTCCTCCAGAATAAGGCTTAATAATTCATTATGGGTTTTCCCCCCTTGGGAGGAAGATACATGTTATTTATAGGCCTGAAACAGTTTTGAATAAGAAGGGAATTTCTTATATACTTACAATGACATATAACTGGAAAACATGTCTTGCATGTGCTACATGGAAATGAGTATGGATGTGTGGGTCGTGTGTGAGTTATCTGTGTCTTTCATGCATTCTTGTCAAGTACGTTTTTACAAGGGTCATTTAAATGATGTCTTCACTTTTTTTTTTGTTTTTTGTTTTTTTTTGTCAGGCGCAAGTACAAGAAGACGTCCCAGAGGTAAGACCTGCTGCTGGGACTTTGGACCATGACGTTTTTCTATCATCCTTCCCCTCCTCCTCCTCCTCCTCCTCCTCCTCATTGTCTTTTATTCATTGAGTTCCTCCCTCTGCTCCTCCCACACCTCTGGACTTGTTGCTGGACCTGCACCTACCTGTTTTTCTGTTCTCATGTTCATTGTTACTTTTCTTTAAAGTACTATGTATCGTTTTCATTGAATTAAAAGGTCACACTTGTATGCATTCACATATTTTTACCTTTTGCTCATGATTTTTGTCAAGTGTCAACCCATCATTTTTTAACTTACATATGACCAAGATGTTTGGGAAACTAAGACAACTCATAGACCTTTACATCGTCACAAATAGTTTAGCTGCTGCGTTCTTTCTATCCTCCTTCTAATGAAACTTTGAGCTCAGTCAAAGATGCTCTGGGGAAATCAGGCTGTCTGTTCACCGAGACATAATGCCACGCATTGAATGGGTAATGTGGATTTAAGTATTACTTGTTTACAGTCTTACTATACTGGTCTGCAACACGCTCAAACCATTATCCCTGATTTTTCATTTCTTTGTTTTTAAATGTAGAACTCATCATTTATGGAGTCAGGACCCAGGAGTCCTCATACAACTCTAACTGCGTCTCGGAAAATGATAGGGAAAACATCTGTACACCAATATTGTGTTAAACGTCTGATTTAGCAGTTGAACTATGCAAGTGTTATTACTGTGACCTATACTGACTGAAATGAATTCATTATGCAGCAAAAGTACAAAATAACATGGAGAACAGATGTCAGGTGAATCAGTGGTGTTGGGGGCACAGAGGGGAGAGAGTGTGAGTAAACTAAGTAAAGAGATCTGCAGCATAACAAAGTGGGTACCTTCAGGGGAGACGAGAGCGAGTGTGCGTGTGCGTGAAATAACAAGGCACATTTTCATCTTTTGGCACTGATAATTGCCTGCCCAATCTACCATTACTCAGAAGGAAAAAACTGGTAAACCAAAGAGAGTTTGTCAGAAAGGAGCAGAAGTGTCACAGTAGACATAACTCCTAAACTATATGTACTGTATGTGTGAGCTGCACTGTTTATTACTTTTCTTAGCTATTACACATTTATGTTTTCAGTCATTCACTTGTTTAATGATTATTTAACTGGAATGTTTTACTGATGAATAAAAGTATTTAGATATTTTGCTAATACTCCAGAGCACTTTGAAGTACAAAGCAAAATCCCCACTGGGTTGATAAAGTTAATCTTAATCTCATTTCAATCCTGGATAATAAATTCCTGCCAAAATTGTCATTTTTTGTTCCTTTTCAACACATTTCCTCACTTAAGATGTATGATTCAATATTTTGTTTGACGATTCTTCGTTTTTTTTCCCAAGAGCACTTTCTGACAAACCTATTGTCTGTATTGACCAGAATCAAGCCCATGTGTCCCGTTTAACTTTTATTTATTTTTGTAACATTTTTAGTCATTTTGGCATTGGTCACTAATTTTTAGAAAATAAGAGTAAAGGTTGCCTTTGTGTGGTACATTTTTATGATTTGAATTTGAGGCTCCAGGGAGGATTTAAGGGATCTTTAAATAGCAGACTTTTAAACAACAATTGTGCTGTAAGGCCCAGACCAGTATACAGATACAGTAGCTCTCTTTTTCATTTGTTGATGGATGTAAATATGGCTAACGACACCATTTGTTCTGTATTTTGCTTCCCTTTTGAATCGTCCTCCATTTTTCTTTCTAACTTCCATATCACAGAAACCTGGAATATTTTTTCTCATCGTCAAATATAAGGTCAACAAATTGGAGAAAGTATTTTGTAGGCGCTGTCTTTCAAAGCTCTGAAAATAGATCCACTCTGATGCAGATTCATGACGTTTACCTGTGAACTGTGGGACTGCCACACCGTTATAGTAATTAAACAAAATTCGCGTCATCCAGTTTATTGGCCCAGCATGTGGTCGTTAGGAGCAGTATACAGCTAGCTGTTGGAAAGTCTCACCCTCTCCCCTGTCTCTCTCTTTCTGCTGGGTGGGTGAGTTGCTATGTGGAGGAGCTGGGTGATTGACAGCTCCATATGTGTCTGTGTAATTACAGTCAGGCTAATTGGCAGCGAGGAACACTGGGACATTGTCATTACTGACACACGAGTACAACCCCTCGCACACACGCAGATGGAGGGAAAGATAGCCCCCATCACAGAGGGGGGGATTGAGAAACAGGAGTTAGAAGGGTGTGCATGCGTGGTTTTACGTGTGTGTGTGTGTGTGTGTTTGTGTGTGTATGTGTGTGTGTGTGTGTGTTAGCTTGTATGGGATGCATGTAAGGAGTTAAGAGTATATCCATAGTCTGTGTAAGCCTTTGTGTGAATGATGTGGGTTTGGTGATGGTAGGAAGGGAGACAGTTTCCACGTTACTGTGTCTGTCTTTGATCACATGGTCACTATTGTGTTCGACTTTTTTTTTATATCAATTGACATTTTTCAAAGCTCCGCCCCCTCCCCCCCTTAGTTACTGTTTCTATGGCTGTCAAGCATTCTCTTCTTGCACAGCATATCTGTATACAGTGGCACTGGAGGAAGATTTACCACATGAATTCCTTACTAATCTTTGCAAACATAGGGTAGGCCTACTTTACCACAGATCTGCAATCTCTTGTCATGGGACCCTTTTTTCAGTGTCCTTCTGGTTTCTGTTTGTAGTACGAGGAGTAGCCTGTTCTCCACTGGCTTTTTAGCAGGCATTGGGTGAATGTTTAAAAGGCACTGGCTGAATGCTGCACATTCACCACTTGCCCAGTGAAGAACAAAGGAGGTGCAACAAATCTCAATGCAACTGTGGAACCAATCAGTGGTCATCTGACGTCACTGTAGCTTCAGCTTATGTCTACTCAAAGATATGTACTTACAACTGCAGCTATCTGCCAGCCCAGCTCGGAGATGTATCAGTTGTTAGTTGGACTGTAAACAATGGGGGTGATTTCAGTGTGCCATTGTTTGCAACCAAAGTTACAGCAGTGTAATCCATACATTTATTCTGTAATTTTTTTGATTTGGAGAGGCAGAATTATTATTATAATATTTTTTTTGCCTCAATGTGCAAGTATGCTTTTAAATGCACAATGCTTCTTCTTGTAGATAAATTGATATTTTGACAGCCCACCAGTGCCTGATTGCAGTTGCTGAGCTCTGATTGGTCACTTGCTAAAAAGGGGATTCAAAATGTGCCTTTGACGGTGCTCTGTGTAATTTTGTACCTCTGAATTCGAAAGAGCAATTAGATTTTGTCCATTTGTCGAGGAAGAAAGACAAGCAAGTTTCCCTCAACAAGGCATTGATCACCAAAGCAACCGCCATTTAAAGTGATTATTCACCAACAAGTAACAAGAAAATCGTTGGTGCATCTCTTTGACACGAGTCTGAATACTGCACTGAATGAAAGAGGCTTTTACTTTGGCCTGTAAATATTCGACAGTGGCCACTTCTTGTTTTCCAGCCTTTTAAAAGCTTTAAGTGTGTTGCCATCTGATCCTGTCGTGCCTCCAGCTTTAAATGTCCTCATGCAGCCTGCTCAATCGCCAACTTTGTGCAGAATGCCTGTGTGTTTGTGTGAGAGTTTAGTGTATCCTGTTTCCCTCTCAGGACTGCTGTGTTCATTCAGATTGCAGCATTGGACTCTCTGCAGGGCTGGTTCCAGGGAAAGTAATGACTCAGGCTGCTCAGACATCTACTGCCTACGTTTTCTCCACTTTTTTTTTTCCATGTCTTCGCTCAATGTGTGTTTGTTAATATGCATGTGTAGGACAGAAGTAGTAAGTCTCAGGGGCAGTGTCTCTGTTTGTTTGTGGACAAATTCCCCATTTATTTTTTTCCATGTCTGTTTCTCTCTCTGCATTTTGTTGCAGAGCAGTTTTTGTCTTTATTTAGTTAGGATTAGATGCAAACCAAAATTCAAAGCAAATCTTTAGTCCTTAATGCAAAGGCATGTCATTATACAGTATTAGATTTTTGGTTTTACTTGACTGGGACTAAGTTTCTTGCATGAAATACATTTGGTTTGCATCCAAAGTATTTAAATAAATAAGAAAGTCAGGTCTTCATCCAAGTCTTATCTCCAGTTCTGGAAAATTCAAAAGAGGATGAGGCGATTTTTTAAATAATTATTTTTTTAATTCATTAATGCTGGGACTTCCTGTGCTGTTAACGTCTGTCAGGGCTACTGGAGAGGGGTTAAACACATTCATGATCTCATATTTAGAAACTTCAAAATAATAAGTCATTTCTATGCTAAGTCGTGCATTGTTAAGCTTGGTATGTATGTAGCAAATGAACACATTGAATCTACTTCCTAAACTTAAACCGAGGAACTGTCTTACTATCGCCTCTTACTTTACACTACTATCAAAAACGTAACAAACCTTCGGCCATGACTAGCTACGGTTGCTAAGCTGTGATAGGATGATCGCTGATCGGGGGAAAGGTTTAGCAAATGCTCGTGTCGATGTGTCTTTGGCTAATCTGTACTTAATCAGCCCAAAACATTGATCACCAAAGCACCACCACTCACAGTGATTGTTCAGCAACGAGGCAACAAATAGATGATTAGTGCCTCTCTTCGACAGCCGTCTGCATACTGCACTGGCACAGCGGCCACAGTGATCACTACTTGAAACCCTTGTACTTAAAGGTTTCAGTGTTCTGCCATAGGATCCAGGCTGGCCCTCAAGCCTTAAATGGCCTCATGGAGTCTGCCACGTTGTCATCTCTGTCTCCTGTCTCTCCCCCAGGACGGCTGTGTTTGTTCAGATTGCAGCCTCGGATGCTCTGCAGGGCTTCGGTACATGTTTCAGGAAAAGTAATGAGTCAGCCTGCTCAGGCATCTACTGCCTACGTCTTCTCCACTTTGCTCCGACTTTTACACACTCGATCTGCGTTTGTAAATATGTGCTTATACAAGACAGAACCTTTACGATTTACAAGCAGTGGCTGTGTTTGTATAAAAATACTATTAACAGTTTATACCTTCTGGTTTATGAAACCGATATCATTCTGCAAAATAACTCCTGCATAAAACACCATAAGAGGGATCATCGGATAAAAAAAAACCCCAAAAAAAAAACCTACATATTTACTCTGAGAAAAAAAGGGAGCGAGCAGCAGGGAGGAGGACAGATATCATCAGGATGAGAGCCTGGAGGGGAAATGGAACTCTTTGGTTAATGTCAGTAATCAAGGAGCAAATCTTCCAGTCATTGGCTGCCTTTCAAGAACAGCTCATTAGATGCCATTACTAAAAGCCTCTGTCTTTCTTTTCTGTGGTTTGGGACCATTTTTTCAGTCATCACAACTAAGGGCTATTTATTAGAGATGATTCATTCGGGGCAACAATCGTTGTTGGTTGTGGATTAGCTGACCAAACAAACAAGTGTCTTTTGAGTAGCAAGGCCAGAAATGACAGAGGCCATAACGACCATGATGTGCTCAGATAATGAAAAAGAAAATAGAGACGATGTGCCCACCAGTTGTCAATTAAAAATGATAGTTTGCTGCAAATATCCCGTCATGTTCGCTCAATACTCATTTTAAACAATTACTCATTTAGAAAAAACAAAGTATTTTTTTAGGGCTTTTTGTTTGTTACTATTAACTTTTCATTAAAAGAAAACGACTACCCTCAGCTATTTCATGGGGAAAATGTGTTTTTGAATTCAATTTATTCCTCTTTTTTTTCAAACAAGCTTGATTACAACTCTCTTGTTGTTTTTTCTTCTCCTTCGTTCTCCCTCCCTTCCTTCATCCCATCTCCTCCTCTCTTCTTCTCCCTTGATAATTCGAGGGGTAATTGCCCAGCTCAAAGAAATCGTAAAGCTTGGGCTAATTACATTCGTCTCAATCAATCTTTATTCCCCTTTTTCCCATTTCTCTCCCCACTGCTCCACATCAGGTGCTGCTTTCTCATTGGAGGAAACCGCCTCGGTTAACGTGAATCACTGTGCGTCACAGGTTTTTAAACCTCCCAGGTGCACAGCGACACCTTTGAGTGTGCGCATTCCAAGACGAGCTGGAAACGAAAAAAAAGCACACGTGCAACTTTTTCACACACATGCAACATGCACTCACATGGACACTTCAATGTGATGGATTTCCCTTTCAGGAGACACAATACCTCTCAATAGCTTCACACAAAGAGGCTTTCAAATTGATTTTTCTCCTCGCTTATCTTGACGTGACATGGTAAGTGGCCAACGGTATGCACGAGTGCTGCATTTTCGTTATGCAGCAGAGGGTTCTCTCACTGATTATTTCCTCCCTCGTTCCCTACCTCAGAAGGACATTATTGAGTTAAGTGTATTACTTTTCTGAAGATTGATTACGGAGCCTAAACGATAGGCTTTTTAAGTTAAGGCTCGGGCTAAAATGAGAGCATGAAATTCAGACAACCATCTCACAAGCTGTTCCCCTCCTACCGCTTGCTAATGATAATATGGCAGATTTATGGAGCAGATTGTAGCCGTAATATGGTTGGCTATATCCACCCTTCCTCCAACACCTTCTTGCCATCTACTCCACTTTTACCATGTTCCCTTCTGGTTGTTTCTCCCCAAAGGGTGGAGGCAGGTACAGTAGATGGGCAATCAACACAGGGATATTTTTCAAAATTTTAGTGTTTATAGGAGAAAATATTTGGTCACACTTTGAGCGAGTGAGGCCTTCAAAGGTGTTCTATATGCTGATGTGTGTATTCATGTGTGATGCCCAGCAGCTGCCAGAGGGTGCCTGTTGGTATTTGTTCTGTTTTTCTCGCCATCTAGCCACCCATCATCACAGCTCATTCATCTTCAGCTTACCCCGGTCATTTGAGTCCTAGCAGGAGTCGTAGATCTCACTTAAGTGTATTCAGATACCCTCTGTGGCCCACAGCCTCTGTCATATCCAATGTGACAGACCAGGTCGGCAAAATAGACTCCTCTATCATATATCAGTATCTTGATACGGACAGGGAAAAAAAAAGCACGAGATAGGCAATTTTTTTGTATACTGACCTTCAAGTGCTACACAAGAGCTCTGAGGGACCAGGCTTGACGAGAATATGAAATGAATTGGATGCATTCTAATTTCGCTGCAATCACTACAAGCAGGAATTATACTGCATGATTGGATATTTTGTAGTAGATTCAGCATCAAGTGTGTTGCAAGCCAGATATGTAAATTAGTAACATTTCCTCATTATGTTAATGGTCAGTGAATTCGGGGGGGACCGCATTGAACTCATGCTTTCATCTTGATGTGCTTAGGCATTGTTGGATGGGATCCATAAATATTGTATTTTCATTTGATAGTTGATCAGTAAAATGCGATGATGACGCAGTGATGTTAGATGTTACATATAGGAACAGTCAGCAAACACATCACTTATTTAGGTGCTGAGTCTTAAAAAAAAAATCACAAATTAGGATGCGAACATGTTACATAAACCCTTTCCAGGCCGCGGTTCTGAGACAGCGCTGCAGTGAAGTTTTTGCCCTCTTTACACTTTTGTTCTTACATATTGTAATATTGGCGCCACAGTGTGTGAGTGTGTTTTTGAGGACACGCGAGAGGCAGGGAGTGTGAACACACAGTGTAAGCTTCACATGCACACACACACGCACACTGCCATCTCCAATGTAACACAGTAACACCATCTCACCTCCATTATGCCTGACTCACTACCTCTGAATGGTTGATCAGAGGAGGAACGACTTTGCCTCACCATTCAGCATCTGTGCATTACATATTGTAAGGGAACAGGGAAATAACTATCCGGCCTTCAAATGACAGTTTGAAAGAGCCAATAGTCTAATAAACACAAACACCATCCTACTACTCTGAAAGCCTAAGAAAGTATATTCCATTGACTTAGATTTTTTTGTATTTGGTGATTTGCACTTCATACTAAAAAAACATTTACATAAGGTAGAATCACTTACAATTAGATCACCTCTTATACAGTTTTTCTTTATGAATATCACCCTCACCAACTACAAAACCACATGCAGGGGTACAAATCAGAGCAAGTAGTGCCTGTGGGCTGCAGCATCCTCCCGACCTCTCTCTCCTCCCAACGAAGAACATTAAATCTCATCCAAAATTCTTTCCTGGTGACCTTATCTCTCAGATGGTGGCTAATATTTACAAAACCCTGCGCTGGTCCAGAGATAAAAAGGAAGTATAATAAATACTGAGCAAGCAGACAAAGGAGGTATGGTTAGAATAGTATTCCTATGACATTTCCACCAAAATGATATCAATTGATTTGACAAGGATTTCAGTCTTTTTACAACTGGAGCCCTGACTGGGAAAAAAATCCCGTCAGAACCACTCGACAGACCAAAAACTATGTAGAGTACCAGGCTGGGAACAGACATTTTATTGTGGGCCCTTACAAGGATTCAACCTCAAGTGGATGCTTAAGGAACTACATTTTTTGCACTTTGGTTTTATTTTCCAAGGCTGGAGGCTGCCTCTTGTAATTAACTTGTATAAAACAGACCTCAGGCAGACTCCTGGTCCATGTGAAAGCAGTGAGTGAACTTTAACAAGCGTTCAGCCACTGTTGGATGGACGCCAAGGCGAAAATGGCTTGATTAGTGATGTGGCGCTAAGCAGCTTGTTGCTGTTTAGCTGTTATGTAAACAGTGGACAGTGGAGGATTTGGCTTTGTGAAGTGAAACATGTTGTTGTTTGTCATTTGAGAGAAAGACCCTTTTTTATCAAATATGGAAAAATGAATAAACACTTAAGATGGTTGCACCTGTTTGTGCGTGCGTGTGTGTGTGTGTGTGTGTGCGCGCGCGTGTGTGTGCGTGCATACTCTTATATGTTTGCAGTGAGTTGTTTGGTGTAAAAACACACACTGAGAATCAAAGCAGTGACGCACTCCGGTCTCTGCTTTCCTTCACAGTTTGTCTCACACTGTCCTGACAAGCTCCACTAAACATCCTTTCCAGAAAATAAACAGTCAGTGCACTCAGCGGTTCCTTGTTATACAGTCTGATTCATGGTGACAAATACTGTGTCACACACATTGTTCACTTCCATGATCGCTCTCAAGTCCTGAAACATGTTGTATCTGACGAAGGACATGCATGTTAATAGTCAGTTTTAGCTCTGCTGAAGAGTTTCCGACTTTGTAATCCTTCTCTGGAGTAATGAAAATAAAGCCGGAGAATTTCAATGTGCTGCATCACAGCATGATATTGGAATGATTTGATCATACCATGCTGGAGGCTATTTTATCAAGGAAAGTAATGAAACCCAATATATAAATGACGCATGATGCAAATGATTTTAACAAACACAATAATTGCTTTCCAAGTTGTGGCTCTCTCCGCTTCTCAAAAAAAAAGCTGAATATCTTAAATTATAACCTACCATGCCAAGAGAATAAGATATGACGTTTTAAGTATTATATTTAAAGCTCATTTTCGCTCAAGGAAGCAGGATGAATCATAATATTGCTTCAAGAGCTTTTGAATACCAACAATACCTTATAATTGCTTCAATATAATGGTGTGACCTTTTGTGGGTTTTTTTAACATGATTTATTTTCAAAACTGAGAATTGCTGTTGTTTTAAGAACAATCTTTAATGAGTTAAAAACTCAAGGATGACAAGTTAAGCCCAGGGTTGATTTGAAGAGCGAGTTGATTTATGTTGTGTTGAGTCTGTGAATTGAAAAACTTTTAAAACAAAAGAATATGTAAAAGAGCAGTTATAAGGTGTTTGTAGCCAGAACCATCCAAACAATATTTTAGGAGAAAGAAACTCCAAGAATAAAATATCCTCTGAAAGTTTCTTGGTAAAAAAAAAGAGGACCGTGACAAAAGCAGTGGTAAACCACTCGCAGATTCTGACACTGATTTCTAAGCAACAGACAGAACGGGTGACACATTTCAGTCCTAGAATTATTACATTGATATTTTCAATAAGCTTAGTAACTTTGTATTATGCTGCGTCACAGTGAAATTTCTTTTGATTATATTGGGTTTATGTGAAGCACCCACTCATTAATGGTAGTGGTTAAAATGCAGTCTCTCTATCACTATAAGAACAGTAGCTGGATGATACTGGTTCCACGGGGGGTTTAAGCACTCATACTGGGACAGTAAAAAGCAATGTTCTGTGACAAAATACAACTCTGCTGCAGAATGACTCATTATGTATTTTCTCCATTATCTCCTGTAGTGAATGGGCCCCCTCACCATGGGACCAATGTACACTTTAATGTTCTCTGATTTCTTTGTTTGGTCCCCTGAACGTATAGTCACATCTGAGTCAGAGAAAGATTGTAAAAAGTTTCAGTGTTTGCTGCGTTTGGTTTTTCAAGATGGCTTTATGGGATAGTTTAAGGGTTGTATGGATCATTTTACCTTTTCTTAATAGTACAATGAGAAATCTTGCATCAAAAACCATCTGTATCCATCCAGCGGGCTGTTTAGTGTGGCACGAAAAAATTATATTAAATTACATTAGAATATTTTTCTCTGTAAAAGGGTACAGGGAAGATAGAAATGTTATTGGCTTTTATTTTACAATTTGTCTTTTCCCAGTCAGCAGTGAAAAACTTAATGTCAGCGTCTGGCAATATTGATTCAATGTGAACCAGCACAGTGTCTTTAAATGATTTAACTGCTCCGTAGTCACTGAATGAGGACCACACCTCTACAGTTCAATATAACCAAAACAAGGCCATTTCATTACATGTTTGTTTTGGAAATAAACTTGATGAGCATTTGAAATAAATGAATAAATAAATATGTGGAAACATCTGGTTCACTAACTATGAGAGGTGTGGTGCTAAATGGATTGATGTGTAGTTAATTACAGACTCAGAGAGAGGAGACAGATTCTGGAGTGAGCAGAGGAAGAAGGGAGCAGAACCACAACCACCTGATGTTTGGATCTTCATGGATTGGTCCTGATGATTCTCCATGCACACGTAAACTTTTTTTTTCCACCAATGAATCCATAGCTTATCCCGTCACTGTGACTATTTAACCCAGAGTCATTCATACATTTGTTCCAACGTGTTTTAACAGTCTTCAACAAGCAGCATGTCACTGCACTTGAGCTATATTGTGACCTAAAGTAAATGTCAGAAATTACTTTTTGTGGTCCTCCGACTTCTTGCACCTGCTGCCACTTTTATTGATGTTTATTTACCTCAGTCAGTTGTTCCCTACATCACCCAGAATGACTTTGTAAGCCCCGAGTCAATGGTCCTGAAATTATAGTGCTGTTTACCCTCACATTTATAACATATATATATATATATATATATATATATATATATATATATATACAGCTCTAAAAAAGCAGAAAAAGCACTTTACAGTCAGTCAACATTGCTATGCTTGAAAATAGAGTGATGATATCTCCCTGTATGACTTTTGAATGAAGCTTAAGAAGCTCCGATGCACACCTGATTGATAGCTGTGTATGAGCATAAGGTCATCTTGAACTTACTATCCACAGATTTAGCTCTATTTAAAGTGGTCAGACTTTGCTGCTTCATATTCACGTGACAACATTTCGCTTTTTTACTGACTCTGTATCTAAATCTTGTGGCTAGTTCAAAGGATGTCAGCCGGTAGCATTTGTTTGGCAGATAGACCAATGAGTCAGTTTTAGACCCTTCACTCAATAAAGAGTTCTGAGAGTTCTTCTCACGGCCACCACAATTATTCCCCCATTCACTGGGAAAAACTGTAAACTAAACAATTTCTTCTGGGGCGTTTTCAGATGTAACGGTCTCATTAAGTGAAGAGAAATGTGTTGTTTGAGGGAAAATGGGAAATCAATGAATGACTAAATTGGAGTTGTGGAAAAGCAGTGAAATGATTAACCATATAGGAATAGAAATAAATGCCTTGCACAAACAAATTAAATGGTTCCACTCCTTTTTTACATATTAATTGCACTCCCCTTCTGGTATTAAGACACATCAGATCCATATCCCTGCTCTCTATGGATCTGTGCGCTCAGAAACGGGGAATGTTTATTTGCAAAAATAATACCCAAGGACATATTGATAACAAATTCCTCACTCAAGAGGAATCTTTTTTTGCTCCGGTGAATGCTGGCGGAAAGCTTGGCTGTGTTTTGGTTGAATTCATATTGTACCATGGACAGATGATGCGGTTGTTGAAATGCGGAAATGCCCATTTGTGAATCCCTCTGAATAATGGTTCATAGAGAGGAGAAAAGGTCTGCGAGTTCTCTATTCTGAGTACGTAGAGTTGTGCTGCTCAGTGCCATATGGAGTGCGCTCTTGTGTCCTTGTTTGTCCAGGGGTTGAAGGACAGATAAGTGATGACCTCACTCACCACAGTGCACCACTTTCAGCTTGTATTGATCCAGTGGTGTGGTTGTGTGTCAGTGTGTGTGTGTCAGTGTGTGTGTGTTTGTGTGTCTTTGTGTGTGTGTGTGTGTGTGTGTGTGTGTGAGACAAGGACAAGGACAGAGACAGCTTTGTTATCATGCACTCTTCTGTTCATGCCTCGTGGTCTCTTCTGCTGCTTTGTGTTTATAAATGAATGAGGATTATCTCTACATGTGGCTTCAGTAAACATATCTGTTCCTCTGGAAGAAAAAAAAAACCCAACAAAAAAAACCACGAAGTTCAGCTTAGATGGCGTCACACTATTTGGAATTCAGCCTGTGTTCCTGCGTCGCTACATCTGCTCCCATTGACAAAGTAACACTGAGGCAGCAGTAATTGGCTATCACTATGTCTGGATTACTAATGTAATCATCTTTGATAGACTCAGAGCATTATGCACTATCTGTTATTACATCGCTGCTCTGGCTTAGAGTCAAACAGATAATCTAATTGAAAGCGCTATTTTCTCTACCCCCTCTATTCATCGAGTTAGCTCACTGACCTATGTCTATGTGCGATCGTGTGTGTGTTCACCTGTGTGTGTGTGTGTGTGTGTGTGTGTGTGTGTGTGTGTGTTTTACTGTCCATATTTCGCTTCAGGGATGTATCTACCTTTACAATACATTCATTGTTTATCTAACAGTAACCTTCACAGCTGCACTTTTCAGAACTTCTATGTCCCTCACATGTGATAACACAAGTCAGCCATGAAAGGACAGTTAAAGTCACATTTAACTTTCAGAAGGGGTCGGCATCTTAGAAATTACAAACAGGAAACGGACTCTCTGTCTGTGTCCGCAGGCAAACAGTGAGAGCACCAACACCACCAGTCCGCCCCAGCTCGAGCCGCCCCGCGCTGCTTGTCTGTCAGGCAGCTGCCGCCTCCCATTCCTCCATCAGCCTCAGCTGCTCGTCACGATACTGCAGCTCGTAGAAATAGCCATGAAGATCCGATTCGAGCACAACACCTTTGAAATCCCCTTCATCCATATCAGTTTGAAGTTGAAACATTCTTGCGTTGCTATTGTAGGTTACTCTCAACTTTCCCCACAGATCCTGTTAGCTTAGCTTTCTAGCAAGATGGCGGACGTTGCTTTTGCTTTTTAGATTCTGGCAGTGAGTATTAGGTCTGTAGCTTCAGTGGGTCGAAAACATGAGGAACTATCTGTATGTAGTTTCACCCCCTTCAAACACAGCATCCTCTGATGAAGCACAATTAGGATTTTTGGGTCATCTGAAGCTCCTTTTGAGACCAGAAATACGGCGCTTTCCCATCTCTGGGGAAAATAAGGGCGGGATGCAGGACAACAAGGTTTCTGATGATACAAAGCTTATGGATGAAGTATCTCTTTAGATCCCTCGTAGAAAATGTCTCTAAATGTCAGTAATAGAATAATAACTGAACACACTGAGCACATTTTCCCCCCACAGTTAAAGAATAAATTCACTTTTGAGTGGCTCATTCATCTGTTACTAAATGAAACTTGTCGTCGTTGTGACCACTCACTCATAACTCTCTCTTTTCTCGAGGATGTGACAGTCATTTACAACTCAGCTCCGCTAGTGACCGTTGTGCAGAGCGCTCAGCTACTCTCTTTCCTTGTGTCTCCTACTTGGTGTGTCAGCTGTTTAGTTACTCCTCTTCCTCCCTCAGTGACATTTGTAAACATGAGGCTTAGTGATATGAAAATGCATATCCACACAATAGAAACTGAGGGATTAGCTGCCGTCGCTGGTGCGGAACAGCCTGATTAACGGAAGCCTCCTGCAGGTCGGCAGACTGTTCGAAGGAAGCATATCACAAAGTAGAGGAACCCCCTGTCAGACAAACTTGCACTCCACCCATCAGTTGCTCTTCGTACCCTGAAACATGTCAGGCAGGGTTTGCGACCCTCTCACAACTAATGCCGGCTTTGCTTTCCATCTTTTAATACATTCTATGACCACAGCGTCTTTATTAAAGCACATAGAGAGTGTGAAGTTTGAAGATTGACTTCCTGAATATGAACGTAACGCAGCACTTCACTGCTTACGATATGAGGATTATCATAGGTCTGAAAGGGATGATCTTATGGAGAGGACGCTCTGCAGGGAGGGAAAAAGAAAAGCAAGCTAATTGGAAGTCTGGATAAGAGAAGAGGCACGCTTAACATCGGCTGTCTATTCTTTCACTATCCGTGGAGGTGAGATTTTGACTTTTAATATCTGACATCTGCACTATGCAATTGGCTAACATTAGCCTCAGGGGTACAAATGTTTGCCATTGCCTGATAACAATGTCATCTGCTCAGTCTCTTTGTAGACTTCTGCTTAGAAAAATCCTTATCTTCCAGAAATCCAAAATAGGGGTCCGTACGAGCCTGTAAGATGTTTGAGAGGATCACACCTCGTTCCCTCACCTTCCCAGATAATCTAATCCAAACATTTGTGCAGATAAAAGCCTCCGACCAGATCCTCCTTCTGATTGTTAGGCGAGATGAACCGAGGTAAATCCCTCAACAATTCTGTCGTCTGAGCCAGGCTTTAGATAAAAGGGTCACCGCCCCTGTTTTCAGACTCCGTGGATTCACTTTATTTCTTAGACACTTTCCCCACTGCGCTCTTTGAAAGACGTGCAGATTGGTGAAATGACTCACTGTAATTATAGTGTGGCTTTCAATGAAAACAAATTAAAAAGCCAAATTTGCCCACAATCATTTTTCAGCCTGCAGTCTGTAACTTTCTTTACTTTGAGACATGAGTAGAATGAACAGAAATCAGGTTTGGATAAAGTGATTTTACCCTGTTGTTGTTGTTGTTGTTGTCATTCATCACACTTAAAACCAGCAGTATGTCTGACTGTGTTTTGCTCAGTCACTGGTGTTTCTGGAATACGACTTCATGCATCCAATAAGTATTCAAGATGGATTCAAATCGGGTTGAAAGAATCACTCCAGCCAGGCGTTTGGAGGGTGTACATGGATCTGTCTCTGTAAATAACACACACAAGCTTTACTCCCCCCCCTTTACATCTTTACTGTGACTGAGAGTATAAGACAAGAACATTTACAAATCAGATTTGGATCGAGCCACGGGAGATAGTTGTGTTAATATCAAAAGATGAATTAGAATCCCACGTTCTTTGTTTCCTTGTGTTCGTTGGTGTATCTGCGCTGCCTTTGTAGTTACAGCAGTCAGATGTGATGATGACCGAGTACAACCTGTAAATGATGATGGTGTGGAGTGAGAGGAGAGGGAAACAAGGGTATGTTGACGAAGAAGAATAACTCTTCCTCCTTCATGGGTGTTTCGGCCATTAAAGAAAGAGACAACGCTTCAGAAGTAACCGAAGGATTTTTTTTTTAAAACAAAAGAATTGACGATGGGTTTTGTGGCAGGAAATGATGAGTCACTGAGCTAGCAAGCTTTCGAGCTAACATTTCACCCCAACAAGACCTCAGTGGTAAACTATGAAATAATGTCAAGACAATGAGACCCATGAGGATAAAAAGTGACCCTTTTAAACACCCAGTTCCTGAAGGACAATTATTATACAGACAATAAAAAGAACAATGAAAACCACATTTATTTTTGCCCTTTAAGAGCATCCTGTGAAAACCCCAGCTGAGAAAAACACGACAAAGACGAAACAATGACATCTAATATTTGCTCCTTCTGAAGGAGAAAAAAAAAAAAGCGTAAAAAGCACAAAGCTGAATAGCTGAAAGATGCAGTGATCGGGCCAATGGAAGGAACAGTGCAGCAACAACTAGTGAGTGGAGAAGATCAGAAGGTGATGTGAAAGCTCGTGGCAGAGGTTCGACTGGACGTTCAGCTCAAAGGAGTACTTGGAGGTGAATAGCGGCGAAATGGAGGAGTTCTTGGAAATGTCTCTGGCACAGAGATGTCCATATGATCATCTGCTCCAGGAAGAGATGAGTTTGAAGGTTTCACACAAAACAGAATGAATGAATGAGTCCATACAGAAATGAAAGACCTTCGTCAGCCGACCAGCAAACATGTAGCATGACAAAATCTCCATTTAACTAAGAATGACGTTGTTTTAATTCAACGTATCGAACCCTTTAATTCGTGATTAATCCCCTTGCGTGCTTCAGAAACAGCCCTTTGGCAAAGTACTGTCTGATCACTTTAATCTAATCTATGATCAGCTGAGGAAATGGCTTTATATCTGACCACCAAGCACAATTACATATCAGTGAACATGTCTTCTCTTATCACTGTGACCTACCTTCTTCCATCTGCCTGTAGGATTTGTCCATATTGTTCTCTGTGTTTTCTACCTCCCGAGTCAGAGACCATAATCGTGTTTTTAAATTGCTCTACAAGCTGTTTCACTTTTCAAGGCAAGAACAGTTTTTCACACCATCTTAATCATCGATTGGTTGTTATTGCTCAGAGTTTCGGAGCTTGCTGTGCTCACGTGGTCCTGTCGGGCTGGAGAAATGGTAAAATGAATTTGGCTCTGTGTACCTTTTGCTGCTGGCATCGAGAGTCAGCTCATCAGTGCGAGGTGGATTACTTAAAACAACATCCCAGTGTTCATCACTGTTGTAGACCATTAAGAAGTTGTGCTGTTCTATCTAACAAAATGTAATTGTAGAACGTGTGTACGTTGTATTTGTGACTGTGGAGCATTTGAAATTTTGGCCAATGATAAATTAGCTTTAAGCATTAAGGGATTTTGTTAGGGCCGTGCTGCTGGTTGTTTTGAGGGGAGGAACGCCCAAGTCTAGAAGCAGTTTAAACCTTTACTTCAGCAAACTGTGTGACTGCCTGCAGCCTCACGACTCCATGTGAGAGCCTGTGTATAGTGACTGCTGCCTGTTTATGTGTCTTTATGTCTGACAAAAACAGAAAGCCTTCTTTAATCCCTTGCCTGTATGACTCATCTGACATGGGAATTCAGTGACCTTTGAAAATCTTGCTTCACTGTATTAGATTGTTGTAAGTGAATTACTGGCATTTAATGACCTTGTTATGAACCGACACATGGTGGACAGCACTGATTGAACGGACGACACACAATTGACAAAGAGCATATGGGTCCAGTTTTAAACAGAAAATATACAGAAGTGTTACTTTCAATGCATAAAGGTGCTCGTTGGATATAATATTTATTTGTGTGTACAATCAACTCTTTATTCTATTTTGGGCGGTTGTAAATTATGCGTCCAGATTTTTTTGTTTGTTTTGTATTTTTAAAGAAATCTGAAAATGTTACTAAATCCTGCCTACATCTTTAAAAGATAAAACGAGTCTAGCTGCTCCACTCCACTTGTAATGTAACATTAGCTGCAACATTCACAGCTATAAGGTGGAGGCGCCATTTTGGCATAAAAAGAGAACATTCTTGGAGTCAAATGCATTACCATGGGTCACTCACATCGTGTCCACGGACCACTTCTCTTGACCTCTTCCAGTTATATGGAGCTTCTCCGGCCATGGCTTGCATCATTTAATCTCTGTGTTTATGTAACCTGTGCATCACTGTGGGATAGAGATTATAATCCAGCACTGACACATGTCCTGAGAGAGGCATGTGTGACTGGGCCGCTAATGCCGCAGCTACGCTCACTGGAGAGAAATCAACGAGAGGATTTTGTATGTGAGATTAATGCTGTGGTGGTGTTTATTTTGTTTCATTGTGTTTGCTTTTATTTCTTGGATTTCAAAGCTCTCCGAATCACACTGCACGCACATTGCAGGACTTTGTTGTTGTTGTTTTTAAATGGAGTGACATATTGTGCATTAGTTAAGTGCATACTGTACAGACACATGGCACAAGGACAACGTCCCATACCGTATAGCTATAGTAGACGCTATATATTATAAAGAGATATCCTCTGTAAGTGTGTGTTATCGTTTCCCTGAGTGGGTTGTTGGAGTGGCAGGAGCTGCAGCTTTGTGAGGTCAATTAGTGCACCTGGGTTGTTCAGTGTCAGGCCACTGAACTCTGATCACACACCGAGGTTTCTGTGATTTCACATATCTAACCATCTGTTGCATTTTATTAACACACCAGAGCTGCTGTGTGATGGCGTGTTGAATATTTGATAGAGCTGCTTCACTCTGCTGGCTTTTGCTAATGAAGAATGTTTGAGAGAAACACGGCCACATTATCTCAGCTGTTTATGCAAATAGGAAGCCACATGTTGCTTCTCTGTGGTGAAGTTTCAGGATTTTGATTTTTGATTTGATTTTACCACACTTTCAGATGTTACAAGTCTCCTCGTATTTCACACTGGTTTTGAAGCCTTCAACAGCCTTTAGGTGATTTAAAAACCTTCAGCGGTAGGTTTTATTTGTAGATTCTGAAGAATTCATACGGTAATCACGTATGTATGAATGTGTCTTTTTCATATCAACACTATCACTGCTTGTGATGCATTTGTCTTGTGATCTGTTTTTTTTTTTTAAACTCTGTTTTCTTGAGTTTTGGCTACTGACCAAAAATAACATGTATAAGGACCTTACTCGCTGTATTCTCGTCAGTGTAATTGTTTGGTCGGACCCACAGATTGCCCTTGAAGGCATAGCCCTCAGTATGTGTAATTGTAAAACGCTCTGATTGGTCCGGAGACGACAAAAACTTCTATGTGCAGAGATTGTTTTTCTCAGAGACAGCAGGTTGTGTTTTAAAAAAACTGCAGATATCTAAGCTTCACCCACATCAAAATGGAAACATTGTTCATGCTTAATAATAAAAAGAAAAATCTCAAACTCAGTTAAAGAATGCTATCATAAGAGCCGTAATCATAACAGGCCAGTTTATTGTACCACATGATTAAAAGCCTAGAACGTTCTCCTGGTGCATTGAAAACTCTTCTTTAGGTTACTAAAAGTACCTGACAGTGTTTCATGGAAGATTCTAATGGGTAGGATTCATTGCTGTTAATAGGTCAGTAAAGATTTATACCTTTAGCCTAATTGATAAAAGTTTAAATAATCATCATCCTTGTGAAAATGGTTTAAAAAGTATTATCTGTGTCAGAAATCAAGTCAAACATTAACGTCTCAGTCTCAGGCTCTTTGGGACTGATGGAAAAAAAAAGATCTCTAGAATACTTTCCCTTTTCCATAATGTGTTCTTCCACTCGTGTCCTCACTGTCAATTGAGTCCTAAAGTGAAAGGCGGACAAATGTAAAGTCATTAGTAAGTCCATTAAACCCTTAATTATGCGTTTCTACAGCAACATTCCAGACAGCTCACATTTTTACCTCACATTCATTTGCTTGTTTTTGACCTCCTCCTCGCTTTCCAGTTTCCCTTTTTCTGCTCATTAATGTAGTGAGTCACTGTAAAAACATTATTAATTAGCCATGTCTACTTGTTTCTGGTGTCATGCATTTGGCAAGTCGAATATTTTTCAGTGATTATTTTTGTGCAGATAGCTTTAGAAAAAAAGTGGAAGTTAATTCTCGATGTTCCAAAGATTATTTACAATGTGAACTCATGACAAAATAAGTTTTGAGAAACTTTATGTCAGTTGGGGTTTTTTGTTTTGAAGAAAAAAAAAACATTTCATGCAAAATCTACTCTTGCAAAAATACCTCAACAAATCTCTAACTAGTGCTTTTCAGTTGCGTGTTTGGAACTTCAAGAGTTAAGGCAAGGGAAAGTGTCAGTCCAGGAGACTTGAATCATAAGACTAGACACATTCAACTCATAGTATCACGACCATAACAGAGACTCAAGCGCACGACTCAGGGTAAAAGAAAAAACAATCTGTTTATTAACAGGCAGGGTTCAGTACAGCGGGGGACAGCGGGTGTGTATTGTAACTAATGTCTTGTGTCCTGCCTGTCTGTATACTGCTACTGGATGCCTTGAGTTGCCCTCGGGATCAATAAAGTATCTATCTATCTATCTATCTATCTATCTACACGGTGGTCAGTCAGTTTCAAGCAGAAGTAGAAAAACGGCAGGCAGAATCGGGGTCAAAAAACAAAGCTGGTTCAGAATCAGACGGCCAGACAAAAAGTGCTGGTAACGCTGCTACAATGAGACAAGACGGCACAGAATGAGATGAGATGACATTAAATACAGAACAGGGGGTGGAGTTAACAAGACACAGGTGAGACACATCAGGTAATCAGCAGGCAGGGAAACACAGGGGGAAGGGCATGCTGCCAACAGACCTGAAACGAGACACAGGGTAAGTGACAAGTCAAACACAAGCACAGGACATGAAACATGAAGGGAAACAGAAAGAAACAGACACTTAACCCGGGGATGTGACACATTGCAGTTTAACCAAGATCACAAGCTGCCACTAGAGCTGGACCATACATTCAGATTTTCTCTTTAATTTACTGCACCGATCCCCTTGGGTTCCCACATCCCGCCCCTCTGGTTTACTCTTACAGAGCGGCTGGGTGGCCCAAGGTTTGTGGTACCGAGCTGCATGTGTTTGCTGAAGAAGACTCATCCGTTTCTTTCTTCTTCTTTTTTTCGGGCATTTTTGCGACTTTATTATAGAAGAAGGACAATGGATAGACACGGAAATCAGGGATAGCGAGTGGGAATCGACATGCAGGAAAGGAGCCACAGGTCGGACATGAACCCTGGTGAGGACCATAGCCTTATTACATGGGGACGCACACACTAACCACACCGGCACCCCCTCATCCATGTCTTTTAAATGTATTCAGAAATTGAAAGCATGCTTATAGAAAAAGAAAATCAATAAAAATTGTAAATTGAGTGACTGAATATTAAATGCCTGCTTTGACCGAACCTACCTCCCTCCATGTTGGTGAAACAAGTCAGTGGTAGCCAAAGGTTCTGACCAAGCAAAATGATTTATATGATAATATAAAAAGCTGCTTTGAGGGAATCAGACTGAAATATTTTTGACACAACAAACTAAAAAAAATGTGTAAAGACATTTGTGTTTTTCATGCCCTTTTCTTACTCATACAGTCGTAATTCTGAGTTGTTTTTGTCATGTATTTCAGACTGTCGTCGAGCTGTAATGCTGCTTGTGTGCAGAGTGACTGTGCTCTCCTAAGCCGTTGGCTTTGTTTTATTTCCCTGTTGGACAAATGACTTCCTAGAACTCACAAATTGCTTACAGGGATTAAAGGAAATATAGTTTGGATTTAGAGAGGCTTTTGATTCATTCAGACAGAAAACAAATACTTAAACACACATGCTCATTAACACACTTAAAACCGGGCAACAACTCAGAGGAATGCAAAACTCATCTCTCAAAGACAGTAACAAAAATAGAAAGTTGAATCATTCACGGTTTAAAAATTCTACCTACGTATTTTAGAACACAGGTAAACAACAAGGTGGGACTTTTAATAGAAATTTACTGATGGTGCTTTTGTCAGTGCCAACCTGATTCCTATATTCATTATTATTATTATATTTTAAAGGTTTATTTTTTTGACTTTTTTATGCCTTTATTTTTGAGACAGGATAGTGGATCAAGTCAGAGACCAGGAAGAGAGAGAGGAAAGGATCTTAGATGTTTTATTCAATACAACTTTCATCTTCATTTTGTAGATTTGCTTGTCAATTCTTTTGGGAAAAATCCCATTTTGTACTCAAGTCTATAGCTGATATCTGCTAACATGTGACTAATCCTTATACCACACTGATTAGGGTTAGTAAACTGGGGCTGGGAAAATGTGTAAAATTGCAAAAAAAAACTTCAACTTGCTGAAGACAAAGAAAGGCAACTGTCAAACCACTAACCTTTATATTGTAAAACCATTCTCATAGTTTACATCGTTCCTCCAGAATTCTTCAGCCACAGGATACTCCACAGGCTGTGCTTACTTTTTGGGTTACTTCCACACAGGATGAATTGATCCGTCTGCTTTTGGTTTGTTCTCCATGAAATATTACTAAAGCAACCTTTCTATGTTCCCAGATTGTAACAATTTGCTCTGTGAAGACAACTATAATTATAAGAACCCAAGGAACGGCTTCTTTTCCTGTCGTGTTCCATTTCTTTGAGGAAGGACGGTCTTAATTTTCCCATCTTCTGTGAAGTAAAGCACATCAAGATATCAGAGATTGCACAAAGTCCTTTGATCGCTGTGTGAATTTGTGGTGCTTCATGTCACGTGGAGCTTTGAAATTCATACAGCATTAAGGGGGACAATAAAGCCCATACGGCAGATGAATGCCACCCTTTTAAAACGATGACTTGGCTGCTGGTAAATCAAACACCCACCATCATCTGCTGCCAAATGGTCCATCGCCTCTCATTGAGTCACTGTGCGCAGGCTGGATTTTGCTGAATATGGTTTTCTTCAGGCTTTATATCATTATGTCCACAGTGGTGTGGCCATGAGCATGGAACATGTGTGCCTCTGCTCTGTATCCATTGTGTTTTTATAAATATTATCCAATATGTTTGATTTAATAAAGTCTCATTGCTGATGGACAATACTGAAATTGACAAACAAAATGCTCATTTTACTCCAAAAGCTGCACCAACATACTTTTATGTATCAGTGCAAAGCTCCTTTTCATAAGCTCCCTTCAGCCCAAAGCTGTTTTTCACATTATCCACTCAAATGTTTGAATGCATTTAAACTCCAGACCCAAATACAGTATATTGTAACGTCCACGCAGTCAATTTACTAACCTGTCTGTCAACGTCAGAAGACTTGTATCCACGGGCCAAACCAAACACTTGGGTTTCATTTGGCCAAGAGGGAGAATCTAAAGCATCTGAATTGACGTGGTTGAGGCGACCTTCTTTGCCCTTCACAATCCACTTTAAGATAAGACCGCTACATTTCTCACACAAAAGTCCTGCCTGGAGCAGCTCTGAACCAAAGTTCAAAAGCTGCATTAAAACCTGAAAAAATCCTTTATGGCCTTACATGGAGCTGAATACTGAAGAAGGCAGAATGGCTGACTGATGTTAGGAGGTAACTTGTGTAATACTGACATGTAAGTTTTCACTCTATTACATCTTCAACAGGCAAACCTGTCTTTCATCTATTTTATTTTATCTTGCACAACAACGTAATTTATGCTTTGGCTCCACACTGTCTGCGTTATACTGTATGAAACAGACCTGGCGATAATAAGGCTGCTGTCTTTAATCACTTCAGCGTGCAGCCTTTTCTTACGTGACATCCTGATGCTATTTTTATGCTGAGATAACGTTGTGTGAGATAGTTAGAGATCAAGAAAAAATGTCACTGTCAAAAGCAATGAAAAGAAAAGTTGATAGTGAAGGTAGGACGGACAAAGAATATTGGAAAGAAAAGTATGCATTCATCCTACCTAATTTTGTAATTTCCAAGCCAGTCTGTCTCATCTGCGATGAGGTTGTTGCAGTTTGCAAGGAATAATATCCAAAGGAACCACGAAACGAAGGATGGAAACTTCAGAGAGGTTTATCATCTCCAGACTCACAGACAGCAGAAACTTAACACGCTAAGCAGCTGGATATGCGCACAGCAGCAAGGTCCTGCTTCGAGGACTCACAGCGCAGCAACAAGTGCGTCCCTTAAAGCAGCGTGGGTTCACACCCGGCACAACGAACCATTCACTGATGAAAACGTTTTCAAAGAAGTGATGGTGGCTGTTTTGCTGGCTATACTGATAAATCAATGGATGGCATGATTTCCTCAGTGAGACAGGTGTCTCTCTCTGCGAGGTCAGTTTCCCGGTGCATATTTTTTAATCATGTTTTTTATAATCAAATTCACCTGGCGGGCCACGTATTTTTGGCGGTGGGCCAATTTTGGCCCGTGGGCCGCTTGTTGCCGACAACTGATTTGGAGTTTAGTCTCTATTTTTAACACAAACAGTGAAACACTTGTGACTATTTAAAGGCAAAACTTGACCTTGTTACAGAAAAAAAAGCTGTGTCAAAATAAACATATTTAATGATTGGATCTGTCAACGTCGAGGCTGGCGGGGAATCATGGAAGTTCTCTCGGCTACCCACCTTCTCCATGTGAATGAATCCAAGTATAATTTACATGTTGTTTTTTCATCAAAGCAGCACCTACAGCCACAGCATGGCAGCTTTCAGTAGCAATTCATGCTTCCTTATGCAGCAATTTTGACCTAACATCCGGTGTTTCCTTGGCAACGATAAACATTCTGTCCTTCATGGTGTCCGCCACAACAAGACAACTACAAAATTACTCTGGTTTTGATAATAGTTGGAAATATTTGTGGCACAAAAAATATATCCAACATAGTTTGTTAATATGTCGGAATGTCTGTAATTCATTTTTGCATCCACAAAGACATGTTGCATACTTATATTGTTCCTGTTTCCTCTTTTTTTTTTTTTTAACCAGAGGATAGACACTTTGTGTTAGTCGGTGCTCTAAGAAGTATTGATTTGTTTGTTTTTAACTTCTTCTCATGGATTGGATTGTCAGATTTTGACATGAGTGGGCTGCATTCAGCAAAACACTGATCTTTTTTTAAGGTTTCTGTCCCCCGCCATTCTTGTCACATCTGTCATTCGCAGACTCCCACAGAAAATGCTTTGTTTTGAACACATATTGGAACATATTGAAGGAGCTACTAATATTGTTCATTGAGCGCTGTTTTCTGGCCCAGCAACAGTGTTTTGTCATTTTAACACTCAGCTCGAACCTACTGTTGCTGAATGGCCATTAATGCTCAAGAGTGGGTGTCACATTAACATTTGTATTTACATATAATTTGGGTATTTTGCTCACGTTCCACAGCAACACAGAATGAGAGACGAGGAGGCATTTTAAACAGGACAAAGTGGCTTGTACAATATTTCAGATGCAATATTTTCCTGAGTGATTTGTCATCAAAAGAACACACTTTCTATGTGTTGCTTGGTTTTCCGTAAAAATTGACAAATGCTTTCAGTTTTTGCCAACAAAAATAATTGATGTTTCATATTGAAGCTGAACATTTACAATATCAAAATACTAAAATATTATGCTACAATTTAAACAAAGGAGTTTACATTTAGGATAAACATTTTCACTGTTAAATAAAAGGTTCCCTTTTAAGAAAAGACAAACCAATAAGGCCACTATGTCAAATTAAAAAACCCTGACTTGGTGCTTTCTTTAAAACATGTACACCACCAGAAATCTTCACATTTGCTACAGTGCTACAAAAATCTTTCATTTTAAAATTTTAAATACTGCAAATGCTTTTAAATTATGGAATTTAAATGAAAAAAAGTAAACCAATGAGTAAAAAATGGTACAACTGAAAGTTAACCTCAACAAATACAGTAAGATAAGGTCCATCATTTAGGGGTTTTCTGTTGATCAAAGGCCAACTCCAGAACTCCAAACCTTGCTTCAGAAACCAGCTTCACCTATCTGTCTTGTCTAAATGCAGACGTCTCTGGACTTTTTTGACCATGCGTTTGCCTCAAATCTTCAGTCACAAATCACTGAAAACGTGGTACGACAGCTTTGAGTCATCACGTTTTTGCAGGCCTTATCAGCCCAAAAACCTGTGTGTGTTCCTGAAAGCCTGCTAATCTCCTCGACTGATTACATTGACCCAGGCCATTGATTACACACCATCTAGGCTAGAATGTCATTGGAACACAGGCGTTGACCAAATTTTGCATCCTGGCAATGCTTTCATTCCCCTCTGCTCAAATAGCCCAATTTATCCCCTTCCCTGCATTCTGCTGAGCAGAAAATGGGCTCTGACTGTTGCTACGGCTTCTCAAAGCAGAGCCGGACGTGTTTTTATTTCATGTTAGGTCCAAATGGGATTCAGTTTTTACATTTTCTCACAGTGTGACTGGGGAGGGGGGGGCAGTGTTTTCTTATTCTGCATTCTTTTTTTTCTTTTTTTTTGCTCGAGTGAAAGCGCAATTCTTCAGGAAAGGAACCTTTTGTTGCAGCATTACTGATAATTTCCCTCATTTTGTGTTTTTTTTTTTTTTTTTTATGGCTGTCACCACAGCTGTCGAGAGGTTGAGCATCACAGAGCCCGGCTGTACTCCACAGGGCGGCTCCAGTTTGACACCATATCCCTCAAGCCCTTTAATTTCTTTTCCTCCGTTCTTCCCTTTGAGCAGGTCAGTGGAGGTCAAAGAGCTGTTGGCAGAAAGAATATACCAAGAAATTGTTCTCATAGCAATTCCAACTCTAATCTCTATGCTCTCCATCACCCTTTCGAGGGAAAGCAGATGCATCTCTCACCTTCAGTTCCAGAGACAGACAGCCGGAGGCTCCTGGCCCCTTCGACCTGAAGACCACTGCAAGTTGTCAATTTAGTTGACAGAAAGACATATCTCAGACAGAATCATAATGATTTACAGTAAATACTGTACTTTAATGAGAAGGGCATGCACTAACACAGCTGTCATTTAAAACTCACAAGCAATACTTTGTGAAAGTAAAGAACTCTGACTGCCGATTATTTGCTGTTCCTATTTTTGGTGTTTTCTTACTCTTGTGAAAACATCTTTCTAACAGTAAAAGCCCTGTTATTTTCACGTCTGTAGTTAAAACACCTTTAAGAAATCCACCTAATCCAATCCCTAGACACAGACCAGCTTACAGTTCACCAAAAGGTCTATGATGAGATATCCAGCGTCCTCCCATAATGACAGCTCAAGTACACATGTCAGTGTACAGATAATTCAACATCCCCATTTCTGAGCTCACGCTTCAGCAGCTGACCCTGCAGCTGGCTACAGTTGTTGGTGAAATATTAAGCTGTCAAACATGGGAACATCCAAAGTCTGAGAATCGTGGAGCAAAGACCCTGAACACGACTGTGAGCTGTCTCCTCTGCAATAAGCTCTTTGTCAAATTACATCAATTTTCAGATGACACATTGATGTCCACAATGAAAGAAAACAGATTCCTGCTTGTTCTCGGTTCAGTCCCAACATATTTAGATTTGTCTTAGGGGGCTTTCTAATCTGGACACAACATATGATGTATTATCTGATTACATCAGTTGAAGTCGCCCCCAGCTCCCTGCTTAACCTTTAAATGATGCTCCACCCTGAATCTTTAATCAGCAAAAAATATCTATTTTAATCTTTCGCAGAAAAATGCAGCTTTTGTATTTTAATCTTTCTAAAAAAAAAAACAGCATTTGTGATCTGCCTCAGTTGGTTTGGTTGATTTGTTTTAAACATCGACCAGTTGTGCAGTAAAAAATGTCGATAAAATAGTTTTCTGCTGTATGCATGTGAGTATTAAACATTCATTTTTCAAGCCAGGTTTTTATATCTTTGCAATATGTTGAAAATTACAGCAGAAACTTTGCCCAGTGTATTCACCATGGCTCTCACTGTTGTCATCAGTATGTAGGTTTCTGTTAGCAATATGCTCAGGGTTAGCAGCTATGTATACTGTATGACTATGTTTTGCTATAAATGAAGAAAGGGGTTTCGCCCTGAATCGAGTGTGAGAAGTTGATAATGAAAGAAGTTGAGGAAATCATTTCACGGCCTCACCACTCCCTCTACAGAGAAAGCACATTTCATTGCTGTTGCTCCTGAACCCTAACAGCTTTTCTCTGGCTTAAACAAAATTTTCCCTTGGCTCTGTGCCCGGGAGTTACTTGGGCCCTGACGCGTGCTATTACCCCAGCATGTCGTCTCGGTTGCTAGCGATAGCAGGTGAAAGGAACCGATTTTGTTTTGGTTGGCAGAGACGTTGATGTTACCTGGCACTTGGCTCATCATCACAAAGTCCTTCTTTTTAAGTTGTTGTTTTTTACTATGGTGGATCTTTACTTTGGTCCAGCAACATAAAACGCAAAAATGGATGAAAGGAAAAAAAGCAATTTCCTTTTCATTGTTTCATTCTTCTTTCAGCACAACACTTTGAAAAACATTTATTTCCACTATAGAGGCCTCCTGGATGCTCCACAATAAGGTCCATTGTTGTTTTACTTAACTACTCAAATTAAGCATCTATTAAGTCTATTGTCATTCAAATAAAGTAAATACAGTAAGCCTCTGTCAAAGCTATAGGCATTGACAAACATTAAGTAATTGTGATGATGTCAATAAAGATACACTTTCCGAATTCGCACATTAAGCCAGTATGAGCTCACACATTCAAGATGTGCAATCTAAGATAAAGCCCAAAAGAACATATTCCAACATTGGAGTATTGATTCCGGTTTGATATACAGCTCAGTAAAAAGGAGGTTCAGTCTTTTTCTATTCCTGTGCATTAGCAGGGAAGCTCACTGCACACATCGTCCTAATAACCATCATTAGTGCAAACCAAATCACATGTGCAGTGATTCTAGCGTTGCAGCTCACCCTTCATCCATTCACTTCCTTGTGGTTCTTAAAATAGCCCTCACTCGCCAAATACAGAAATGTAAGAACGTGAAAAAGGTGTGGTCATGGTAAAGGGAAAAAAATGTGGAGTTTAAGACATTTATTTTTTATTCAATATAACTGTACAGTCCTAACAATGATGTCACAGCGGTCCAGTGATTAAAGGTGGCCATGAGATCACATTACAAGATATGCCAACAGCAACCAGTAAAGCCACTGCAAGGTAGTAAATATGGATTTTTAAACATTTTACAAAAGTCATCCTTTCATGAAAAAAAAGCTATTCTCCATTTTCAACAGAGAGAAATATTTTCTATAAGTAGATCTCCAAGAGGGTTTGTACAGACGTGTGGTTCTCAGTAGGGCTGCAGACCAGTCATGTAAGTGTCACAAAGCTATTAAATCTTGGACTGACTCTTCATATCAACACATGGTTGTGTGGATTATTTGGGTGCATCCATCATGAAGGGTTGGAAACATTGATCTGTCACATGCATGTCTTAAAGTCAGTGTGAATAAAGACAGAGAAGAATCCGTCCATTGACACAGGAAATATTTGAGCGAAAAAGTGTTTACCATGTGGATCTGCTTTAAATATTTGAAGCATCTCACCCGACATTTCTGGCATAAGTCTGGAAGGTAGTTCAAGTTCTTTACACACACAGGCATAACTCTAACTTTGGCCATTCAAAAGAACAAAAAGGGTCAAAATACATTCATGAATATTATATAGCAATATCTTTCCTCCTTAGTTCACAAAGAGGGTTTGAAGGCTTTACTTTGTTTAGTAATGCAGCCACATCCAGTGACTGTAATCAATGAGAGCATCGGAAACCCTCACTCTCCCACCTCTCTGCTTAATAATTCATCAACAAGCGTAGCCTCTGTGGGCATTCACCGTGTGACCTCCAGCACAGCAGCAGGTGGTATTCTGCAAGAGCTTGCACTGTGCAGAAATTAAGTTGCTCTTCTCTTTAATGCTATTTTTAGTGGGCATGTGTGAGGGGGTGAGGATATTTCAAATACTGTAAAGTTGACCTCTATGCACAACTAGTATTGAACAATAAAAGTCCTCACTCTTTTGTACAGTTTTTTTTTTTTTTTTTACAAAGAACCAACATTAATCCATCATGAGCTCAGCACGAAGCATCATTATGCAAAATACAGTTGCAAGAAAAAACAAGCTTTTAACAGGTGGGAACCTTAAACAGAACCCGGCTCCTGTTGAGCAGCCCTCTGCTGAAAGTGTGTTGGATGGTGGAATAGAGGAAGAAGCAACAAGAAAGGTGAAGGATAGAGACAAACAAACAACAACACTGAAAAGGAAAGATAATCTTGTGTAAAGTTAAACTTTGGCTACATGGTTAAGTTACATGTTGGACATAACACACTTCAAAACGTATAACCCATTATAAAATAGACTTCTTCCAGCAAATGTTTAAATGGCGACACTCAAAGCAGCAACAGCATACAAATTATGCCTCCAAGAAACATATATTACTTTTTTAGATTTGTTTTATCTTCATGAGTTTTGAACCTGTCAAGGGCGAACAGTAACCGAGTTCTGCAGCAAATCTAATAAAACAATGTTTGATGGTGACAAAAGTCATAAGAGGAGCAGCCAAAGCTGCTATATTAAAGGGGTTTTTTTCCATTTAAGATTGTGATAGAAAATGAAAAAAAATGTATTTTTTTTCATTAAAAAAAGAGCCAACTTGATGCAAATGAGACTGAGCACTGCCTCCACACGTCAAAGGTCTGTAGGATTCAGAGTGAAAGACCTTTGAAATCGGAGACATTTTGACCTCTCAAAGCAGGGAAAGCAAAGGTGGAACTAATAGCGTCAATGGAGACTTCTTTATTGTTATTACACCTTTGTTTTAAAAGTCAGAACGTCTGCTGTGGAAAGGGCAGACTGGATGGTGCCAATTCCATTGAGGTTATTTGAAAAGGAAATTTTTTTTTTTAAATCAGACTCACATCAGAGCACGAACAAGAAGGAGTACGTAATGAATTCATCCGTCCATCCGTCCTTTAAAGTAAAGGGACAGTTTTATCTGCTTTTCTGTTGCCTCCTATTGAAACCTTAGTTCAATTATGTTTATTGGTCAGGTTGTATTTCTTTGCTGCTCCCACTCCCGAATTTCCCCATCGGGGATCAATAAAGTTATATCCTTTCCACTTTCTTTTTAGACGAAGCACACAGGTTTGTTTTTTCACAGGAAAAAAATAATAAAGTTGCCTATAGTGCAGCAGGAAACCCGAACCTTGTTAATCCAATACCGGTTGCAATTAATTTATCATGTGGACGTAGCAGGGGAGTAATTCCATTTGTTAAATGACTGTCGACTCTCTGTTTTAGATTAAGATGTCTGGTGAAACAACTGGAGAGAGGAGAGGCTTCGCTCACTGACCTCAAGAAAAACCTGGAGTATGCAGCTTCAGTGCTGGAATCGGTTTACATCGAGGAGACGAGGTAAGAAAACAGGAGCTTCATTCAGTGGAACCAGGTACTGACACGGTTCATTTATTGTGAACAACAGAGCAGCAGAAAATGGATGACTATCATTAGTATAGTAATTGACCTGTGCTCGTGCTCTTAGTTTCAAGTGAACCATTTAGTCTTTGTTCTCTGTTACAGAGTCTCACATCATTATGATGGATGATGTACTACATGTATAACTAATATAACAGAGCTAACACTTCCATAACTCTTAACACTTAGATACATGTGCTGAAGATGTTCAGCAACCTACGTTCATCTACTTTTAGACCCGAGTATTGTTAATTTTCCTTTGTAACGGTTGTTTACAGCTTCAGTTAAATCAGACTCATATTCCACAAACAACTCATTGGATGATAATAAATACACTGTCCTTTTACTCACACAAGCATGTGAAAACGTCATGTATAAGATTTCTACTCGTTTATTTTTATTGTCTCAGCCCTTTACAGCACGCTGCAGAAACAGCCTTTGTTTACAGTGCAGGGTTTGACAGTGACTGGAAGGTTTGCAGCTTTAATGGACATGGGATAGGATTTTTTGAGAACAGGATTAGTGAAATGATGGGATGTATCACATTGCCACATTGCAGCAAACATCTACGCAAAGTAAACATTCCTGATCATAGCTTTAAAAAAAAAAAAAAAACTAAGCACTTCTTTCCCCAGTGGGGATTGTGGGTAGTTTTCTTTGATCTGTTACTGTTAAAGTCCAGATCACAGAAAGATTTTTGTATTTGCAAATAAACATTGCAAAGGTTTGGTTAAGGCCAGGGAACAGATTAGGTCAATGCATGTTAATGGTGGAATACAGGTCCAGAATTGGACATATGAGCAGGCTTATGAAATTATATAAACCTTCTCGTCATCTAGATCCAGGCAGATTAGGCCTGGCGATGGCATGACCACTTGTGGATGAAGGATGATGAACTACCCAGTGCAGAATCCACGTAGCAGCGAGATTATCAGTGGGATGTGAATGCTTTCTCTCTGCCATAAGAGCTTGTTTTCAGTTGAGAGGGTGGAGACCAACAAGCTTTGCTCTTGATCCCCCGAACATGTCAACACAGCAGGGTCACTGCAGAGAATGATATCACACAATTGGATTCAAAACACTCCTGTCATGGTGTTCCAAGAGGCCGGGGTATTTCTATCTTACATAAGAGGTGATATTATTTGACGGGCAGTGCCGGGATTTTGTTTTTTTCCCTTGTAGAAGTAGAGCCAGGATAAATAGTCTGCATCACTCTGTGTTCCCTCCATTAGTTTCTGTTCTAAGTGTCCGTCTTGGAACTTTCATTGCTTCTTTCTTTCAGGCGTTTGGTGGACACAGAAGATGAGCTCAGTGACATCCAGTCTGAGTCGGTGCCCTCAGAAGTGCGGGACTGGCTGGCCTCCACCTTCACACGCCAGATGGGCCTGATGCTGCGACGCAATGAGGAGAAACCTCGCTTCCGCAGCATCGTCCATGCCGTCCAGGCTGGCATATTTGTGGAGAGGTAAACTGGTGTCTGTGATGCATAAGCACACGGCCACAGCCACAACTAGGAAAACTGCCAATGATGTTAAATAATTCAGAGGGACTGTCACCTTTATCTTTCCTCCACTGAGGTTCGATCATTCATTGGTCAACCTAAACAAGTGTAGCCTGGAGCAATGCTTTCAACGTCTTTAGTTTGACCTCCTATTACAAAAGGAAAGCCACATTATTCCAGCATGTTCTAATGCAGCAGATCTGCATGTAGGATACAAGCATAATAAAGATTTTGGATATTAATATGCTTAGCCTTTAACTGTGTTCTTTTTACGCAAATGTGAACGTATATACTGTTTATCAACAGTTTTAAACAATCCAGCACAGTCAACACACTGGTAATCAAAACACCTTCTTATTGCCTATGTAGGTTTTATCTGCAACATTTTGTTGATTCAGAAAATGATTTAAAGACAATTAGCTCTGATCTTGTAATTTAGTCAATTTAAATTAAAGACATAAATAAATGAAAGGTTTTTGCCAATAACTTAGAATTAGGCACACATTTTGGACTTTTATTTAATAATTGTAACATTTTATGACATTACCTGGTTGTATTGTGATGGATATCTTTATTATTTTCTGAGTAAAACAAAAAAATGTATAAATAAAACAATAGGCAGCTGAATTCATTATGAGAGCAGTTGTTAGTAGCAGCACTGATGGTTTACTCAGCATCATTTCATAAAGTGTCTGAAGTTTTAAGTGGGACCTATTTGCTGTTTATAATGACCACGATAATGCCATCATAATCATTTTATAGAAGTGGAAACTTCAGTAATACAAAAAAAAAACAAAGTTAATGATGATCAAATACAGAGTACAGAGTCATAGTCGTGATGTAGTCGTGTAAAAATGAATGTTCGAAGTGAGTTGTTGTTGTTTTTGTATTGTGTTGAAGCAGTCTGCTTACAAAGTGAATTAAAGTGAAGCTAGAAGACGTTTTAAAACACTGAAGCTCCACAGCTGAGTCCGTCTGAACAGTCAATCTGTAGGAAAAATGTATTTGTCCTTTCTGAGTCACTCACCTGCGTTGATCATTCGTCTCGTCTCTACAGCCTTGGCAAGCCTAGCTAAGCACAATCATTCAGGGAGTTGCAAACAGCTCCCTCTCCCAGGCTGTGCTTTATCACACACCAACATGCAACATGCATTTGTTCAAGCCAATATGCCTCCATCATGTGAGCTGTAATCTCTCTTAATCTGCAGTTGCAGAGGGTAGTCTGTTTTCAGATATACACAATGACGGAAGCTTGGGAATGGGAGGATGAAAATCAAAGTGTGACTTCTCTACCTTTCAAATGACACGTAGGACATGGAGAATTACACAGCCGGTTTGCATGTTGGTAAATTACTCTAAATACTATTCCTCATATTCAGGAGAGCCTAAAACCCTTTTCCATGAGAAATAAAAACAAACCTGAAGGTGCTTAAGTCTTTCCTCTACCCAACCTTTCCACACAATTTCATACTGAGTGTGTTGATTTGAAGGTTTAAAAAGACTCTTGGTGGGGGATCTTCCAGTGCTGTGGTTTGGGGCCGCTATAGGAACCTCTGGTGTTTGCACTCAGCGGCGTTCTGCATTTGATGTTTTTATCTCTTCTACACAGGATGTACCGACGCACCTCCAATATGGTGGGACTCAGCTACCCCCCCACTGTCATATCTGTGCTTAAGGTATTAACGTGCACATGTCCACACACTTACCCAGATATGAAATAATAACTTTGCACACACATGCACACACTATTGTCCAGGAACTGACCTGCAGCACCACCAACCTTTAGGTTTGTTGCTTGTGTTGCAGAAGAGGAGGGGATTGTTTAAGAGAACATTGATTGATTTGATATTTTTCTTCCTCACACAGAATGTGGACAGGTGGTCCTTTGATGTCTTCGCTCTTAATGAAGCCAGCGGGGATCACGCACTTAAATTCATATTCTACGAGTTGCTTACAAGATATGACCTCATTAGCCGCTTCAAGGTAAAGCCACAAGAATATATCGTGCTGCTGGTCACTGCTTTGCCTTTTGTTTGTGTCATTAATACAAGGAGAAGCTAATCATACACAGTACCTTCACGACCTTCACAACGCCCCTTCGTTTCCATGTTTTGATGGAAGTAAGCACACGCACTCCTCTGCCTCTTAAGAGTGAGACAGTGTTGTTGGATTTCCACTATGGCTGAATTATGAGGGAGGTTAGACAACTCATTTGATGCTTGTGGCGCTCATTTTCCACAATGTCACATAGCTGAGGACACTCCACTTGAAGTGACTGCATCGAAGAGTAAATGACATGGGCAATGAAGCTAGCATGAATATGTAATCTATGTCCGCAGGGGACTATAGTGTTCACAGTGTTATAACATCAATTTCAGATGCTGAGGGGAATGTGCATGGATTGAAATGATGTGAACCCATCATTTAAATGAGACCTGATAGCTTCAAGAAGTTTCTTACTGTTTTGGGTGTTTTTTTTTAGCTTACAGTCATATCCTGTTGTTTTTCATGCCATCAGATCCCGATCTCTGCGGTGGTGTCATTCGTGGAGGCCCTAGAAGTGGGATACAGCAAACATAAAAACCCATATCACAACCTGATGCATGCGGCTGATGTCACACAGACTGTACATTACCTGCTACTCAAGACTGGCATGGTGGTGAGTAGGACGTCCTTACAAAAACATACAAAAAGCAGTAAAAAATATAAATGTTGGGTTGGTTCCATCTGTAACTTATATATCTCTCAAATTAAGGCACATCTGTCCACATTGTATCCAAAACATCTCTGTCAGTCGTTTGCCCACCTATTTTCAGCTTTGGTCCTTTATTTATTATTTATTCTCAAGGCATTTTTCAGAAAATAAACAAATATTTCCAAGAATATGTACTGTATATATGACAAAATGTGATACCTGTTAATGGTTTCAGATTTTCTTTTTTTTCCTCATTGCCATAATTTAACTTAATTTGCTTTGTGTCGCTTTTGTTCGTTTTCCGTCTGGTGACCTGTATTTCTCTACTTCCCACCAGCATGACTTCGGGGCATTTCTGTTGCTAAATCCATTTCACAAAACAAGGAAAAACTGTAGTTTTGCTACAGCCGAGTTCAAAGTCCCTTACCAGCCAGCTGCCTCCGCTTCCAGTGTTTTTATTTAATCACCTTAATAAGGTGGCTGTGACAGCTGTCGACATGGTGCGTTTCTGTGGGCAGTGCCTTGCGGAGTAAACCACATTACTGCTAGAACCTCGGGCTCCTGGGAGAGCAGGAGAACAGCATCTATCATTTCACAGGCCCTCCAGACTCCATTAAATCAACAATCATCAGGTCATTCATAAAGCCAGCCCCATGAGGCAAACATTCTGAAGGATGGATCAGCCATCCTGCCCCCCCACCCACCCATGCTTAATGAGTCCCCCATCCCCCACTGTTGATTAGTCACCAATATCGACTTGGCTTCCTGGGCTAAATCCCCACTCAGTGTACTTGAGTGCACGTCTCAGAGGAAGTGCCCACTCACAGGTGTGTGGATGCTGCATACACTCACAGATGTAACATCAACACCCACAAATAGAAGCAAACACACAGACATTCAATCCGTTTTATTCACTTCTTCACATTAACTGTCAACTTGATCTTTAGGTTTAGGTGGCTATGTGGCAGCTAAGATGATAAAATACAAGTTTCGCAATAGAACAAAATAAAGTGTATTCACTTTCAAGCCGATAGTTCAGAAAACACAGATCTCATCCCCTCTACGTATGGGGATGTACAGGTTAAAACATTGCAATAGGTGATGATATTACTCTTTAAGAAGTTATGGATGGGAGGCATCTTACTTTTCTATATTAAGCCGTAAACAAAGAAAATGCAGGATCAACAACACAACAGGCTGCAATCTTTGCAGAGCTTTATCAAAGAGCCCATGTGGGCGGCTCCTTCACACTCTGTGATGATTCTCAGTGAAGTTGGCAAAACCATCTCTGATCTAGATGACTCTAAATCTCCATGTAAAAATGGTTGTGGGCTCAGTAGTTAATGACTATAGAGGTCAATTGATTCAAGTCGAAAATTGTCCATTTTATGCCATAACCAACAGTTAGCTTAGCTTAGCATACTTATTTGGAACAATGGGAGGAAAAGCAGATCTGTCTAAAAGTAAAATATATTCAGCATAGATTTTTTTTAGCTCACATTTTACTCAGAGGGTTGTTTGTTTAATGTGTGTAAATCTAAGTATCAAGACTGATATACTGTGCTTTTACATTTTAACAGTTGTATGGGCTTGCCGGTATAGCCAGGCTAGCTGCCTCTCCGTTTTTACAGTCTTTGTGCAAAGCTGACATTCCTTTTTCTGCAGAAAGTGAAACAGTTTTTTCAAACTCACAAGTTATCCTTTAAGAGATGCTGCTGCTTCTTCTTTTTTTGCTGTCGTCGGGAGTCGTGCCTGGAAAAGGTTTAAACTTGATTTAAAGAGCTTAAGTATGATTTGTGATGTGTATTCTCCCCTTGCGACAACAGTACATTTAATACTATTACAGAGAACATGACTTTTTTCATTTTAATGTGGCAACAGTGACAAACCAGACTCTAAAGGCTGTCTGGGAGGGAACGAGTGAAGAGGGAGTTTCAAACTGACAGTTTAAAATATGAATCTAATAGAGCTTGTCCTATCTGAAGTTTCCATTTTGATATGCTGACCTTTTCTCGATCTTCTCCTCTCAATTTATGCTCTTTCATCCCTGACTATAATCTCTTCTCATGCCAAATACTTCTCTTGCTATCCTTTATTTCACTTTTCCTCTCTACATCTTTTTGAAGTGACAAACCGCTTGCAGCTTTCCCCTTATTTCCGCTCTCTGGTCCCTCATTTGTCTTCTCTCTCTTTTCTGTCTAGTCCCTTCTCTGTTGCATTAACTACATTCTCCTTTCCTCTTTTCCATCTTGTTGCATTCCCTCCTCAACACCATTCTCGATACTGTATACTTTTTAATATCCTCTATCCTTCTTTTATTCATAACACCTAACCTCTCCTTTCTTTTTGTCCACCTTTTCCGACAGCACTGGTTGACCGAGCTGGAGATCTTTGCCATGATCTTTGCGGCAGCGGTGCACGATTACGAGCACACAGGGACCACAAACAACTTCCACATCCAGACAAGGTAATGGATGATAGAATCAAAAATGCATGGCACAAACTCACAGGATCAATTCTTTCATTTGCTGCAAGGGGCCTTTACATTGACACTGAGATCGCCTGCAGTGCAGTAATAACACTTGGGCGGGAAAGGAATCCAAATCAAACTGAATTCTCCTGAGAACTTAGACTGGACAGAAAGAAAGTTACAACACCTTTTACTGAAGATATTCCTCAAAAAGTTTCTTAACTTTATAGAAAAAGTCCAAATTCCCTTCAGTTCAGAAAGTTGAACTTTTAATACACTGTTTAATTCATTTTTTCATTATTTACTTCCCTGTCAGGATGCTTTTTTTGTAAAAGGAAATACAACCTGGGCCTGCATTAGTGAAGAGATGGCAGAGTGGGGCTGCTACGCACTGCTACACAGGGAGCGCATCAGAGCTATTGGGGGTTTGTTGCTTTTCTCAAGGGCACCTCGGCAGCCCTCAGGAAGTCCACTTGCGTCACTCCAGCTACCAGACCAACTTCCATATTTTGGTCATTCGTCCTTTTGACAGGGCTCCAGCTTAGATTCAAACAAATAGATAAGAGCTTGTACATTTTTCCCACATTTTTAGCTCGTCAGAATTTGGCATGAGTAATGTCTTTGTAAGCAGGCCAAGAACGATTTTATAAGCAACATGAACTGATTGTTGTTTGGTTTCCCTGGTAGGTGCTGAACCCTTTTTTCTACATATTTTATTATAAAAACCAGTTTACATTGGAGATACCGCAGGCAGAGAGGTGAAATAAAGGAAGGAACTCCTGGTCTGGACTCCTTCTTGTTAATCATTTTGTGACACCTTTTTTCATTAACATCTCTCATCTTTAATTAATTCTTTGTTTGCCTGTGTGTCCATAAAATACCAATTAGAGATGACAACTTTGCTTCCTCTTTGACAGGTCAGACACCGCCATCCTGTACAATGACCGCTCAGTGCTGGAGAGTCACCATGTCAGCGCAGCGTACCGGCTTCTGCAGGATGACGACGAGATGAACATCCTGTACAACCTCTCCAAGGATGACTGGAGGTCAGATAGACAGGAACTAAGGCAGACAATGAAATAGCTGGGGGACAGCAGAGGGAAATGAAACTCAGAGATGAAGTGGAGAACAGAGACAGGCGAGACAAGTAGAAACCAAGCAGTTCCTCAGTTTACAAGTTTATCAAATTTCAAAGCCTAAAGTTGCCGTTTCTATGATTTTCTACACAAAAATTAGGCCGCGTGAAGTTGGATTTCCTCAAAGGTCAAAGAACTTTGTGATAAACAGACCTCTTACATGTTATAATACATTTAAGGAGAAGGCAACCCAGTTTCTTTCAGCACTTGCTCCACCATGTCAAAGTACATGACTCTATAAATAACTTTAAAAATAAAACTGATGGCTGCCTTCACTTACTTTATTTGACTTCCATAATAAGTGGATTTTATTTTTATTAAACTTTATTTATCCCCCCTGCGTCAATTCAAAGGCACAGAGAAGCATCAAGCGGTCGACCGCAAGAGCAGCGACCCGCATACACATTCATACGCCACTGACGTAACAATTCAGAGTGAAGTGTCTTGCCCAAGGACACATCGGACATGTTGCCTTTGACTTTACCTTTGAAAGTTCATCATGCAGCATATAGCACATGTTTTCCTCTTGTTTGTCTTCATCCAGAGAGCTGCGGGCTCTGGTGGTGGAGATGGTGCTGGCCACAGATATGTCGTGTCACTTCCAGCAGGTGAAGGCTATGAAGAACTTCCTGCAACAACCAGAGGGGTCAGTCACTTTTCTGTTTAACTGCTGTTCATACTCCTGTCTTTGCTCCAACAATTTACATCCTCATTAGCCCTGACTCGTTTGCTCAACACCCGCTGTTTACAACTCAATTAACCCTGCCCTGAAGGGTGCACTCGAAGTGGATAGAACAAACATTACTGTTCATATCAAACAGACATTTCCAAACAAACAAAGGATGGTATCTGTTGCTCTGGTGTTGTTAGCTCCCTGTATAAAAAATACAGTGTTTTGTTTCAAATTTGTAACAAAGGTCATGAATGAAACAGCACAGGTACACAGGTATACAGTAATGTAGTACAGAAGGCCCTCTAAGGCACAAACAGTGGATACTCTGTGTTTCTGTTCTACCAGTCACACCAGATTTAGCATGGTGAATTTATTAACACACCACACCGAACAAAACAGCCCGTGGTAGAAATGTTGTTGGCAGGTTTTTCTGGAACATTGTAAGCTACTACAGCAAGAATATATTAGCTCTTAACAAACTGTTAATTGTTTCATTGTTTTTAATCTGACCTCGTCTTCTATAGCAGCTACAGATACCTCTAAATGCCTTTCCAAAGAAACCAAATTGAAAGTGCCAAATGTGCTTGACTGTCGCTGTATCATGAAGAAATAAGAAGACAAGTCTCCGACTACCTCGAATTGCCCAAAATCTAATAAACAGTAGTATCAGTATACACTCCGCATTCGAGTAGGTGAGTTCTCGTGACCACAAAACACAGCTTAAACCTTCAGATTGCCACACAGTAAACTCCTCGCCTCAGTGACATATTTTGTGATTATTTTGATTCTGGCCCCCTGGCTGCAGAATTTACACACGATGTGTTTAAGACGGAGAACAGTGGTGCACTTTGGTTTCATCTGTACCTGTGGCTCCGAAGGCACATTCATGTTCTGAGGTTGCTTTCAGAGGCAGGTTGAGCATTTGCAGTGAGAAATGCAACAAATGATAGTCGATTTGTGTTTTAATGTCTTTGGCACTTGTTTATTCAGCATTTTGGGGCACTCTGTAGTTGAGCTTTTGTCCCACGGAACAAAAATAGCATGAATATTACATGAAACCAATCTCGTTGGACAGAAAAAGGTGGGTTTTTTTCCATACCATTGCCCAACTAAAGTTACTGACCTCACCACAACTACTTGAGAAGTTTTATTCACGAGTATTACATTTTTAACTGATCGTAAAGCGTGTGACTGGAACACCTGGACAATAAAAGAGCGGCGTCTAAGAGCTGTCTTTGGGCGTGCTGTGTAACTGGGTAGGCTCTACGTGCACAGACAGAACTGCAGCTTGCTAACAGAAACAAAAGAGAGCTCATGAAGGGATGAGTCACCACTGCACATGTAGCTGATACGATTGAAAAGTCTTTGACCTTCAGGTTATTCTTTTCAATGGGATAATACACAGTGAACGTCACGAGTCACGACCAGAGAAATGCTGGAAAGGCAGTGATACGGTGATAAGTTCCATCCTGGTAATAGATGTATGAATCAACAACAGCATGCTATATACACCTCACAGAGTGCTGGCTGGAAGGTAATCATCAAGGTACGATACAGCAAAGTATACACTTGAAGGAGAGGTCGCAGTCTGCAGGAAGCTGTAACGCTGAATAGACTCTAATGTGCAGTAATTCAAACCAGTGTGTCCCCAGGCCTGCTTAGAGCGCACTTTAAGACCCAATCTGCCGCAAATGAATGAGGGGAAATTTGAGCCAGTCGTCCTGACCTCTGTTTAACCTTTTGCGGTGTGTGTGCGTGTAGCTCTGTGCGACAATGTGGTTGAGTGTGTTGTCTTTTCGCGTATCTATTTTCCATACCACTCTGTGTCTGATAGTTCATGCTTCGGTCCATTAAAGATGATATTTTGATACGGTTATCAGGTGATATCTCAGACACCGGCGATGTCTGATGAGGTGAAATGAAGCGTCTTCACACTGAGCTCCAGTAGAGAAAACCGATTAGCGTAATGGAGACCTTTTGATGGAAGAGGTTTTATTTTTCGCACTTTTTGTATGGAGCTGTTTATCTTCTTTTTTTACAGCTCATAATTTTGTGTTTTTTATGCACTTGCTAATAAATGTCTTGGTGTATTTCAACATCTGTTTGATGAGCATTTGAGGAGGGGTATGTATTTTAATTCACCAGTTTGACACATGGAGTGCACATTTAGTGCCATCAGAGCACAGAAAAGATGTATCATTGTAGGCAAAGAAAAAAAATGCTTTCAAAAATACAATAATTAGTATTGACTTTTGTGCTATAGAGCATAAATGTGACCAAAACCACATTAAGTTGCCACACTGTAACACAGGATGACATGTTTCCTTATCAAATCAAACACAAATTCTGTGGTTTCCTGGGTTTGGAAATACTCCGGACCAAAAGTGTGATAATACAACACTTCAAATCGACCCTGAAAAAGGGACTATACCACTGTATGTTTAAGTGGTAGTTTTAAATAATCTTTCCAACCTTTTGAAGAGAGCATGTTGCTGCTTAATCGAAACATTTCAATAAAAATGTCTAACTTTTGCCTGTGTGCCCCTCTACTTTACTTCCTATGTGATGATTTGTGAATTAAATGTGTTTTTAACATGCGACTGCATTGACTTTGACTTTTCATTAGGAAAGAACTTAATAAGGCTAAATAAAGCACATACAAATAAAGTAATACATTTTAGTGAACAGTTGAAACCTGTTGGTTTGAGGGCTAAGGTTTCAGAATTCAGAAAACAAACATAGTTCCATCTTTTCATTGTGTTTGTTGATCAGCCTCTTCCTTTAGGAATAAATGATAGATAGATAGATAGATAGATAGATAGATAGATAGATAGATAGATAGATAGATAGATAGATAGATAGATAGATAGATAGATAGATAGATAGATAGATAGATAGATAGATAGATAGATAGATAGATAGATAGATAGATACTTTATTGATCCCAAGGGAAATTCAAGCAGACCTGCACACAATTTGTTGTGCATTCAAACATTTCAATACAGATCTATGTTCTATGCATTTTGCATATCAGCAGCCTGCAGCAGTGGTGATAGTTTAATCAGCCCGCTGTTTTGCACCAGTGAGCATCTTATTTAAAATCTCATGCCCCTCTTCAATATCTTGATATCTTTATCTGGTTCACATGATTACATACTTTGCACTGACAGGATTTATCTATCTTAAAGCAATAGCCATGCTCATAGAAGTCCCAAAGACAAGGTAAAACCAGGACAACAACCCTGGATGGGCAGTACTGGTAATATTCAAAACATGTACAGGACATATTTATAAAAGTGATGGGTTTTTTTGGTTGTGATTTTTATCGATGTTCTTGAAGAGAAAGCCAATTTCTTATGGACAGATTGCTAAGGACATATCTGCAGCTGTGCCACATGTTTCTATGATTGACCTCGCTGTCTTCAGGGACACTCAAGGTCTTAGAGAATTTCTTGTATTCCTTGTGCGAATTACATTTTCCAGTGTCCTTGTTGCAGATATGTCTGGAATCTTTGTTTGGCTCACAGTGCAGTCCATGCCAGGAATTGAATAAGCAGGATTAGGGCCGAATGTTTACAAGGTGTTTTAACCCTAAAATCTGTGGTTATACCTTAAATAAACTAAGGGAAAACAAAAAAAAACATTGAGTAACTGCTTTAATGATTATGGCACAAATGTTAAAGGGTTTAACGCAATATTGTTAAATAAAAGAAATCAAACTTGATTTCAATCTTATTAAGAGAGGAACTGAAAAAAAGGATGTGTGATTGAAAGGATGCTCCGTTCATACATATACTTATTCATTTCTTATATTCTTTCTTTTGCAGCATCGACAAGCCCAAAGCTTTGTCCCTGCTGCTGCACACGGCAGACATCAGCCACCCGGCCAAAAGCTGGGACCTGCACCATCGCTGGACAACCTCCCTGCTGGAGGAGTTCTTCAGGCAGGTGAGTGGAATAAAACATGAGAGCCTACTTCAATGAATATTTGAGGTCCTTACCTGCTTTATTACTGTCATGATATGCCTATTTGTAGTTTTTAGAAATGTTTTTTTTGTTTTTAGGGAGCCTTTGATATAATGTGGCTAGGGACAACAGGGGAAAATTAGCCTTTTTAAATGACTCTGGCATATTTACTGGAATGTTTTTTTCAATATGCACTGTCCCTGTAAAATAAAAAGATATATACAGTATACAAAGCAATGAGACTCAACATTGAAATTATCTGATGTTTCCCCTATAAGTGCGCGAGAAAGCAATGAAGAAGAAAAAAGATTAAAGATGGACCCACTTAGTTTTGAGTGTTAGGGGGCTTCAACTGGAAAACCAGAAGAAATGCAGGGAAGCATTCTAGGAGCTGTACTTCATCTATATATCCTATCTCCATTTCTGTCGATGCAGTTTTTGGGGATCTTCAGATTTTTTTTCCATCACCTTTTGAATAAGTCAGCTGAAAAGTTATGATCCAAAGTCCAATCCTGACCTTGACATTTTAACTGTGCTTTCCCTGCTATGTGAAAATAATGCACTCTGCTGGAGCAGCTGTTAAGTCTCGGAGGAATTGATTCTTTTTCTTTTTTTCTTTTTTTTTGGATTTCCCGGGATCGCTAAAAGATGAAACACTTGATGTGTGGTCGAGTTGATTCTTTTTTTTCTCTTTTCTTTTTAAAGAAAACTTTAACTGCTGTAATCCGACCCTTTGGTACAGATGCTTTTAGGATTGAACTACCATGTGTTTCTTTCAAACAGAATAAGACCAAGACTAAGCTCATGATCATCAATGAATGATTGTTTAAATACAGTGCTTAGCCGCAACTCTACCCTTTAAAACACTTCACACAAGAGAGATATTCAGTCCTATTCATAAGTTTAATTGCAGACACTGTGCTCTCTGTCGAGTTCAAAAATGATGACATGACAAAGCATCGCTGCAGATTAAAATGGAGAACATTATCACTTTGATAAAACAATGCATGTGTTATAGATAATCATTTGTGTATTTGTAAATGACAACATGAAAGACAGACGTTTAACTGGTGCTGCATTGCTTTCATCTCTTCCATTATTAATCCACATTGTTCTCATTATGGGTGCTATTGTTATTGTTGCTGCTTTCACCAGGCCTTTGTCTCTCAGCATATGAATTGCCGATAAATAGCTTCTCCAGAGAACATTGCCTCCCGACTCCACATCTCATCTGTTTGTGACAAATCAGAGGAGAAAATGAAACACATTTCTGGCCCAAAAGCACTCGGGGCGAAGGGGGCAGACAAATCCAAAAGCACGCTGATAGAAGTTGGTTGTTGGTGTGCAAGCGGGTACTGTGGGTGTGTTTATGAGATTCTGTCAGTTGTGTTTGTAAGATGGGGGGGGGGGGTTTGCTGGTAGCCAAAATCTGAAAATAGTTCTGATTGAGGTCACTGCTGTATTTTCAGGGGGACAAAGAATCCGAGCTCGGCCTGCCGTTCTCTCCGCTCTGCGATAGAAAGTCCACAATGGTTGCACAGTCCCAGATCGGTGAGTGCCTACTTTACACATCACCTGCAAAGTGCTGCATTCCTGGTTGAATATACAACTCTACTTAGCTCCAGCATGAGTTTAATTTGGTTATAGCTTAGTGGTTGTTTTTGTTTCCAATGTACAAAAGTTCTGTAGTTCTTGAAGCGGCGGCCCAGAGTTTGTTACTCCTTTCCTTCATGGCATTCAGCCTCCCTCTCTCTCTCTCTCCCCCCAGTTTGTGTCATCTTATTGTTCTAAAAATGTACTGAAAAACAGTTCAACCGTTTAAAGCATGGTCAGAAATCACACGATGATGAGAACAGTCAGCCTCTGTTTTGTTGTTTTAAAAAAAGATTAAAACATGCTAGTCTTACTTTGCACACTGCTAAATCAAAGCAGCATGTTAGCATTTAACTGTGTTGTTTTCCACTCGGGGAAAGCTGTGTGCTGATAAAAACACGAATGTTCGTACCCTGGTCAATGCACATCAGGGTTTTTATCAGCTTCTAGATTGTTCCATCTGTACTGTAGCAGCTGCACCTCTAACTGTTCAAAGAAATGTTACACACACAGCAAATACTACTTTTAAAAGTTACACCTCTGAGAGTGAAATGAAGGTTGCCTTGTTTGACATTGTTAACATCTGTGGGCTATGCATGTTGCTTAACTGATTTTTTGAATGTAAAATTGTGGCAATATCTTTGGCCCAATTTTCTTTCCTCTATAGATTATAAATCACAACTTTACACTGATTGTTTTTGGCGTGGTCTTTGTTAAAAAATGAATTAAATCAAGACTAAATGCATTTACTGACGTCGTGTTGTGACCTTTCTAAAATCTCCGTCGCCAGGCTTCATAGACTTCATTGTGGTGCCAACCTTCACTGTACTGTCGGACATGATGGAACGAATCGTCACGCCGCTCATTGAAGAGGCCTCCCATGCGGGCCTTGCTGGCTTCCGACGCTCAAGGTGAGTTGTGGCACTCACTCCTTATTTGACCTTATTTGCAAATTAAAGTTTGATTCTGCTCAGTAGAGCGACTGAGCAGAAGGAAGTATGTAACTGGATGTAAGTCTGAGCGGATTCAAATCAACCAGCCTGGTCAATCAAGGATGGAAAATTCACTGTTTTCAACCCTACACACCTTCTGGGTAACTGCTCACTCAATGACGTGATCAAACCACAACAGCTCCTGTGCAATAGCAGCATATCTAATGCAAGTATGGAAAACAGCAGATGAGTCCTCCATGGGTAATCCATTTCAGTGCGTGGAAATGTCTCCACCTTTCATCAGGCAGAGCCATACACCTTGAAATTGATATTTTAGAGATGCTAACCCTGCCGTCCCTGATCCACAGTGAGCCTCAGTGCGGGATCAGCATACACATTAGCCTCTGGAGATGCAAAATGAAATGATTTTGTCTCCACTGGCTTAATTAATTGGCTTAGTTCTTTTCCTCCAGCCACTTACTGAATCCGATATGTGCAAGGCTTTGAAACCAAACAAATAAGAAAGTACATTCCACTTGCTCTTGTGTAACTAATAATTAAACTCCCAAGAGAAAAATGATTTAAAAAGTTTCAGCTGCACTTCTTTTGAAACTTGTGTATATTCACCCGAGCTCACACGAAAAGAAAGCTGCACTTTGGGAGTCTGGCTCTGCACCTGCACATCAATACCACCCTCCACAGTGACAGTCATTAGCATCACTCCGTGGGCCTCCAGTCGAGGCTATCCATGTGGAAATCTCAGATAGTGTTTCTACTCGTGCAGCCTCCTTGTCTTCACACACACCTGGGTGCTCAGGTGTTTCCTTTGACTGCTTCTTCACAGCATAAAGCTGCTTTCAATCTTCTCTAACTTTATCAGCTCTCTCTGTCTCTGGTTAACCCTTCTGTCTGTCTTTCTTTCTTTCTTCTTCAGAGTGTGGAAGAATACGAACTCTAGTGGAGTTTTTTTAAACCAACATTATGTACGGACAGCAATGTCAGCCTGTGGGTTTGTGGGATCACTTTAGTCCTGGTTAATATATCTATAGGCCTACCGCCTTTGAATAGATGGTCATGCGGATGTTCAGTTTGATTTCAGATGGAGCTGTGTCTGATTCAAATGTCTCAACATTGTCAATGGATTTATTGCCTCCATCAATTTGGCATTTATTTAGTTTCAATTTTCAGCATTTGGCTTAGATACCCCTCATTGTATCTCGGCAAACTCTTAAGGCTTGCGCCATAACAACAAAATACATGAAGTTTTGGTCTTTATGATAATGAAACGGTTTGTATGATATACCTGGATGTCTGACTCTCCATCAAACAAAAAAATAAAGTGTGTGTTCAATTATTCTGTTTATTCACAAATAGCCTCAAAGTGATTGAATTGCAATCATCCTCAGCTGGTCTTTTTATTTTCTGCAGATAAGCAAAGGTAGGCATGCTAACAGCTGCTAAAGATGAACACATTTGCATTGTTATTGTGAACATGTTAGCATGCTCACACAAAAGGATGCTTTTTTCAGTACAGCTGCAGAGAGCTGTAGACTCTAAGTCTTGTGTCACTTCTACATTTCTTAACCATCTTAACTTCCCATTCAGTCTAAACAGTATTAGCTCAGAGGAGACCAAGAGGCACAGCGTGAAGAGCATAGGCTCTGACAGCAGCTCATCGGGACAAGGCTCTCTGCTGACAGTTGACCTGAAGAACTTCAAGGCGTTGTGGAACGAAGAGGTTTATCAGAACAGAGAGAGATGGAAAGCACAAGCTGCTAAAGGTACAGTTCACTGTCCATACAACACAACGTATGATTTAGTAAAATGATGATGACGATTTGGGGACTCAGGGAACATTATTGCCTTGGTAAAAGGGATCTGTCCAAACAAATCCTGCAGAACGTGTGAAATTGGCTTACAGAGTTGTGATGCTCTTAGCTTCCTCGGAGGAGGATTCTGACTGACCTGTAGTAGAGAGGGATTTGGTAGGATACACTTGTATCTGTGTCTAAGCAGCCGCATTAATTGTACTGTGAAGTTTTTTAAGGTGGTACCATTTTGTAACAGGAGGTTAAAGAGGATTATAAGTCATATCAGTGATAAGCATACAGTACATTCTGAGTTGTTTAGTTTGAAACTGTTTATAAGAACAAAGTTCAGATTTGCAGGTCGTAGAAATTAATTTTAAGGTTAAACAGAGTCAGAAGTTTCAACTTGTCCACTAACTGAAGTGATTGGGAAGCTTATCTGCATGCTCGCCAGAAGTGGCATTTTCTCCTGACAGGATACTTGAAAGATCTAGATTACTCTGATTGGTTGCTCATACTTCTGTTTTAAAGGCAATAAGTCCCAACTTACACAAATCTGTTAATGTAATCCTTGAGAAGTTTCAGAAATCTGCATCATACACTACTACTTCATACACATAGACACACAGACTGCCTACTACACTAGTAGTATGTGTAATGTGAGTAAATGCAAAAGATACCTGGATGTGTACTGATTCAGAAAAAAATTCCAGTATGCATCAAACCAGTCTCTCTCGCGAACTATTTACCACAATGCAAAGCACCGGGTTAGAGATCGAAATGATGGACCACAACTGCTCTCATAATGGGAAATAATCACAATCAGACCACGCCACACAAAGATACTGCAAATGATCTTTGTCAATCCTCAAAATGATGAAAACCCAAATAAAGAAGCGGATGCTACATTAAGGTGGTGTTTGCCATCAGCTGGACTGTTGTTTGCTTCCACATGCCAAGAACTGAAACGTAGAAACTTCCGTATGCAGCACATAGTACTACGTTCAATATTATTATGCAGTTCTGCAAAGTACATGCCTTTTCAAAGTTAACCTGCCTCATTGTTCCATTTGACCTCAGAAGCAGAGGAGAGAGCTAAAAAGGAAGCGGAGGAGCAAGCCCAGCAGGAGGAGGCTATGGAGCCACAAGAGGTCCACACAGAATCTGAACAGCTTGAACCAAAGGAAGACAAACTGGAGGAGGAGGAACCCAAGCCAGCAGAGGCCAGCAGACCACCCGAGGGAGACACAGGGGAAACAGAGCAAGGAGTCCCGTCTGGGAGCGCCGCGCACACTCCACTGCAGAACGGTACATCCTTTTAATGGGGTAGCCCAGAAGCTTAACATGATGTGACATATATGTTTGGTCACTCAGCAAACCTGAGTGAGTGATAGAGCTGCAGTACATTTTTCAATAGTGCTGTCTCAGAACTGTTTTCATTTCATTAGATATTTTCTCAGTGAGTCAAGTTGGAGATGTTTGTACAAACTCCATGAAGGCGAGAGGAAGCGTTGAGATTTTCATGTCCTTGTTTGGATAGAATCCAGTATGTCCCTCAGTCCGTACGATAAATGACCGAATAAACGCTCTTTTCAGGAGAGCTGTCTGAAGGAGCGTTATCTCCAGAGGCTGACGAAGATAAGAACAAAGGAGACAATGGTGAGTTTGTTACTTATCGCTCGATCAGAAGACTTATCAGAAAAGAAAAAATCCGTCCTCGGAGGAGTTTTCCTCCTGGTCAGATTGTTTTGTATAATCGGATAATGAATGATTTGCTTTTCTTTTTGTGTTTTTTCCAAAGCAGAGATAGCGATGGAATAAGCTCACTGTGGAGAATCAGAGCAACACTGTTGCATCTCTGCGGCGATGCTGTCATTCTGAATCTGCACGTTTGCAGGAGAAGCTAGAGTCTCACCATGTGAGGGCCATTTGTTGAACTGTGACGCCCTCTACAGGACACAGAGAAAGTGACGCCTTCACTTGCTGTTTGTTTTCTTTCACTAACCTGTTTTTGTCTCTCACCATGTTAATACTCCCATGCTATTGTATGCAGAGCGCGTGGCTCTACCCATGTGCATTAGCCCCTCCTCCTGCTCACTGATTATGGCGATTCACAGAAAGTCTCAATGACCTTAATGTGGTGTGGGAGAAGAGGAGCCTTTGGAGGACTGACTCTGAAAATGTTGCTCTTCTTTAATGTAAGTCGTATGTGTACTCAGCCTCTACAGACATGTAGCCATTGTCCCACTTTTCTTGCTGCTTTGCCTCTCTGTCTGCACATTTGAAATGGATTTAGCGACTCTTAGACAGTTTAGTACAAAGCTTATTTAAAGACATGAGGTTAAGAGTTTATTTTCCTCCCCACTCCATACAACATAGATACAGCATTGGCAGATAGATGTAAAGCAGCATAGCTTATGATAATAGACACGCTGCACTGGGGTTAACTCACAGGTTTGTAGCACAGCTATGTTATTTGCAAGTACTCCTTATACAAATACATTCTAGAGTCAAGTGTCTCTGTTTCATTGTTTGGAGCTCCTGTCCCTTAAGAACCAGTTGTGGCTCCTTTTTCTTTTTTCCAATTCACAATGTTTACTTTTTTAAAATGCTTTTCTCATATATTGTGCAATCTAATATGTTGTTGTTCCTCACATCCACGTGCATATTGTTAGTTGTATGTTTTTGTCCTCCTTAATGTATATAATGGACGTTTGTATATGTAGGGATCTGCAGAGGAGTAGAAGTCCTCTGAATCCACAGCCCACCAGTGGATATTTTTATGGATATGATGTAAGATAATGTAGTGAAAATGTTTCCAAAACATAGAATGCAACTTTTTGCAATTCAAACATATCACACAAATAAATGATTTTCAGTTTTTGTAATGTATACACATCTTATTGTTTACTTTTTGTTTTGTTTGTTACATTCTTGTTTCTGTCCAGTAAGAACCCTGCTCTAGATGTTTCCGATATCAACGCTGTTTGTCCTTCGTTTGTCAGAAAAAAAACTTCTTCTTGATGCCTTCTTAAATAGATTCAAGCTGTAGCAGAGAGTTAACATTGTCAGAGGAAAACCTTCTAAATGTACGTTTTATTTTGAAGTATGGTTATGTTACAGCAGCTTCCCCTGTGAGTTCGCTGCTGTGATGGTCAAATCTACGTGTTTACAGTATGCTTGTATGCTAGACTGTTGAATCCATCATGCTTCTGTTGTGATGCATCTGGTCTAAGAGTCCAAACACCTTCTGCTTCTTGATGGTTTGCCTGTTTTTAAAGGCTTGTAATGTTGTGTATAGGAGATATAAATACTGCTTATAAGCATATGTAACATATTGAACCTCTGCAGTGCTGGTTCAGCTTTGAGTGTATACTTCATATGTAAAATTAGAAGAAGAATTTGGCAGTATTTCCATAATTATGGATATATTTTCTCTAAATTCGTGCACTTTTTTTTTTTTTTTTTTTGAGGGGAAAGATCCTAAAATATATTGTGCCAAGATCAAGGACTTGGCATATTTTATTTTAATGCAAAAGTGAACTGCTCATATGTACACTGTTACATTTCTCTAATATTGAATGATTACAGTTTAACACCTAAAATATGTTGGTTTGGGGTTTTTTTCAAACTGCCGGAGTTTATTTTTGAACCTTTTTAGTTTTGACACACTTTGCCCATTTTTATATCTCAACAGGACATTTGGTATCATGCTTCGATATAAAGCAGTTTATGACAAAATGCTACTTTCTACCGAAAAAACACAGTCAGTGGTAAGAAAGCCGGCTGGCTGAATGTGTGCCTATATATGTACCGTGCATTTTACACCTTTCACCTGTAAGAAAACTAAAGTTGTGATGTCATTTGAATCTGTACTGATTCACTGGAAACCAGTAAATATCTTCTTATGATTCGTTTCATTTTAGTAACTGTAAGAAAATCTGTGGGCAAAGTCAGCAGTTTGGTGTTGAAGAAGTATTTATTATGACATGTTTCTTTTTATTTGTATTTAGAAAATCTGTTTTAGCTGCTCTCTTGTTCTTGTTTCTTGTACCAGCTGCTCCTTTTTTTTTTTTACTCTGTGAATGATGTCCAAATCATGTCTTCAACATGTAATGACTCTTTTTTTTCTTATTGTCTCTCCACTTTGGTTTTCTTGTTCCTTGTGTTTTTGTTTTATCCACCAGCTTTGAAGTCAGACAAATGAAAACTGTAAAAACAACAGTCATAGCAAATTAGATTTTAAATACAATAAAAAAAAAACATTGCATCCTGAAACAAACTGCCTGAAACTTTAAGCAGAATAGATGTTCTGCACCAAGAGGCCGACACTTGTACAGTCTTGTAGTTTGCTCTATCTTTCACCTGCTGCTGCAATAGGCTGCTCTCTGAATATTTAACAAGAATTTATATTAACAATAATCAGAAACATAGCTGTATTTATGACATGTAAAGACTTCTATTCATGGTGTTTTGTAATGGTTACTATGGAACACATTCTCTGTTGTTTGTTTGTTTAATGCTTTGTTTATTTGTTTAGTCTGAATAGCTCTGTAATGACTGAACTCAAACTCCTCTAGTGGCTGAGGTTTGATGGATTTAAAATGTGTGTTCGTGTGTGTGTGTGTGTGTGTGTGTGTGTGTGTGTGTGTGTGTGTGTGAGAGAGAGAGAGAGAGAGAGAGAAAGAGTCAGTTTGTATGTGTGTATGTGTATGTCTTGTGTGGGTGAAACAGCTGAAAACACTGAACGTGCATTTCTGATCTCCTCACTGTGATCTGCTATATTGATGAGAGTGATGATGACATGAATGTGTGTGGGTGTGTGTATGTGTGTGATTGATTGATAGATAAACTAAAAGATGAAGTGGAAGGTAATATATTCTCTCCCCTGCAAACAATAAACATCAATAAACATCAATAAAATCAAAATCATTAAACGTGAGCAAATTTTCCACCTTCTCAAACGTAAAATGTAATCCATCAGACTGATAACGTACAGAATTGGAAATTTAAAGTTGTAATTGGTATTTTGGCCTAAAGGTTAAACCATTGAACACATGACAGTGTGGTGATCAAACTGCCTACACTCCTCAGGCCAAGCCTCCACTACTTCCTTGAACAACAGAATGACTGGAAGAGAGTGTGTGTGGGTGTGCATGTTTGTGCATGCTTGTGTGTGTCACTGTCCCATGCCGGCCAGGCGGCCGCGTGTGCCACCACGCTCTGTGACTGCACAGCTGTATCAATAAATCTGGACTCAAAGGGCTCAGATCATGTCTGCTTGTCTTCATTTCTACAACATCACATTCATGAAAATAGTTTATCGATAATAGTGATGTAGACTATTTAAAACAAAAGTACATTTCCTAATCTGTACAAAGAGGTATCTATCTATCTATCTCTCTATCTATCTATCTATCTATCTATCTATCTATCTATCTATCTATCTATCTATCTATCTATCTATCTATCTATCTATCTATCTCTCTATCTATCTATCTGTCTGTCTGTCTAATCACAAAAAAGACATACACAAAGCTGCAGATGTACAGTTAAATGTTTTTGTTGCTTGGCAACAGCTCAGTTCAAAGCTCTCTAAGAGTAGGCAGCACAAACTTATTTTTTTATAAACACATTATTATGTTTCTTGTGTACTGCTATAATGTAGAACTGTATAAATGTAATCTCACACTTGAGGTCAGGCTGTTGGACAGAATAGACATGTTGTGGTTACATTAGAGCTGTGCTGACATTTTAGTGGGAGCCTGACTGTTCAGGACTTAGCAACTGTCAAATCTTAAAATCTTACCTCTTAACCTTAACACGTGAAGACCAGCATGGGTTCGTTTGAATGTGTTCACCTCTCTTTACAGCCTGGTTGCATCTTTTTTGTGTCAGTAAAGTCTGATGCTGGAATAAACTTGCTTTTAATGGTCGAGTTTGGTGGACATGAAAGGGTAGATGACCTTCTGTACATCTATAGATGAAAGGAATGGCCTGATCTTGGTTAAATGTCTCACTTGCACAAAGCAGGACTGCACCATTTTAGCATCAAACGACAGTTCAAATACCACCTCAGTTTAGTTTATTAATGCCAGGCTGTACGACAGATCCGTCAGGTTAACATATTAGGATGTTTTCTGAGTCACTAAACTGCAAACTGAGTCTGTTTGTTCCTTTTAGTTTTAAATTCCTAAAGGACAGGACATAATCAATTAAATGTTACCATGCAGGCTGTACAACAAAAGACACGTCTGAATATCAAACTAACAAGAACTCAGTATCATACGTTAAACAAATATTTGTCATTTTGAACCAAACCAATGTGTGTGAGAGATTCATTTGATTTTTCATTGTCTTTTTTATTTTCAATTTCAGTTGGATTTTTCAGTCTAGCAATTTGATCCCTTATTGTTTCTGCGTGTTAGTAACATGTTCTATACTGGTGCAATGTCAGTCAAAAAAATACACAGTACTTTTTAAGAATCATACTGCAGTTGCAGGGAATTTTTTGAATATTACAGATTAGTGGAAACACGCAAAGTGCCCTTTTTTTTTTGGGGGGGGGGGGGGGGGGGGTAGGTTTGTAGGTTAACAGGAGTTGTTCAGACCTTATTATACCTTTGAAAAAATATTGTCTTTAAGATTCAAAGATCAACATTAAGGTCACGATTTAGAAAATTTACTTTACTCTTTTCTGTTATGATGTATAGAAAGTCACAGCCTACATTTAGTTCTGTATGATGTATCATGTCGCAATGCGTATTATCCACTAGGTGTCTCTGTTTGCCTTCAGATCACTGTGAATCTCCACAAACACCTCATCTCTCCTCCTCAGGCCTGTAGCTCGAAAGATTATCAGTGGACTCAATGAACGCCGCGTCTCTCCCCGGATAGTCTGCATATAGCTCTTTATCCTCCATACATGCAGCTCCACAAACATTACACAGAGTGCATATTTATCACAGGCAGCAGCATGCATATTCATATGCAGGTTGATGGAGCTGGTGGAGGGATGTGTACGACTCCTCAGCACTGAGCTGAGTGTCGGAGCAGAAGGCGAATGTTAATTCAATTATACGGCAGCTGTTCCTTGGTGCCCATGGCCACTGTGTTTGCACTAGAACAGAAATCTTGTATTAGGTCCCTCGCCATAAAAGACCATTGCCAGGCATGAGAACAGGGACTGCCTGTAACCAAAAGCCATTCACAGTATTTTAAAGAGACTTTAATGCTTATTTTTGGCAACAAAGTAAGATTTGTGTCCCCTTTTTTATTCTGGCTCAGTGTTGATTTACAGAGCTGTTGTTTTTGTTCATTATTCTCTTAAAAAGTCAATCTGCTCAGAAGTAAAACATGCAAATTAGTTTCTTTTTCTGGCTTTAACTCCAGTCAAAGCTGGTTGGTCAGACTCAAGTTGTTCTTGCGTCACTTTGATGCACCAAGGTTCATTTACAGGCACACATGCTTCCCATGTTTGTCTATGTGTTGCTTTGGGCTCTTTGCTTTGTGTACTAAAACACATTTTAGGGCATAAAAAAGGATAGCACATTTCAGTCCATACATTTTGGTCATTTCAGTCCATACATGCAAATGCAGACTGTAAAGACAATTCTGAAAGTGTTGGTATTCGTGCTCCAACAAACTCATGTCCCATTCTCTGGCTGAGCTCCAGAGCTACTTGGTGGAGGAAGGAATACAGTAGGGGTGGTGATGGTGTGTGTGTGTGGGGGGTGGGGGGGTGGGGGGGGGACTAGAAGGAGGGTGTTAAAGCACCCGCCAGCTCCCTGAGACTCCCTCCGTATGTGATTTAATCACACACGGAGGCCACTGGCGGGGCCTGCTGCTTCGATGTTGCTGGACCTGCTAATAAGTTTGCTTTGCTTTCATCAAAAGAAAAACAGACACACCTGTGTGAGAGATCCGCTCAAGTGCACATTTCACATGCATAATAGATGCACGCATGCTAATGTGGAGGCAGGCAAACGTGGAAAAAAACAACCAAAAAACAACACTCATTCGAGTGAGTTCAGATCATAAAGCAGAGTTACCATATAAAGATGTGATGATATGTTGACAGTTTTCCTGATTCAAATAAATAGTCAATCTCAAATACTCTTTGGTGACAACTTGTGATGTGATGCTTTTCTACGTTTACTTTTTCTTTGACATGATTCTGTAGTAAACTGGATACTTTGAGATGAGATTAATTGTTATTTTTTCATCAGCTCTGGAAAAAAAAGATGTTACACAAAACATTAAAAAAGATGTCTTTAAAGTCTGCAGTCTGCATGTTCTGTTCACAGAACAGTCCTAACTCAAAGATCATTCTGATCACCATCCTGGCTGAAAATGGGAATTTCAAGAATATTTAGCATTTTCTGTCAATCAACGAGTCAATTAATGGACCTTCTCTTAAATAAGGACTTATTAAGATATTTTTTGTGAGTAAAAAAAAAAAGATAATGCAAGTGCTAGACAATACAAACACAAGAAAGAGATAAAAACAATCAGACAAAAACAACCCAAAAAAGGAAAAAGATATCAAAATAGAGATAAAATAAGAAAAGGAAAGATGTGTTCTATAGTTAAAATGAGAGGATTATGTGTCTCCATGTGCATCTGAGAGTGTGCATGGATTTTTATGTCCATATTAGGATGAGAAATCACTCAAACGTCAGACTAACAAGCTTATCTCTTTGAGGTGTCAATTTTGGCCTTGTTGGAATGTATCCTCTAACCTGACCAGATAACAGCATGTTCCCGCCACTTACACGGCATGTATAGTCGACACTGCAGATCAAGCTGTTTAATAAAAATGAAACACTGTGTATCCACTAAAAGCAGCACAGAGCCCGGTTTCGAGTGACTGATGGAGAGCCCACAATCAAAGGGCCCTGTGGCTCGAGCACACAGTGAGTCTGGGAATTGGCCCAACTCTTAAAGAGCCAAGCTTCCCCCATCTTGACTCAGAGCCGACCCCAAATAGGAAGAAGCTATTTCTGCTGGCAGCAGAGTGCTTCCTCTCTGGAAGCCCGTCAGGTGAGGAGTCCTGACTGCCAACTGTAAGCCCCCTTAGGTGGGCTCCAGGGGGCAGGGCAGACCCCCGTCATTGTGACAGACAGCAGATGATGTACAGACTAGAGAGCCGATTCCTCCAGACAAAGATCTGCTGTGACAGTGGCTCCAGTCGACTCCACAGAAGTGATGGATTAATGAAAATACCCCAAAAATATTCAGATATAATTGCCAGGAGTTCATTTAGAGAAATGGATGGTTTAAATTATTAGGAGTGGTATTTAACACGCTTCTTGTAAAAAATCCTCACTTTTGAATTTTAGAAAACAACAAGTTAATATAAGTCTACATCTGTTGTATTCTTCCTTTAAGAATCCTATAACTAATGTAAACTGATCAAACTGGAAATGTGCTCATGAATCCTGCATTTTTTTCCTGCATGTTCAACACATTTTCATGTTTAAGTTTTCTACATATTTTTACAAATAGAAGACTTAAAATGTACAACTTCACTTTGTTTACAATAAACTATATATATTCAACCCTTGTTAACTTCATTATACTGACAGCATCTACAGAAAAAAAAAAAAAAATTGCTGTAAAAGAACCAGCGACCACATTTAAATGAACGGCTAAAAAACGGCTAAAAAACTTGTTTGTTACTTCTTCATCTTTTACTATGATTTTTGTCAAGGAAAACATCTGATTTTGTTCAAAAACCCTTTGTCCTTAAAACTCAAGGGTCAAATAATTCTTTTTTCAAAATGGAAAAATGTACCCATTTAATGGTTACATTTTGGATAAATGTTTGAAGCCTCCAGACTACAATGGATAGAGGGGACGACACAAAGCCCAAAATAATAATTCTCTAGCAACAACTTTTGGGAGCATCCATTGATTTTTATAAAGCTGTGTTATGGGTAGATTGACAAGGAACTAGGGGCACATACACTTTGTCCTTTTTTGCTTATAGGAAGGTTCCTAACTGATTGAAATGACTCAGAAGCATCTAAGTGGCAGCCATGAAAAGGGCTGTTTGGCATCTCTGAAAGCTAAGGATAGGTGGGTCAATGTTTCCTTTACAACCTCCTTTAGCATTGGATACACTGGACCATCCTTTACTATGAAAAACACAGAACAACATCATGCTTTACTGAAGACTTGAAACTAGCAATATGGAACATAAACCCAAAGTGAAAATCTTAACAGCTCAAATAAATCAAATTAGAAGTAAGGCTATTTGCTTATTGTCCTCTGTAGAACTTGCCCAGTTTTTTGCAACAGGTGAAGTCGCCCCCTACTGGTCCTTAGAAAGGATGCAGCTTAAAGATACCAAACAAATACAGACTGTTACAGATACTGAGTATTCTGAACTGTAATCAAAACTTAGAAGTAGGACATACTGGCTTCTGTGTTTATGTCTAAGAGGCCAACACTTCAACATTGCATGTCTCCTTAATGCCTGCTAATTTTATGATTTCACTCAGTATATCTTACACATTGGTCCTTTAAAGCACTGGCATGGTCCCAAAAAGGGTGTGAAGCATTGACAAGAACTGGGGTTGGGGTGGGGATTGATTGAATTATCAATGAGGTATATATTGTAATCAAATCAAGATGGCTGTCGTTGATGTGGAACACTGAATCTGCTTTATCCGACAAGGTAAATCAGAGAAGTTAAACTGTTAATACTACTCTTTGTTGCTCTGATTGAGTATAGCCTCAAAATGCTTCTTGGTCTGTACTTTCTGTTTGGTATTAAGCAAGATCACAGAGCAGTGTGTTTTAACAGACACACAATGTAATATTGGATTGGAATTTAAAGATCAAAACAACAGCTTTAAATTTGGGGAAATGAAAGATGTAATGCTTTTCAGCATGCATTAAATATTCTGGTACAATATTTAATTACATTAGGAGTGATCCAGGATAGTTTTTTCTCTCTGTTTTGCACTTTTTATGCTAAGCTAACTGTCTCCCTCAATACTAAACTGACTGACTAAATTTGTTTTTGTCATCTACAATCATTCATTCCAAATTGTGATCTACTGTATTTCAGATGTAGAATAAAGCATTTCACGGACCAAAACACCATTATGTTAAAAAAAAAAAAAAAAAACCCAGATATTTTAGCAAGTATGAAAAAGTGTAAACTTAATTTGGACTGAGTATTCAAAAATCTTCTCATAGCACTCTTTGGCTAAGTTAAGAACAAGAGATGAATTGAGAAACAGCATGACGACGGGAAGCCGAGGACAGCTGATGAGGGAAGAGGAAGAGAGATATCATATCAACACCAAGAGTGTCGATTAGGTGAGAAAACTCCATTGCAGCCCTGTCAATCACGTCGTCTCCATGCTTAGAGAGGGGGAAAAAGTGCAAAGCAAAATGCGTAAAATTTAGCAGGTCAGAAGAACCACAGGCATGACAAAAATCTCATTTTTAAACTATATTTTTTGTTCTTTGCCCTCTTGACTTTTCTAATTGTGTAGATTGATATCAAAGAAAGCGCCCTTGCTTTTTTTGCAATGCGGTAGACAGAATTTATAATCCATTTTTCACTGTAAACAGAAAGCTAAAGATGTGACTCTTGTTTAAACATAATATCTGACACATTTTTTATTTATCTTGTCGCTTTCTGGGTTTGAAAGTGTCGCATTCTTCCACAACAGATTGCTGCAGCCACTTTGAACGCGTGCGAACAGATTGTGCTTTGAAAAAGAAAACGGGTGCCTCCAGCAACATTTCACGTCTGCGTCCCATCTCTTTCTGAAAACGGGACTAACATCTTTACATTATACATCTTCAAAAACATATCCATTATTCATATCCCCATATTTTAATACTATTAGCACTTCCATGCCACCCACCTAAATACCTGACTGTTTCTTATCAAAGGAGCCTTGACAGTCAGAGTTACTTTGTTTGGGTTTAAAGAAACGAGTTGGGACTATAAAGTTCTGCAGCAGTGGACAGCCATTCAATTAAATTCTATGTGTGAGGTTGTATGCTGCTGTACAGTGGAAAATCCATGCTCTAAAAACAGGGGGAAAGGGAGTGTTTCTGAGTGTGTTATTTGTACTGACAACAGCAAACACAAAACACTCACAGATACACACACACAGGGCTCCCACCTGTGTGGGTGGGAGGTGTGGCCACTCAGCAGCTGAGTGGGGCAGCATATGGAGGTTCTAATTGGGTAGAACAGCACAGCTGGAGGACACCAGTCCAGGACCTGGCCTCTGGTAATCAGTCCCGCAATCCTCGGCCCTCCTCTGCACATCCAGCGTGGGGGGGGGGGGGGGGGGGGGTGTTTCACTGTTGTAACTAAAGGAAACTTGCCCCACAACAGTGTCCAACAACATGTCCTCAGTTTAGAATCCAGGTCATATTTAGAAGTGTGACAAAGAACTTACTTATCATAGAGACAAATTGCCTGTAGAATTGTATGTGACGTATATGACTTAGACTTCATACATTGTGTAATCACTGTTACCATAGAGACCCCAAACCATGTTTTTCCTCATCCTCATCAACAACATACCCAGAAAATGTATTAAAATCAAACTCTAACTCCTTGTCCCATGATGAGGTGTGTTAGGTCATGCCTCGTTTCCTCAGTCTGTGTCCATATTGAGCTCTTTGTGATGTTTAATTGATTTTTTTTTTTAAAGTAGACACAATAAAAGACTTGTAATTGTCAAAGTTGATTATTCTTTGTTAATTCAGTGCTTGTCAAAAGAAAGTCTTCTCAATCATCAGTGTTTTTTTAATGATGTATTTTTCTTCCAAAGTTCAAGTTCCTGTTTTAACTGATTTATTGTTTATGTTATCTTTTGAGGAATGTGATTTTCTCTTAGCCACCTGCCACCTTGTATTCTCGTGTATGTCACGGAAATTAATCCTATAAATAAGATGTTGTTTAATGGTAAATGTAGCACCAGATTGGCTGCATTTTTAAGGAAACATGAGACCTCAACCTTCATAGATTTATTATCATAATGGGTTTGTATTATGTAGCATGATTGATATGCCTGTGTGTAAATGAAAGGACCACTGGAAACATTTATTGCCAAGACGTTAACAGAATAAAACACCTGTAGTGAACATGTCTTGCCCTCTTGAACGTTCAGACTCCTACCTGCTTAAATCAAGAGAAAGAAAAGACAAGATAATGCATGAAGTGTTGCAAAATACAAATATGTCAGAGATTTAGAAGTAGCTCAAGATAAATGAAGACAAATATCAACCAATCATTCAGGGTGTAAGAATAAAAATCTGAGATGATTTAACAGCAACAATGGAAGATTATATGTATTTGGTGTCCACGTTCTCAAAATCACCTACAGTGTATTGCCTGCTTGTTGAGCTGGGAGAGCCAGCACAAGTGTCAGTGTTTGCCCTAGTTAATTTTAAATGTTCCTCTTTGTAAAGTAATAGTGAGAGACAGTTTAGAAGCTGAAAATTAACTGCTAAAGCCTCATTACAGATTCAGTGGCAGAACTTAAAAAACATGTTTGTGAGTGAATGGTGGGGAATTTAAACTAAAGAAATAACTTCTCCAAGCCTGCCGTGAAGGGCAAAACCATGTCGTTGCGCCACACTTTGACTCTCTCTCAAACCAATTCACCCTGCTCTCGTCCTCAAGACATGAACTCCCCTTAACTGCTGACATCAATTGAGAAAGGCTTGCGGCTCAGCGTGCGATCAGCGGCGCCTTCATTTGCAGCTCCACACCACGCGCTGTGCCTATAAAAGCTGATAATGTGATAATTAAAAGAGCTGACAGGCAAGAAGTGTCAGTGAGACACCCTGATTTACCAACCTCTGCTGTTTGCTATACCTCTCAAATTACAATGCTTCCACCCCCCATGTATGACACATAAAATATCAATTGGAATAATTAAGCAGGTTAGAGCCGCTGTGAAGAAAAAAGGGAGTCTCAGTGGAGAAAGTTTTGATGAAAATCATCCCCAAAAAGTAGACATCTGATTCTGACCTGAAAGGAGGATTTCTAGCAGACAAAAGATCACTGCCATGTCTCTGTCTCACTCTCTTTCTTTCTCTCTCAACCACACCATGATTTATTACCTGAAAAGACAAGAGAACTAATTAGTGGAGTAATTAATTAATATAAATTTGCATATTTGCATTTGCAATTAGTGCAGTCAACTGATTAGTCTGAGATGGGGAGTTTGACTCATCAGATGCTGGTGTGAGTGTGAGTGTGTGAGTGTGAGTGTGTGTGTGTGTGTGTGTGTGTTGGACCAGAACGATCAGCAGACCAGCTGAGGCATTTTTGGGGGGAAGGCAGAGATGAAGGGACTAGTTTATTTAGTTTTTATCGTTGTTGCTCTGTTGTGTGTTCTAACTGTCCATACCTACCTACACTTACCTGTGAACTCATGCTAGATGCTGTGTCGCACACACATCACTTTACACACTCAAATCTGTACCTTTGTGTGGTCTTTAGTGTCATCACTCTGCAGCCAAACTCCCGCCAAACAGCTGATCGATGTTGTCTAACGGCCGATACACAGAGATTGATAAATCGCTTTAATTGATTCTCCTTGCAACAAGGTCATTCACAGGCATGCATTTGTGTGTGTGTGTGTGTGTGTGTGTGTGTGTGTGTTCCACATAACTGAGGAGTGCATATACCCATATCGAGTGCCAGCTGTGCCCCAGTGTGGAGTTGGCAGCGTGCCACCGGCCTTTTCCATGGGGTGTACTTAATGTGTACGCTCCTGAGGTACCAACACTGTGCAGCCCCCACCCCGACTCCCACCCCCTGTTACGCTTACACCATCCTGTGTGTGAAGAGCCTGCAAGAAATCTCTCTACCTATTTTATACAAACTGCACTTACCAATCAATGAGGGGTTTACATGAAGAATGGCAAATTAATCTGAAACTGAATGATCGAATGTGACAGTTTTATGGTGAACAACATTTGCAGGTCTCATGTGAGGATGCGCTGATTTTCATACAGTAGTTTGTAGTTGAAAAAACATCATCTGGTTTTGGACAGTTGATTGAACAATGCAAAATATTGGATGATGTCAAAAGAACTCTGAAAATGTGGCAGACATCTGTCCCTATTTCCTGACATTTTGTTATCCAAATGTTTAACCAACTGATCATCAATCGTGATGTAAATATCAAAATCAGAGGGCCCTCCTCACCGCAATATAGGCTCTGCGTGCAACAAACTAAAGTCATGTAAAATGTTAAAACCCAACAAGTCCTCAAACTAACACAACTTCATGCAGTAACTTTCTCCAAGACACAAACATGTTTTTTTTTTCTTCATCAGCAAGATGCCATCATTTGTGTGCCAACACACACTGTTCAAAATGATCAGTTTTTCCAATTTGACTGTATAGATTAGGTTTGTATTTACACAAACATGACTTGTAAGAGACCGTGGTGTGAGCCGACTTTTTAAAGGTCAGGCTGTGCCAGTTGAAGAAGACAAATAATGGTTATGTATACGTTTGCTGAAACGACTGATGCTGTCTTTTTCTTTTAGGGATGTGGAAAAGAAATGAAATGGTAATCATTTGATAGATGTATCAATTTGCAGATGCAGACTACCTATCATTTTGTGAATAGAAAGTAATTTGTGAAAAGAAATACTAAAATGTTCACTATATGTGTCGTATATGTTAGAGAGGTCAGACTAGCCGTTTAATTCTTTATGAACAAACTTCAGTGCTGCTGTCAAAAGCAAATACAAATGAAAGAGAAACAGATGTTAAATGCGCTTTGCAGCTTTTGTCAATGTGTCATTTTCTGAAACATTTCATCTGTTCGAAATGATGCTTTATGAATCATCATCATAGTTTCTTAAAAGTCTTTTTTGTTTGGATAGTGGAAAAAATTGTTATTGTGCTTTGGGAAAGAATCTGAAAAAAGTGTAAATCCCATGTTATCTTCAATTTGTTTGTTTGCAGCATCCTGACAGATATGTGTGTAAATTGTTATTTACTTAATTTAATATTGCTGTGCTGTGATTTCAAAGGGGTGGTAATTCAAGTGTTGTTGTGTGTATTTATTTTTTTTACAGAATATTTTATGGGGTTTTTTTCTTAACACGTTTGGATCAGATTTATTCCACCATAAAGTATTTCTATCTGTTCCACCTGTTGAGAATGCCGCAGACTCACACATCCATCTTTCCGTTTTTCCCTGACATAAATACATGAATTTATCTTTCTTACACGAGGAAACAGGCAGATATTAGTTGTTATCCCTCTCCGGTCTGTGTATCTGACGGTAAACGCGGGCCTCCCGGTGCCCATTACCGGAGCTGCCAGATGATCGGTAAGGAATGGAGGTCCCATGGGACGCAGGACACGTGGTCTAGACTGCCACAAGACGTCAGCGGCAGATGGCATGGGTACCCGCTGTTGGCATGAGTGTCATTCCTCAAAGAGAGAGGGACGGGGAAGAGAGAGGAGAGAGAGAGAGAGAGAGAGAGAGAGAGAGAGAGAGAGAGAGAGAGAGCAGAACACAGCAGAGAAAAGAGGGAGTGCAGCTTTCAGCTTCTTCCTTTAATTTGTGGTTTGCAGGAGAAGAAGCAGCAGCACAGAATTCGGGGAGATACTTGGGACCATGCAAGGTGCACGCTGACCAGAGGTAGGCACATCGTTTAAAACGCATTTGTTGACCTTAAATAAACGTGATTTATTGCTTAACATATGATTTTGAGCTGTGCTTTGGGGTAAAAATGCGCAAATAAATTATAGAGAAATGTGACATTGGCCTTGCTCTCCAATGTGTTCCTTTCTCTCTGGGGATGATATATGCACAAGGTAATTAAGTGGCAACCTTCAGAAGCAGTCAGCGTTGTGCTCTGTCCTCATACCTTTTGTATGTGCTTTGATTTGTAGGAAATATGTTGACACTGCCATTCGAGGAATCTCATATGATGTGTGAGCCGCGGTTCGGTGCCAATTTTCCCCGTGAAAGCTTACCTGAGAGCCTGGAGCAGGAGCGACAACACAACCCGGAGAGGTCCAACTCAGTCATGAGGGAGGCCGAGGACGAGCTCTCCGACCGAGAGGACGACGAGAGGGAGGATGACCAAGATGAGAACGGGCACCTTAAAAAGAGAGGTCCCAGGAAAAAGAAGCAGGGCAAGGAGCACGTGGACCGGTCCAAAGTCCGGCGCCATGAAGCCAACGCCCGGGAGCGCAGCCGCATGCACGGTCTGAACGATGCACTGGAGAGCCTACGTAAAGTAGTGCCCTGCTACTCAAAAACTCAAAAACTGTCCAAGATTGAGACACTCAGACTGGCTAAAAACTACATCTGGGCCCTGTCAGAGACTCTGAGTGCAGGGAAGAGACCGGACCTCCTTGCTTTCGTGCAGACTTTGTGCAAAGGATTATCTCAGCCAACGACCAATTTGGTGGCCGGGTGTTTGCAGCTCAACGCCAGAAATTTCCTCACTGATCACAACGGTGAGGTCATGTTCTCTGGCAGGTCGCCCTACAATGCCATGTATCCGTACCCGGGTTCAGACGTGAACACGCCCCCCGGACACAGCACGAGCAGCTTGGACGGCGGCGCCAAACCTTTCAGACACTACAGCTACAGTGGCGCGTACGAGCCCTACTACGAGAACCCGTCCCCAGAGAGCGCGAGCCCGCATTTCGACGGCCAGCTGAGCCCCCCCATGAACTTTAACGGGATTTTCTCCCTTAAACATGACGATCCACCAGACTACGGCAAAAGCAGTCACTATGGTATGCGCTACTGTGGTGCGCCAGGACGCACGGCTCTGGCTCACAACTCTATGTACCGCGTCTCCCCAGAGGGCCGTTTCCCCTACGACCTGCACGTCCGCAGCCAGTCCTTTCAAGCACAAGGGGAAGTTAATGGCTCTTTCCACAATTAATCAATCAGCTGGACTAAGTTCAAGTTTTAGAAGCGATGCAATTTCCCCCTGCAGATGTTGACACAAATGGACTCCAGACACGCTGATGCACTGAGAAAAAACGCCCCTTTGAACAAGTCACTTTGTGTTAAATGGTCATACTTGTGTTTCTTTAAAAAAAAAAAAAAAGTCTGCAGATTGAATAGGATGTTTTCACTTGTTCTCGTTTTTTCCCCCACCTATATTGTGTGGATTTAAGGCAGACTTTTTTTTTTAAATCTGTAAAAAAAAAAAAAAAAAAAAAACCCAAGTGAAATCTTAAGGCAATCACTCTGATTCGTGTCGATTTTTCGTGTCCAGAAAACCGACAAAGTATACAATATTTCGTTACAGAATCTGGTTGTTAAAAACTTAAGTGCAGTTTGTAAATGACTGTGCATCACTTATCAGTCATGATGTGGGTTAGAAGGACAACTCCATTTTTTAGGATCATTTGATAGGGTTTATAGCAGTTTTTGAGAAGACAATTTGTGGCGAAATGATCATGTAAAAGAAACGAAGATAAAGTATTTTCACATTTTCAGGGAAGTTTTTCTTAATAATTGGAGATCACAGTTTCAGTCTTTTAGCAATAAAAGGTCAATTGAGCTATGCAAGCCAGCCAAATGCAATCTTTGATTTTAACATAATGATAAATATATATTTACTCATAGAGGGCGTTTTCTCATTAACTCATTTAAACGATGACACTTACAAAAAAAAATACTATGAAAAAAACCATAGGGACGTGCACGTGTTAAGGAGAAATGATGATGATGTCATCAGAAATGTCCTTTAGAAAAAAGTTTTTTGGGGGGGAAGTGAAATGCGTTTGTATTTGAGGTAAATACTGTAGTGTGATATGAGGTGAATGTAAATTATTATCGTATTTATTTATTTAAGCTTATTTATTATTAGTCCGTCCATTTGAATGTGGAAATTATATTACAAAATTATTGTGGTGAAAACAGCAGTGTTACCTTTTCTGTAAATGAACATACATTTGAAACTTTGCTGTAACGAATTCACTGCAGATGAAAAGAGGAGGACGAGAAGTAAAAATCAGTCTGTGTGACGTGGAAAAAAAAACGTTTCACATGCCTTAAAAAAGAGAAGATGATGACCATCAATATGCAACGAAATGACAGTTTTGGATAGTTTGATGTAAACTTTTTACACTTCCTGGTTCCTGCTGTGACGCTCTTCACGTGTTTCTGCACAATGTTGGTGACTGTACTCTCATAAATTATGTTGCTTTTGTATCTTTAACCTGAATGACGAATGACGATTATTGGATGGCATTTATAATTTTGGTTTCTTACACACACACACACACACACACACACACACACACACACACACACACACACACTATCTCCCTTGTGTACTCTTTACACACACGCACACATCTCTCGGAACTCGTTATGGATCGAAATCCTCGTGAAGTAATGTGTTAATGTTTTGTGATGTGTTTGTCGCAATAAAATTGAGAGGCTTTATGTTGGAGAGCAGCTTCTCAGCTTTCTGTGCGAATGATCGACAGCAGGCACGCGGCAATTACGTTTTTAAAAAAAAATAACTTGTCAGGAAAATAAATCACGATGAAAACGCCCCGGGCCTTATTTTGTTTATTTAGCCTACTCTGGAAAAAATGACTGTTTTTTTTCTTACAATCTCTGAGGGGTACAATAGGTAAGAGGCATTCCCATATCACAAACATCTAAAGGGTGAAATGTTGAATGATAAATAAACCTTGTAATCGAAGCTGTTTTTCCTAAAACATCTTTTGACTTCACATAAAGTTGGGCTTGCAATTAAAAAAAACACAAAAAAAACGTTAAATGACCAAGTGTGAAATCTTACGCAGTGTTGTAATTCTTGATCTCAAAGAGGCATGTCCTTAATTTGATTTAATTTAAGTCATCACATTGCTGATTAGTGTCACGAGGTGTTGGATGTCAGCCAGAGAGACATCTGATCCCAGTGCTCCCAGTGAGGAGAAAACACTTCACCGTCCTGCAGCACCTCCAGTTAGAGATGATCTAAAGTGCCACAATCTCTCTAAACTTAAAACAAAGTTTTCAGTGTTTTGGAAAAAAAAGAAGACCATTTTACTTTTACCTTTAATATCAGGATTTCAACGAATGCTATACGCGCGTATAGCCTATGTGACCTTCCTTAGGCTGTTTACTGTGTTAACTGCGTAGCGTGTGTGGTCAAAGAAGTCACATCAGTTTGACATGAATGTCTGTGATCGACTATCACTGAATATGAAGATGGTCAGGGCAAACGATAGAGCTCATGTTACAGACCTTATGGGGCTAACGAACTTTATGTGTGTTCATATGAAAAACGAATGTGGTCATAAAAAAAAATATTGACAAGGTAAAAGTCATTATGTTCGTTTAATTGTGAAAGTTAAATAAAAATCTTGCGTAGGCTAATATAGTGCGACAACTCACTGCGGGAACCCGCAACATAAACTCATGCATGTTTTACTTTTAGCACTTAGACCAAGTATTGTGGGACAATCACATTTAACTTCAGCTAAACCTTTGGTTGAATTTTGAACCAATTCACAAGTTAAAGTTACAACCTAATAAAAAAAAACAACAACAACAAAAACCGCTAAAGACACGTAAAGTGAAAGATGAAGGCAGGAAAATAGCCTACATAATCTGGAGGTTGGTACGGCCTGTGTATTTAAAAAAAAAAAAAAAAACTAACCTGAGGTTAAAAGAAAAACGTTTGTTCTTGAAAGTGAAGAGCTCTGGCTGTCCTCTGATCACCGTGATTGTCACTCCGATAACAAGCGTGGGAAACAATTAGTGAAGGCTGAGTTTTAGAAATGGCTAATCTACAGGGTATTCAAACAAGGGATAATTCTTCAAAACAAACACATGGAGTAGAATAACGTTTTGATACAAAACCTGTAAAATTGCATTTGAGCTTGAAACGTATGTGAAAATAATGCAAATAAGTATTTTCGTTTTTTTTCTATTCTGCCGAAGTTGAATTCTTGACAGAGAACATCGCCTCTAAGAAACACAATTTAAGGTAAACCTATACTCTCACTTTAAACAAAACTTGATCTTATTTGTTAAAATATATCGATGAATATGAAATGTAAATAGAATAAGTTATTTTCAAGCTAATTTGTGATAAACGTTAAAGAAAATTAGAGAAAAGCAAAGTAACCCAAATGGAAGCATCTAAAGAAATGCAGGTAAACTACACAAACATCAGAGTTTTCATTTGGGTGGATGAAGAATTGCTTGTATTTCTTGCATTATTTTGTTTAAGTTGTTGAATTAAATTGTCAAGACAGAAATATCTGGGACATCAAGTGGATGTGAACAGTTTCACCGACAGTGTTTGATCCCCATGACAAATTCAAAATGAACTGATATTGAAAAAAAAAGTCACAAATATTATAATAGGGCCCATGTCAGTAATGGGCCCGAAGAATCAACCTTACTTTTCTCCCAAATACTGCAACCCTGAATGTGGGGAATCACAAATTAAATTTATAGAATAAATGATCAATGTTTGGAATGTTTAATCTTCATTCCCTCACTCAACCTCATCTTCCTCTGCATCATCATAGAACTAGAGTAGCGGGTTACTAAAGGTCCCTTTGGTGCCCTAAAATCACCTCTTTAGCCCCCCACCCTTCACCAGCAGGCCTTATTTATCTTATTCACTAAAATTCCCACCTTGTCAGTCTTAATGCTTTTTCTGCATGATATGTGTGTTTGTGTGTGCGTGTACATGTTTGAATATGCATGTGTGTGTATGAGAAGCAGTTTTAAATCCCTCCTGGAGCCCCACATGGAGACTGTGGGGGGTGAGGAGGAGTTGAGGAAGGGAGGCTGGAGGGGGTGTTTCACACCCACAAGGTCTGCGCAGTTTAACGCAGGGTCAAACGTGTACACGTACCCCTGCATTCATGCAGCTCATTAAACTGTGTGGAGACAGAGCGAGGAAAAAGCGGGAGAGAGCGAGAGAGAGGGAGCATATGGCCCGGCTCTGTGTGGGAGGTGAAGGACAGGAATTGGGGGTGGGGGGGTTATATATTGTATAGGGTAGAATTTGCAGCCGGAGATGTGGTGTCATAATTAATTCAAAACAATGATGGTGTTTCTATAGGAAGAACTCACACAAAGAAAAGAGCCAGCTCAGAAGTTGAGAAAAGTTTTTCTGCAGTCACCTTTAGCACAAATTCATCTTTATATGTGTCTTATTTTGTGTTATGCTAATTTATTGAAATGAGGCGCATTTTTTTTTCCTGCAATGTCTAAACTCTGAGCACCAGTCAAGAAAAATGAAAATAATGTTCCCTGCCACGTCGGCAAGCATCCTCAAATTTTGTGCCATTCCCAAGCCCCAGATGGTGTGGGATGGGAAACGTTCCCCCATTAAATTCCTAATAATCATTTCTCCTGCGGAATCGGGGGTGGTGGCAGTGGGGACGGAGGAGGGGTGGGGGGTGCGAGTGTGTGTGTGTGTGTGTGTGTGTGTGTGTCTGTGTGAGGATTGGGTTGGTGGGTGTGTGGAGTAGAGGGATTTGGTGTTTTAATTAGACAGATTTAAGGAGCTGAACCCCCCCCCCCCCCCCCCAAAAAAAAAAAAAAAAAAAAAAGTGTGTGTATGTAGAGGGATTCATTTGTGCTTATATTTCTGTGAGTGTGGGTGCATGTGTGAAAAAGATTACACATATGAGTAGAGACGACACTCGTGTGTTTGTGAGTGTGTGTTGCAGGTCACGGCAGGGCTGATGCTGCTGCAGAGGAGGCCTGACACTCCACTACTACGGGCCAGGATCTCATTAACGTGTCAGATTGGTGGATCAGTCTCTCTGGCAGCCAGCCCGGCCTCTCATAGGAAGTACTTTCTCTCTATCTGTGAACTTGGCACCGAAAGGTTAGACAGGGTGGGAGGGAAGTGAGATGAGGGGAATAGATTGGCCTGGAGGAGGGAGCAGAAGAGAGACACAGGCATTAATTATAATATTTGGTCAGATTGGATAAATATTGGGTGAGGGATTGTGGTTAAAGGGCTGCTTTTATCCACTGAGGAGAGGAAATGAATGAGCTTTGAGTAGGAGCACTAACAGAGAGGGACAGGCTGACTTCTGCTGTTGCGCTATTTTGGAGGTGGAGATATGCTAAATATGTGACGGGAGCATCTGTTACTACATCACCTTTATACTTTATACTGTTCTTTGTCTGATTGTATGTGTGTGTGTGTGTGTGTGTGTGTGTGTGTGTGTGTGTGTGTGTGTGTGTGTGTGTGTGAGAGAGATTGAAAAAAAAAGTGTGGGGCTAAAATATGAGGGAGTATAGGGTGAGTTCAGGAGCAGGTGGGAGGCATACAGGGGTGTGATCCTCTGACACCCCAGCAACACCCTATTTCAGGGCAGCCTGAGAGGCATGTGTGGCACTGGGTGAAGTGGTTTTGATTCCCTTGACTGTGAACACAAGCATGTGCTAAGCATGACTGCACTGGGGTGTGATACTGAAAAGAAATACAAAAAGGTAGAAAGAAATCTATTTCGAGTTTCTCACCAAAACGTGTCAGTGTCTTCAAGGTCTAAGACAATACAGAACATTTCACTTGCTTAAATGTACAGAACTGAAGAGCAATTCTGGGAGCTATGGATGGTCATTTGGCTAAAATCAAGGGGTTATTGACAGACACAATGGTTTAAAAAAAAAGTTCACTGACTGTATAGAAATAATAATAATGTTAATCATGTTGAATTACTTGTGTCTGTGTAAACTGTCCATAAATATAACATAAAATAACCATCAGACAAACATTCATTTCTAGACTTGGTAATACCAGACATGCAGATGGCTTTTCTGCTTGTCTACAATAGCTAACGAGCTGGTAATCTAATTCTGTCTCTAACCTCATCTGAAGTTGGGAAATTTGAGTTCACACATGTCCTCAGAAGAAAGTTCATGGTATTGAATTTTAGTTCACGTACTTAGAAGAGTATTTTTTCATCAGGCTAAAATAATGGGCCTCCTTTCATCCCTTTCTGTAGTCATCTTTTGCTCACAAGTTTCATTTAAATTTAAGCAATACGCCATAGACTATGAAATGATTCTCTCTTTAAGGGGCACAGTCTGCCTCGCGCTCAGGTTGCACCCAATAAGAATGGTCTTAAGATTTGAGACAACACGGCTTTGAAACATAAAATACAAAGTTTGTTTCAGAGTTCCTACTCTTTGAATCTACAGTATATCTGGGGTCTAACTGACTGCGCAAAGTCCCCCTCCTCTTTCATCCAGTATGCAAAATTCCAAGTTTCTGGATAAGGAATAAGGGTAGTTTAATCAATTCTATACTTACATATTGAGATTAAATGAAATTAGAAGAAAATGTGAATATTTAATGGGAGTCTAAGAAATTATAATTGTTATAATACAGATCTCTAGATAGATAGATAGATAGACCTATAGATAGATAGAAAGATATCAGTTTCTCTCTGTGGTTCCACTGACATTAATGTTATACCACCATCTCCGACATTCCCATTTGCAAATGAGAAATCACCAACATTAAACATGTAAGAACAAGTAGGAACTTTCTCGGCTCATCTAGACTAATTATATAGCGCTTTGTGAGGAGTCATTAGGTACATAATTAACTATCTATTAAGATGGAGAAAAGAAGCCATTCATAATATCTATACTAAAATGACTTACTGCTCTTTCTTACTCATAACGTATTGTTTCATAATCTCTCCTCCTTATGATTAATAAGAACCTTGATCAACCATCCTGTAACTCATTTCCGATATAGCAGTTTCACCTCTTTGACTGGACATGGAGCACGGTCCAATAAAGAAGAAAACATCTGAAGTAGGATAGCGTTTCTTACAAATGCACCAGCTACAAAAATACCTCGCCAAACAAGAAAACACAGTTATTTTCATTCACAGAAGAGAATATGCAGTTAACATTGCAAGACGTGCTGATGAACAATGGGACAAATGACAAATGTCCCAACCATGTCCCAACCTGGCAGGAGAGTCATCTTCATCGATGTATGATCTTTAAATGAGGAGGATCTTTGTGTTTCTTTTTAGTATTCTAGTCCATTCTGCGCCATCACCAATCTGTCCCATACTGCCTTTCAAGCATTTCCTGTGGGACTCATGCTGTGTTCGCAAGGCCTCCCTCTCCCTCTTACACACACACACACACACACACACACACACACACACACACAGACACACACACACACACACACATACACACACACACACACACACACACACATACACACACACACACGCGCACCCACATACAAAAGCACATACTGTGGTGACTGCAGAGGAAAGTGAGCTGTCTGTGGAGGGTTGGATTCTTGGTGTCGGTCCAAAAATGTGTCACTCGGGACACGCATGGCCTGCTGGAGGCAGGAATTCTGTCGCTAATGGGCCCCGCAGCCGTCGGCACCACCTGGGGATATGGGAGACGGGATGGATGGATGGGGGAGGATTGAGGAGGGAGGGGAGAGGGAGGGGGGAGGAAGTGTGTTGCGTTGGTAATCAAGAGGAGGATGTGGAGTTTGCATGTGTGATATAGAAATCTGTCTGTCTATCTATCTATCTATCTATCTATCTATCTATCTATCTATCTATCTATCTATCTATCTATCTATCTATCTATCTATCTATCTATCTATCTATCTATCTATCTATCTAGCTATCTATCTAGCTATCTATCTATCATCTATCTGTCTCATTGTGTTCGTAACACTTTATAGTCCACTGAGTCGTAAAAACAGCTTGGATGTTGTTGTTTTTTGTACCTAAATCCCGCGGCCATAAAAGGAGAGTTGCTAAATTCTATTAGACATTAAGGAAGTTGTTTGTCTTCAATATGTTCTTTGAACTTGTGGAATTAATGTATTTAAAAGGAAAAGTCAACATTTTTCCCCGCCATGAAAGACAGCTTATAAAAAATATGAAGGCATAAACAGGCAGGGCAGGTGTTGACGATGCAAATGAAACGGATGACAGATGGTGAGCCTCGCGATTGCTCACTGTGCAGATAATGGATGGAGGTAATCAAATTCCTCTGAGGCTCTGGGACTTTCTTCAGAACTTTCTCATCAATTGCACCATCAAACGGTACCGTCTTCAAATATGCCCCCCCCCCTCTCCCCAGTATAAAAGAAGAGATACAGAGAAGTTACAAGATTTTAATTTTTGATTGACTTGGCCAACTTTTGCAGTAAAAGCTTATAAAAAACACTTGATTTTATTTTTGGTCTGACGATTTACCTTAAAGGCATGATGCTTATCCTTTCTCAGGATGTCCAGGTGGTGCTTCATTTTAGTTCATGTCTCTTAAACAGGACTGTGTGTGTGTGTGTGTGTGTGTGCGTGTGTGTGTGTGTGTGTGTGTGTGTGTGTGTGTGTGTGTGTGTGTGTGTGTGAGTGTGTGTGTGTGTGTGTGTGTGTGTGTGTGTGTGTGTGTGTGTGTGTGTGTGTGTGTGTGTGTGTGTGTGCGACTTAGCCGGAGATCAGACTACAAGTTTGAACAATAATGCACATAACATCAGCAGGCCAACAAAGCCAGTCTGCAGGGGCAAATCGGCTGTTTGCATCCATACAAACCTCCTTTTATGTTCTATGATGAAAGCAAAGCATCATGAAAACAAACATGTGAAATGTTTTTCTTTTTAGATTTCTCACTGGAGCAAAACAGGCTGCAGTTGTGAATATTTCCCCCGCAGTATGGTGACAGGCATTTGATTTTCATAGGGCCCAGTTTGAAGGTCAGTTTAATGGTCCATTTGTGTTTCGTATTCGTCTTGCTTCAGTGGAAGCTTCAAAACAAAGAGGGTCAGACAACGCGATAAATGAGGGGTTTTTTTATGAGCAAAACATGTCATTAAAAATTCCAGAAGTCTTATACAATATGAGTAGAATCTTTTTTTTTTATTCTCCAAAAAAATCTATCAAAGCAATTCTGGGAAAAAAAGATTTGTAAACTTGGCTTGGCTTTTATCCGTGTGGAAGACAAACACTGGTTTGTCAGACAAGACTTGAAAATGCCAATTCTGTGTCTGAAAAGCATTTTCCTGTCACAACACTCATGAGCGGCATATTAACTGCAACAATTCTCCTTCACACTTCCAGCTATGATAACAGCTTCAAGTGTCAAACATATGTCTGCAGAAAGAAGCGTAGGAGAAAGTATCACAGAGGCAAAGAGAAGAGTATGCTGAATATCACAAGTTTTTTTTGTCAGGTGATGCTGTTTTTTTATGTGTTTTTTCCTTGAATAAATGTGATAATTGCTCCTGGAAAATCTCAGGACAGTGCACCATATTGGTTACGTTAAAGGTGCAAAGAGCTTTGGCTTTGCATTCCTTTTTATGTTCCAGTGATAATGTTACTGGAGCAGCAGTTTTTCTGACAGGCTGGGAAGTTACCTGCTGAGAATTGTCTCTTTCTAACTGTGTTCAGTGGCACCTAAACTGGAGGGGGAGAGAAATTCTCGATACGGATGAGAAACATTGTTGGGGATATGTTGTGCAGAAAAATAAGTTTTTCCTTTTTCCAAATGAAGGGCACGTGCAGCCAAGTGAGTGTAATTAACTTTTCCGATTCCGTTTGGATAATCTCTCCCTCAGTTACCTTAGCGTGTGTGAAATTCCCAATTAACTCTATCCCAGCAAAATCACAAAACGACACCATGTGAAATTTCTTAATGAATTCCTTTGTCTCTGACTGGCACAGATGAGGCACGATGGAGGCACATGTACTGCGAGCGTATTAGTTAGGCGAGCCCATGTGATGGTGCCCGTTCACGGCTGACGGAGCGTTGGTATCCTCGGGCATGGCTGCCAAGCTGCCAGTCTGTGCCGTCACACCTTGCTGCCTTTAAAGATTGCCCTGCAGAGACAGGGAGGGGGTTCGGAGGGCCTCACGTTTTTAACAACACGCAGTCTGGCAACCCAGGAGGGTTTACGACTCAGGATCGGTGCCAAGAACTGCCCACCAGAGAGATGGGGGGTGAAGGGGGAGGAGGATGCAAGGAGATATGGGTGTGGGGCACACACACATCGACACACACAGTCAGGCCTCCATCAGTCACATACATGCAAGGTATGCGTGTATGAATATGTGCATATTTGAATGGACCTCTCCGACAGTTTGTGTGTCTATGTGTATAAGCAGGAGCAGCTGGGTCCAATATCAGGGTGTACATCCAACAAAACATTATGTCAAATCAATTCATCAGGCTTTCACTACGACATGTTAGGGGATAAAGAAAAGTGTGTGCACATAAAATGTACTCCCAGCATCATGTGCACACACACCCACCCACACACACTGTGCCTTTTCTCAGTAATCCACACAAATGGCAGTGGATGGCAGAATGTAAATGAGCTGGTTATTACACAGCAACGTTCATCAAGCTGAGCTGGAAAGACTTCAATGGCCCTGATGAATATGCATGCAAATTTGTTAATTAAGTTAATTATTCTGCTGAAAATTCATTTGTCTTCCCAAGGACATTTCTGCGATGATTTTAACATGTTTCCACCATTAGTCATGCACGGTGCTATCGAAAATCACTTCTGTTCACCTTTTGGAAAGTTGCGGCCAAAGAGGGGCTAGAACACCTACAAATGAGGAGGAGGAGGGACCGAGCAGGTAGAGGACAACATATGAGGGGCGTGGAGTGTGGTCGGAGGTAGACAGCAGCTGGTGCAGCCTGAGGATAAGGAAGGGTAAGCCAAAAAGCATGGTCTGTAGGATATTAGCTCAGTGGGTAGAGCATTGAAGAGTCAGCGCCAGGGCTTGTGGTCCAGTTCTTTTTGGGAACATCCAAAAAAAAATTAAATTCACACTTTAGAGCACTACGGACTAAAACTTCTGTAATGTGTTAAAGGGATACTTCACCCATTTGCATGAAGCTGTGTATCATTAGAAACATGGTAGTAGTGTTGAATGGTCATGAATCCAGCCCTCATTTTGCCCTGAGATGAGAAAAATTTGTTTTTCTTTGCCTGGAAGTTTTCTTCATGTGATGCAATATGACGCTCTTTGCATCACATGAAGAAAACTTTCAAGCAAAGAAAAACAAATTTTTCTCGTCTCAGGGCAAAATGAGGGCTGGATTCACGACCATTCAACACTACTACCATGTTTCTAATGATACACAGCTTCATGTAAAGTAGTATCAAGTAAGTATCCCTTTAAGTGAACTTATGTGAGCAAAGGGAAAGGAGAAACATCTGATGACAAGGTTTGACATTTTTATTTGAGAGCTTGAAAAAATCATAATTTCCAGGGAATACATTAGTTTTGCTTGAATACATCATGTGTTCAACACATTCATTCAATATACATTCTCATTTTTACTGTATTTCCATGTTTCCATGTATTTCCATGTTTTAGTTATGTTGTTTCATGGTTTAACTAGTTCAAGCTAAAACTGTATCAGGTTTAAAAGATCCTGCTGATCCTGATCCACACAATTTGGTTTTTCAAATGTTTAAGTGGACAAAGAAGAAAGCCACAGCAGCAGTCATGATATGGTTGGTGTTCAGATTATTCCACGAGGAGGGAATGACGCAGAGCCTGGAACCATGCAATGAACCAATACAATCACAGACTCACTGCAGGTGTAACTTCAGGAGTTTCAGTGAAGGCCCTGGCGCCTGTCTGTTTTAAAAACCTAATTTTCAGTTCTCTTTCTATACTTGCTCATGCTACATTTGAAAATTCACCAGACTACTATTTTAATTTCGAGAAAAGAATCGGAATTGCTTATATGTTTTTGACCATAGTATTCAAAAGTGAATAAAGATTGTGTCATTTTGTGTTGGGTTTTACTAGACAGGTCACTCTTGTGATGAATAAAAAAATAACATGTTGTCATGTTTAAAATAAACCTGTATTCTCTAATTTATTCCAAAACAAATGTATAGTTTTGATGTCAATATTTGTCATTTTTCACTGTTTTGGGGCACTGTAGGTTGTCTCTCAACTGCAAGGTCGAGTGTTTGATCCCCAGCTCCTGCATGTTATATGAGTCCTTGGGCTAAGCGTTTAACCCTGAATTGCTCCGGCAGCTTGGTTGGCAGCGTATGAATGTGTATGAATAGGATTAGTTGCCTCTGATGGTTAGCTACATAGCAACCTCTGCCATCAGTGTGTGAATGTGTAAGTGTGACATGCGGTGTGAAAATCCTTTGAGTAGTCAGAGGACAAGAAAAGCGCTTTATAAGCTCAACTCCATTTTCAGACATGTTATTACCTAGAAATGTAACCTCCGATGACATGGTAACACGTTGAAATGTGCGAACAGTTACTTTTTTTGTTCCTAAAACTTTTTGTATAAAATCTGACCTTACTTTCAGTCCTAATCCCATACTGTTTATAGTGATATATAAAGCATGTCATGCCTTACACGATCCTTCTTCCATCATTATCAGCTGTGCATAATCCCATAACATAACCTAAAGGGATACACAAAATACTTGTAAATGCCAATACACCTTAAAAGTTGCAAAGTGAGAGACGCCATAAGAAAAGACGAGCTACACAACAAGCCAGATGGGAAAAAGTTAGCAAGAAACATCAGGACGCACTGTTTGATACATCAAATGGCCAGTCTTACAAGAGGCAGCTATGCCTTTACAGTAGGCTTAGTGTGGCTATCCAGATGTTTGATTTGTTAATTAAGTCTCCATGGTAGTTAATCACTGTGTTCCTCCATCTGATAACAGCAGGTAAGTAGGGGAGGATGACCCTAAGGCAGGGTGTGAGATATGCAGACAGACAGTATTTGTTCGTTGTGGTAAACTTGTGTTTTGTTTTTGAAAACAACTGAGTGGAAAGCTAAAGAGAAAAAAATTAAGCTGCTATTACATCATGGCTTTAAATCTAAGAAGAGACTATTAATCGTTGTCACTTTTTAAAAAAGTTGGTCCCTGTTTTGGCTTTTTGTGATGTAGAATGTGAATCAAACAGTAGTCATTAACAAATCCTATTAATAATGAAAAAAACAGCATTATGCCAAAGCCCAAGTCCCCTCTAGTGGACAAACAAAGCACTGCAGCTGCAAACATGAAGAACAAAATGCAGCTTTACAGGTTGGTGGTTTTCATCAACTATGAAATGGACTTTTTTTATGAATGACCTTGTCACACTTCTGAATTTATGTTTGTATGATTGTGTTGTTATTAATGCGTGACGTAACGGTGAAACATGCCGTCAAATCCTTTTTTGAAACATTTTATCCCCATGACAAATTCGATCAGGATGAGTTGCATTAGGGAAATGTCATACATGCCAGTGTATGTCGTACACGGATTAAGCCATCTATATTTGTTCACTAAAACAGTTGTTTGCAATGATAAGGCTGACGCACTTAATCGATTTGCTTGCATTTCCCTGACAGTCCAGATTAACAGGCAATAAGAGTTTATTAGCAATATGCACACAGAACACACACACACACACACACACACACACACACACACACACACACACACACACACACATTTTACACATTTGCAAGGCATCAATTAAATGCACATATGGTTGGACTAATTATCATTATAGATAGACGGAATTAAAGGGGAGATATCAATGTGAGAAAGGAGGGTGAGGTGCCCGGGAGAAAAGATGAGCAGGGAGTGAATGTTAAGGCCGTGGAGGGCTAGTAGCAGAAACGATAAGAAAACAGCAACAGCTGTGTAGCTTGTGGCTAAAACAGGAGTGAACAACAACAACATCATTTTCGAGGAAAATGATCCGGGGAAAGAGATTACACTGACTTAAAGATAAGAAATGAGATGCCTTGAATTTTCTGTTGTGTTTGACCTCGAGGGATCTTTTTTGTATTTGTCTGGTTTGGTCTTTTCTCTTTGATCTTGTGATATAAATCATGTTTATTATTTTGTTTGCATATTAAAAACAAACACCAGGATTCGGGTACTTTTCCCATTGTCCAACACTCCAAAACAAAGCAGAATGCCACTTCATTTTTTGTCTAAATGTGCTCTGAGAACACTCAACAATTATTTTAATTTCAGCAACAAATACAGCACAGTTGTATTGCTGCTCGCTAAACAGCACCACTGTTGCCACAATGCCCAGGGCAATGGATGTTTGATATTTATTTGTTCATAGTTCAATTAGTTTTGGGTTCAAATCAAAATGCTAAATATTGCATTTGAGACCTATTTCCACCAGCTGTCACTCAAAAAATATTGGGAATACTCAAGCATTTGTGTAAATTGATGAAGTATATACATCAAAATAACAGTTGTTTGTTCCCTAAACTGTGTGATATAGACAAAATGGGAGGTCACCAGTGTTTTTTTTTTTTTGGTTTATTACAAACTGAATACAGACAGATAATTTACTTGTTGACTTGTGCACACAACAGTAGAGATTCAGCATCTACTTTTGCCTCTATTACCCACACACTAAATTTCGGCACACGACTCTCTCACTGCCTGCCAGAAAATGTGTGAGCACACCCGTGACTGCTCTGCCCTTGACTTGTATCCATTCATCCAAGCGTGCTGGATGGTTTAGTTAATTAAGCTTAATCTACCCCCAGAGAGGGCTGGAGTGCTGTTACAGTGGCCCTCTGCGCTGTCCCTGTACACTCTTCTCTGGACCCCCTGTGGAGCCATCAGGGCCTCGCTGCTCAACTACATTCAAGTACACTGAGGGGGCTCTGGAGACACAAATGACATAAAATAGAGTTATACATTAGGAACACAGAAGAAGAGCAAAGGTTGATGAAATATCTTAATTACTGAAATAATCATGCAAAATTGTCTTACAGTTGAAATGTGTGGCACGTGTTATTTTTTATTTGAAAGAAAAACAGCATACAGGACTTGAACAGTTTTGTTTGGCCTGGCAATGATTCAAACCACAAACATGCAGTTGGGTGTGTACTATTTTGTTGATCCAGCTAATCTGTTTGAGTAAAATCAACAAGGTCAAGAAAATACAGCGCTGAAATATTGATCTTGTTATATGTGCAAAAAATAAAAGACGGAATAAACTAAAGTACAAATTTGCTATAACAGAGGGGAATTTGATAGAAAAATAGTTTCTTGCACAGATGAGGATAAATGCAAGAAAGTTATTTTCATAACAGTCATTACACCTTAAGTTAAATAATCTAAAGAAATAATCAACAACTTTATTTGCCATTCATTTCTGTTGCCATCTTGTGGGTGGACGTGTTCAGTGCAGTAAATCCAGAAAACAATGTGATTTTAGTGATCGGACTTTGAAGGGTTTTAAAAAGTATACATATTTCAACTGGATAATGCAAATAATCTATGTCCTCCCTCCTAGAAATAAGATTTGTTTTTCCTTTTAAAAATTCAAATTGCAACACAGTAACCATGAAGTATCGTTTTTCTAATACTTCAAAGTGCAGTCTTTCATTAAACTGTAACTTTGCAAAGCAGGTCCCTCATACCTGTAACTTAGATTTCTTCAAATGCTCAGGTGTCTGGATTGAACACCTGGTTTCAAATATATAGTCAAATATCAGTGTGAGCACATGTAGACAACAACAATCTTCAAAACCCAAAGGCTAGGGAAAGCTATTTTTCAACTAAAAGGATCCAATACCATACATTAGGTAGGTGGGAAACGGGCCTTCAAAATAATAGCTCAAAACATTTGCACACAAAATATGGACAATAGAATAAGCCTAATCAAGCCTATCATGTCAGTTTTGGATTAAAGGACCAAATTAGATTTTGCTATTTTAAAGGCTATTTACAAGCTCAGAGACTTCTTTAAAAAGAAAATCACAACGCTGTCTTTACAAACTGCTTTGCTGTGAAGGCAATGCTATGAATTAAGGACATTTTTTTTTTTTCAAAACAGAAAATTGAAAATATGTCCATAATGGTAAATGGTAAATCTTGTATGGCTTGTATAATGCTTCTTCTTCTGGCTTCTCAAAGCACTTTTTTTTTTTTTTTTTTACACTTAAAGTCACTCTGGCCCATTTACACCATTCACTCATGCTGATGACAGAGGCTTCGATGTAAAGTGTGCATCAATGTCAAATGATGAAATAATAATTAAATATATTGTTTGAAAGAGGCCAGTGCTTACTCTCTGACCGTTTTGGAAATACAGAGAGTCATTTAGTCAAAATGAATTGTTGGCCAAATAGCAAAGACATCACATTCTGACAAGTGTAACTTCAGATACTGCTCTTGGTTTTTATTTCACTCTTTCTGTGATTCCCAGAGAAAGTACTTTCACATAATTTCTACTTTATTCCTGCATGTCATCCAATTTGGTTGTAAAAAAAGTGAAAGCTAGTAAAAATAGATTCCACAGTTTAATCAAATATATCGAAGTAACAGAACAGCAAAGTTCAGTTAAAAGTATGTTCAAGGGCGACAGCTTTGCCACATACAATTATTCACACGAAACACTTTCAACTTTAACTGTACATATTTGTCATGAACTTGCCACACTGGACACTTTTAAATAGAAACAGAGCCAAATATACTGAAAGGAAATTTGCAAAGCCATTTTTTCAAATCAAACTTACATTGCATAAACACAAACTTTCTGAACCACATTATTATATTTTAGAACAAAGCTGAAAATCTACTTGGAGGGTACTTCAGACACAACAGTAAAGTTTTGTGCTCTAAAAGTTACGTTCTGAAAGAGTGAAGAGCGCTGGCCAGTGCCTCTCTCCTTGGACCTCGCAGGTTTTTTGCAATGTAAAAGTTGCATGAGATGTCCTCTTAACTTCTTTGACAGCATATACAGCAGAGGGTTCACAGAGCAGTGAGAAAAGGCAAGGTTACGACAAATATAAAAGGCCATGTCGAAGTTATCTATTGCATTACAGTCTTTCCACTCATGAACAGGTATGTAAAGCAAAACATGGAAAGGTCCCCAGCAAATGAAAAAAGATATGACAATAGATAACACTAGCACTACAGTCCTGTACCTTTTTCTGTTTGAAGCCTGCAAGACTGTCCAGAGGATGGCAGAATAGCAGAACACTATGATGGCGAATGGGAGGAAGAAGAGCAGTGGCACTTGAAGATAATATCCCAGGATGACATCAGTGTCATTGGCTAGAGTCTTACAGGTATTCTCATTCTCAGAAACTACCACCCCTACATTGATTGCATCGCTCAGAGAAGCAGCAATGCTGATGATCCAGGCAGCTGCACAGGCAACCTTTGCACACCTCTGTCTCCTTACAGGGTTGCATGGCCAGTTGTGCAGCACCACTGCAGTGAAACGATCCACAGTCATGGCAGTCAGCAGAATGACACTACTGTATATAGCAGTATAATACGCAGCAGTCTTAAATTTGCAGACGAAATCTCCAAAGACCCAGTCGTGCATGAAATAGACAGCCCAGAATGGAAGTGTGATGGTGAAGAGCAAATCTGAGCATGCCAGGTTCAGGATGAAGAGATTTGTGACATTTTTCACATTCTCATAGATGACAATGACACATACAAGGAGAATGTTGGCTATGAGACTAAAGATAAAGATCAAAACGTAAGAGACACCCATGAAGGTATTAAAGTCAAACGTCTGAGGACACATATGATGATCCGTGTCGTTCAAATCTCCATCGTCCATCGTGGAGACGTTCATCATTGTAGGTTTCTATGTAAGGGGATGGTAAGTATTATAAACATAGCAGAAAACAGAGATCAATCCATTGACAATTTGCAATAGAATAAACTTTGAAAATATTCAAAAATGGTGAAAACACAAGAATAGGTCAATTACCTTTCACTATGAAGAGTAAGAACCTTTCCCTGAACATCAACTGTCATGTCTTGCGCTGAATTGAAGTGTGGAGAAAAAGTCAACCTCAAAAAAGAGCTATGGTTATTGTTCCTCTTTTTGTTTATCATGAAGTCAGAATTACAGGAACAGTTTCTTTTTCAGTTTCAGCATAAACACATTGCAAAGTCATATTTCCGTCATTGCTCTTCTAGAATTATCTTGAGAAACAGCAATAGTTGTTCAGTAATGTTATTTTATTGTGAAGAGGTATCAAGGTAAGTCCAAATGCCTTACAACAAAATCTTCAGACTGACATTAATGAAAGTGTTATCTTTTTGCTTGCATACAGTAAAAAAAAAAAAAAAAGGACAGGTTGTTTGGAAATGATATGATGTCAATCAATCAATCAATCAATCAATCTTTATTTATATAGCGTCAATTCATAACAGGCGTTATCTCAAGACACTTTACAAAAGCAGGTAAAGGACCTTACTGTTTGTCTGTTAACATTAACAAAAGGGCAGGTAACAAGACCATGCTCATTGTTATGTTTACAAAAAGCAGGTAAAGGACCTTACTTATGGCTATGTTACAAGAGCCCAGCTTAATCCGTCATGGCGTGGCAAGAAAAAACTTCCTTTTAACAGGCAGAAATCTTCAGCAGACCCGGGCTCATGACGGAACAGCCATCTGCTAAACTGTGCTGGAAAATGGGATGGGGGAGATGGGACAAGATGCAGAAAGAAGAATAGGATGGGATAGGTTGGGGGGGGGGGGGGGGGGGGGGGGGGGGTCTGGGCAGGCCATCCTCAGGGGGAGGGGGGGGGGGGGGGGGTTGTTTGGGCAGGCCATCCTCACCAACAGTCCCAAGGAACCTAAGAGAGCTCAAGGAACCTAAGAGAGCTCAAAAGGAGAGGTTAGAATACAAAGATAGTGACAAGCTACTGCTTGTCACTATAGACACATCTTATTACTATAAGGTAAGAAAGCTGGGAGAGAAAGAGGGAGAGAGAGATAAGAGATCCTGGTGCCAGTTCCCCCGGTAGTCTAAGCCTATAGCAGCATAACTATGAGCTGGTCCTAAGCCAGCCCTAACTATAAGATTTATCAAAAAGAAAAGTTTTAAGTCTATTCTTAAAAGTACCTAGTGTGTCTGCCTCCCGGACCCCGACTGGTAGACGATTCCAAAGGAGCGGTGCCTGATAACTAAAGTCATGTCAATCACATCACTCCTGTCCTTCAGCAGCTTCATTGGTTCCTGGTTAAATTTCGCATCAACTTCAAAATTCTGCTCCTCACCTTGAAGGCCATCTATAACTTCGCCCTGCTGTACCTCTCTGAACTCCTGCACATGAACTCACCCACCCACATTCTCAGGTCTTCTTCTTCTTCCCTTCAACTCATCGTATCACCTTCATGCCTGCCCACCATGGGGTCCAGAGCCTTCAGTCGATCTGCCCCACACCTCTGGAACTCCCTCCCACAACACATCCGCAGCATCGACTCTCTCTCCATTTTTAAATCTCATCTCAAAACACATCTTGGTAAACTTACATATTCAATCTGAGCATTCCCTTCAGGTCTCTACATCCTGTAATTTGTCTTTTTAATGTTAATTTTATTGATGTAATTGTAACGTTGCTGTTTTTATCCTTGCTTTGTAAGGGGACCTTGAGAGTTTTGAAAGGAGTCTTGAAATAAAAAAAACACTGAACTGCAGAAGTGGCGCAATGTGCAAAGTTTGCAATGACAGTATTATAGCTTCCTCCAACTTTCAAAACCCTGCTAAACTTGTGTAGGAAAAATTTATTGTTTCTTGGACAACCAAAGTTTGTCAGCGAAAATAAAATGAAGTCTAGCTCTAATTTAGGGTGAAAGACAATTGATAAGCCAAACATCTTGCAAACATAAAATGATAGGGTTTATTCTTTGATGTTTATAAGCATTACTAAACTTAACTAGCAAAACTGACTGGTGTTTATTTAAAATATGGCTTCCCTCTTTTGTCACTGTTCAGCCAGGTTGTGATAATTGAGATCAGATGAGAACTCCTGAGATTCTTAATCCTGGAGGGACTGATATACTTTGGCACAGTTTTAATAAACATTAAAAGAAGATCAGTAGCCAGAACGAATTGCAATACAAAATACTTCTTTCAAAAGCCTTTATTTGCATCCTACAGTGACAGAGTGATCACAAACCTTTTGCCTGTCAAGGATCACACACACCTGACCCAGACAGTGACTCCCTAAAATGTATGCCTGAGCTGCAGACTGGTATGGAACTATTTCAGTGAGATTATTAAGAAAGACAGAGAATCAATTGTCTTTGTGAGGTTTTATTCTTGCAAGAAGGAGTAACTGCACCTATAGCGCATCATGGCGATCAGGCTGCAGAGAAACTCAAAGGAGTCAAAGGGGACCCCTTTATACATTGTCAAAGCAGAAGGGGGGGATATAGACAAACTCTGTTGCAGGAAATAAAGAGTTTAACTCAAGAGTACAGCTGAAGTTCATGCAGGAATTTCCTGTAGTCATGCAGAGAACACTAATAACCAGGATGGGCATGAGCCAGTTTCGCCTGAACAGCTTTTCTTGAAACGTCACAGAGAGTTCACAATAACATTATTCTGTCAGCAAAAAACATTTTCCATTGCAAGAAGCAAAGACACCCACAGTCAGTACTGCTAAATAATCATACCACAAACCTTAGTTTACCTTATTTTTGCTCTTATGCCATCACAAGCTAAACTTTTTGATTGGACAACAAAACAGCTGAATCAGTCCAGAACCACTAAGATGCTTGATCCTGGAGTGACTCATACACTCACTACACGTTTTTTAATCAACATTAAAAGACGATCAGCAGCCAGACCAGATTGAATGAAAAAAAAAAAAAAAAAAAAAACACGTTCAAAAACCTTTTCCTTTCCGGGATCACACACTCCTGACCTAGACAGTGACTTCCTAAAATGTACTGTATACCTGAGCTGAAGATGGACTAGCCCACAATACATTTGTTGTCAGGCTTTGATTTCTATTTAAAATGCCAATGAAATAGGAATTAGGTTTTCTTATAAGCCTATGGAACCAGGAGCTCAGGTTTTACATCTGCTTTCTTTACTGACTACATAGAGAACTCTTCACCACTTGTTATGGACGTGATTGTAAGTCGGCTTTGTCTGTTGCGGATTCTGCTGTTGCCATTGCCAAAGCCCTTCAACATTTTCTTTAGGTGGTTTTTAAATTTAACCCCCACAAACACATAAAACACTGGGTTGAGGCAGCAGTGTGAAAAGGCAAAAAGTCGACTAACATAGAAGGCGTAATCCAGTCGTTCAGAAGATTGACAATTTGCAGAGAGTACATTCGAGTCAGCGGGTGGTTTTGGCCAGAAGGACAAAGACTTTATAAAAATTATTATATTGTACGGAGTCCAGCCGACAAAAAAAACAACCATTAATGTAAAAATTAGCTTTAAAGTTTTGTTCTTTCTTCTTTGGGCAGTGGGACGAAGCAAACGATACATGATCTGAGAGTAGCAAAACAAGAACACAATTGAACTAATGATAAAGAGGATATTTTGTTGGTAGATTCCCCACAAGCTCCAGAAAGAGTTTATGTACACACATTGATTCTGGTTCTGGACTTCGGTGAAGATGAAGACTGGACTGGCAAGCAATACACTTACTGTCCAAATAGTCAGACATGCAAGGACACTGTAGAGGCCTGTTGGTGACACTAGGCCTGAGAGAGGATTCATGACGGATATGTAACGGTGAGCAGTCATCAGGATGAGGAGGATACCGCTGCTGTAAAAGCCGACGCAGAAAACAAAGTTGACTAATTTGCATGCAGCATCCCCAAAAGTCCATCCATACATATGGTAGTAAGCTAAGAAAGGCAAGCCTGTGGTGAAGAACAGGTCTGACACAGCCAGGTTCAGGATGAAGGTGTTGGTTAGGGATTTGAGATTCTCATACTTTGCCAGAATCACAACGACCAGGATGTTTCCAAACAGACTCAGGAGCACCACAATTGAGAAGAATATTGTTGTGACGTTGGCCCCAAAGTGTATAACGTTTGTTTTGCTGCACACCTCATCTTGATAGTTATAGTCATAGTACTCTTCATAGTAATTGGTGTCTGTAGCAGTGGTGGCGGTAAAGACTTCAGTTGTGGCCATTTTCCTCCAGCTGGAAGAGAAATGCATGAAAGAGCACAAGTTATTTTGTAGGTTTGTAGTCGGGTTATGTCAAATAGCTTTAAGGGTACAAGATGCATTTCACTTACTTCATATAATTTAAGCCATATTGATAGTTTGGGGTTAATTTCCCTAAAATCTGCATTCCATTGTAAAGATATTAATCTCTAACAAATCTTGATGAATACAAAGGAAAGTATTTTGAATAACATTTAATATAGAGATCTGAATAAACAAAAAGATTACATTTGTTTAGATTTGTGTCTGGAGGTAGTGTCACTGCTGGCAATACAACCAAATAATTATCAGATCAGATTTTGTTTTTAATGTTGTTGGATAATTTTAAAATTCAACAAACAATTATATATAACATTCTATCATTTTCACATAATTACCTGATACACATCGAATTTCTGACATTACAAATGTGTAGTTAACATAATGTCAACATGTTTGTGTAATACATTGTTTCCTGGAAATAGTTTTCCTGATTATTTTACTTATATCTTATATATTTGTATGGAGCATAATGCATTTTGTTGTCATATATACTATCTATATGTGTTACCTTGTGGTTGTCTCTCCAGTATAGCATTGTTCCCTAATAATAAGGTTTTAATCAAGAACAGTTTGGACACATTGTTTTTGACAAACTCTAAATAAAACTATTGAATACATTTCGATGAGTTTATAAAAAATGCTTATGATGAATCAAACACAACTCATTTTCAGAGGAGGAGCTTTTACAAATGTTGAACAATATATTACACAATTTATTTCAAAACTTCATTTGCTGAACTTGTTTTCAAATTTTTCATAAAAATGTCTAATAGTTCAGCCAAATAATAATAATAAAAAAAAAATAACACATAAAAATTGGCTAACTTTACCTGTAGTATTTGTCAGTCCCTTCACATGCACAAGAGTTCTTGTGCAGGGCGACGCTCCTTATATATCAACCACAAAGGTGAACAGAAAACAAAGCTCATTCTCAGATCCCCACATACAAAACATCTGTAGAACAAAACAATTTTACCTGTGCATTGGCCATCACACGTTGGAAGTTAAAAAGACTGGTTATTATTTAAAACAAGTATCATTTTAAAAGGAAAAGGAAAAGCACAAAATTATTACAATTTCACAATGTGATTGCTGTTAAAAAAAAATACAAACAATGGAGACACACTTCATCATCAACAGACCACAGACTGTGTGCATGGGGAAACATGTCTCCACCTCCATCATATTAAACACAGGTGCACTGCAGGGTTGTGTGCTGAGCCCCTTAATGTTTTCCCTCTACACACATGACTATACACCTATAAACAGAATGATGGAATCAACAGATTTTTTTTTAAAGAATCATTTTGATTATGCCATAAGAAATGTATAATATATAAAAGACATTGGTATTCTCGTGTTATAGACCTGTTTGATTAAAAAGCATGAGGTACCTCTCATTAGGTTTAATTTCTCCTGTCACCCACAAAAGTTTTCGAGAAGGAGGAGAACAGAGGAATGTTATAGAGAGCTTCGTCCCATGGTGCAACAGCAACCACTTGAGGCTCAACATCAGCAAAACAAAGGAGGTGTCATCATCCAGGGGGAGGAAGTGAAGAGGATGGACTATTACAAGTACCTTGGGGTTCACACGAGTAATAAACTGGACTGGTCCGACAATACTGATGCCATCTTCAGGAAAGGACAGAGCAGGCTGTTCTTCCTGAGGAGACTCAGATGGTTCAGTGTCAGGAACAGAATCTTGAAGACCTATTCCCAGTCTGTGGTGGTCAGCACACTCTGCTTTGTTGTGGTGTGCTGGCGGGGTGGTAATGAGACTGGTGAGGCAAGCAGGACTAACAAGCTGGTGAGGAAGGCCCGCTCTGTTGTTGGCCTAGAGCTGGACAGCTTGGAGACGGTGGCTGAGAAGAAGATGAAGAAGTTAATCACATCCATCCTGGACAACTCCTCTCACCCTCTTCACAATGAGCTGTGGCATATGAGTAGCTCCTTTAGGTCTAAACATTGACATCAAGCCCATCATGCCAGATCATTATTATTGTTATTAATATTAGCTATGATTGATATATACTGTATATCATATTCATATTTTACATCATATACATTTCAATTTAGTATATTGTATAACAGTGTATTGTATATATAGTGTCTTACTTTGTTTTGTTATACTTTTATAAATGCACTGTTGTTATATCATACTGCTCTTATAATGCTATTTACATAACTCACTGCTCTAAACACACAAGTTACTTTAAATCACCACTGGTCACTGTAACCTTCCATACAGTGCACATCACTTCATAACTGTCTTATGTAGTTCACCTCACTTTTTATAGTCTTCTCCTATTGCTGTTTTATTTGTATGTATCTTCCTTATTCTGTTTTTGACTGATGATTTCTGACTTAACCTGCTTCTCTGTTTTGTCAGCAAAACAGAGAATTTCCCTTCTGGGGATCAATAAAGTAATATAAATCTTATCTTATCTTTTTGTTTATTTACCATTTGAACTCTCAACCGACCTACTGCAGCTGTTGCGGGCGGCCATTTGTCAGTTGGACACGTCAATCATTCGCAGCGCCCGCCCACAGCGACAGCAAGTTTCTGCATTATCCTACAAACTGGACACTCGGAACAATATAAACATCAAGTACGTGTATAATTGCACTATTTGTTTTATATAAACGAGTTTGCCTTTTAAGGTAAAACTTACTGAAATGCTGTTTAATAGAATTTTACAATGAAACTAGGAAATGAGGAGCTGAGAACAGGTGCACGGTGACACATAGCTCGGACATATCAACGTTTATGTCGCGGTTTTTTGGGTTGTTTCTCTGCTAAAGATGTAAATGAAGTCAACTTTGCTGGCTTGTAATGGTATCGGTAGGTAATGTGAACAAATGCCAGTTGAATGGTGACTGATACTGACGATGTGGCTTCACGCTTTTACCTGTCGTCATACTGTATTTTCCTCCTGACACACTTTTTTTTTTTTTTTAGCTCAGACGTCTCATTCAATATGTGACCTAAACACCTTCATGTAACCTGTCTCATTTGAAAAGAACACTTCGGTGTGCAGAGCTCAGAGCTGTCTTTATGAAGGACTTTTTCCCCCCCAGCAGGACTGTTTATGTTTACATCGAAGTTGTCGCAGATTTTGCACGTTTCATTTTGAACTGCTTGTAGTTTTCGGGGTTGGTAGGTTCAGGTATAGTCTTGCCTTTCGGAGATACTTTGTTTGGAAAGGTGTTTATATCATAAATTCCTAGAACTAAAATCTAAATCCCTCTGCATGTTTACACTTTCAGCAGACCTTCCTGAGGATACTGCCCTCACTTCCACCATGGCCTCCTCCTCATCAGTTGGAGATAATCAGCTGCAGAGGATAATCAGAGATCTGCATGGTAATACAAATGTTCACACTTACAGTAAACACGATTTATTTTAACAGTGAATTGCTCTGTTTGCCTTGAAGCAGGTTTTAAATGTTGACCTTATGAATTCCTTATCTGCGTGCATGTATACACACAGGCAATGGAGCCAACAGAGATGTTTAAGTATGAAGTTATTAAATTCGTAAACAAAGTCTCCCCTTCCATCTCTGTTAAAAGATGTTTATTATTATTTGTGCACAAAAGAACATGAATTGTTTCATTAGTGCATGACTTCATTTGATAATGAGGCTTTTATTATCTCGTTTAGATGCTGTGTTAGAGTTGAGTCGAGAGCACAAGGAGTGTGGTGAACCTGTGACTGATGACAGCGGCAACCTGCACAAGTTCTTCTACAAATTAGAATACCTGCTACAGGTACGGTATCACATCAAGGGGAGTAATATGTATTTCAGAATCAGCTTTATTGGCCAGGTATGTTTAACACCTGGCCAATAACACACATGGAATTTATCTTTGGTGCTCTCTCCGTACAATGTGAACATTAAATATGAACAATTAACAAAAAAATATAAACAGGTAATTAAAGACTAATATGTACGAGACTAAATAAGATAATTGTGCAGTGGTGAGTAGTTCAAGAGGAGGATGAAGTGAACATGAGGTAGTTGTCTTTACAGTATTTACATTATTGTATAGGTTCTTTAAAAGTTTATGTTGAGGGGTTTTTCCTGTTGTATCTCATTTGAACGTATGTTCATGGAAGTCTCCACAACTGTGATTACCCATGTGTGGTCAGTCCTCAGTGTGACTCTTTAGGGGTTGTGTGTTGTTGTTGTTTTTTTGTCATTGTTTTTAGTCTTTTCTTAGATACTTACTCCAAGTGGGTCATTAAACTCTAAGATGCAACAATCGGTTCAGTAACTTTGTGTCGGGCTGACTTGTCCTCACTTCAGATATGTGTCTTATTGTGATGTGACTAAGCCTTTTTTTGGCTGCAGTCTTGGAAGCAGTCATGTCCAGGGGCCTTCTTGGCTCTAGATTGTGAACCACAGCTGAACCACAAACACTGAGCTGGAACAGGCAAATTAAGAAATGTACTCAACAGTGTCAGACTAACCACCATGTCACTTTGAACATTTAATGCAACAATAAGGTGATGTTTGTGGTTTTCAGTTTGACCAGAAAGAGAAGACAACCTTTCTTGGTCAAAGAAAAGACTACTGGGATTACTTCTGTGACTGCCTGATTAAGATCAAGGGAGCTAACGACGGCATCCGTTTTGTAAAGTCCATCCCTGAGGTAATCCTCCTCTGCAACACACACACACACACACATACACACACACACACACACACACACACACACACACACACACACACACACACACACACACACACACACACACACACACGTCACCCTTGGCTCTGCCATAGCGTGTCACACTTGCAGACACACAAATACACAGTGACTGTATAACCAGGCAACTAATCCTGTGCTCAGTGAGGTACAGTAAGACACATGCTTCTAATTTACTTGCTGCCTTGCACCTGTACCTGCTGCACTGTGCTGTTTGTACCTCACACTCTGCCCTGGGATTTCAGTGGTGAGCTTCACTGTGAAATGCCTGTAGTAGTTCAAGTAGTCTGAATTAGTACTATACATAATGGGTAGCCTGTTTAATTTCCAACGTGTCTTCTATTGTGGTGGGTTTGTGTATGTGAAGCTTAAAGAGTTTTGTTTTCCTCGAAGAGTTTTTGTTTTCAGGTTGTTTTCTCTTGAGGGCTATAGGCACAAGCCATATAGATATTTGTAATAGGGCTGCATTTAAAAACAATTATGATTACATCTTTGTGCTTGATATCAACTCAATAAGTCTATTAAAACAACACTTTAAAAGGTTCAACTTATTTCAGAGCTACTGAATTGTTTGCTGTGACTTTAGATGTCTTGTGTGGTCCGACCAACAGTCTAAAGGTTTGTATTTGACCTCCACACTGTAAATGAGGGACAGAAAGCATGCAATCATCATATTCTAGCGGCTGATACCAGGGTCAGCACTTTTTATTTGTATTTGAGAAATATCACCCTGGTTTTAAACTTGTTTTAAAAATGTGGTTCTGTTACTTAAAATAGTACTTTTACTCTTCTTTCATTCTTCTTGTTCCTGTCAATCAATCACTGTCATAAACAAATCTCCAGCTGGTGTCCTTATGGGAGATCTGTGGGTCTGTTCTCTTGCTTAAATCCATCCATCTGCTTATGTATTGAAAGAGTGTGGGCTGACAGACTCTGTAGATTACATGTCTATTCAGTGATTACCTTTGAACTTTGACTTTTATTAAATGTTCTTTTTAGGATGTCTTTTTCAAGAAAGACTGTTTAAGACGGGGGCCGAAATGAAAAATTAAGAAAACTTTTTGATATATAGTTTGAAGCCTTTCCTCCATGAAGCTCCACAGATTTGTTTGTTTTTCGCTGCTCAGTAACATCGACACATTTTGGGCTGTTAGTAAGAGAAAACAAGACATTGGAAGAGGAATCCAGTTTAATCTTATTCTCTAATGGGATTTTGGGACATTTTACAAACAAACAGAGAAACTAGTAATCCAATTGATTAATAAAAAAGATAATAATTTAAGGTTGCATCTCAAGAAAAACTCTATATTGATCTGATTATTATTACATGGCTGTGATTCTTTTTTTTTTTTTGCATCACAATTCAGATTTGCAAAAAAAAAAAAGACTGGATAATGTTTAGTCAAGTCAAATTTTTAACTTGTTTATGTATTTTTGTCACCAGCAATTACAAAAACATGACTTCAACAGGCTTCAGAAAAGAAATAAAGAACAATGATGACGTAATCAAGTCAATAAAAACACCAACAGTGAAATCACCACTTTATTGAAACTCTTCTTTGTCACTTTTTTCTTTAACTGTATACACATTTGGACTTCAGAGTTCAGGGTTGTACTCATGGTGATCTTTGGAGGAATTATGCATGCTTTAGTTGGTGCATGTGCGTTTGCTGGAGGTGAAACTTGACGTCTTTTTGGAATACGAATGATATGATGATATAAAAGCATGGCCGCTTTACAGTTTGCCCTGCATGACCAGGCTATAAAAGAGCAATCACTGGCCACCAAAGTCGCTCCATATCACAGTGAGGTAATGTCTGATGGTAGCCGTACACTAAGTGTGTCTTTCTGTGTGTTTACAGCTGAAGACATCTCTGGGGAAAGGAAGGGCCTTCATCCGCTACTCACTTGTTCACCAGCGACTTGCCGACACGCTGCAGCAGTGTCTAATTAACCATAAGGTCACGAGGTCAGACAGCATACATATGAACACTCATACATGACAGTGCAAACATAATGTTACGAGTGTTCCCTACATAGTGTTCAGACACTTCATGTTCAGCCTTCGTCCTGTATTGGGAAGTGTGTCTCTCCCTTCCTTGTTTCTGTGTCATTTCTGTTTTTGCAGAAAACACAGAGACATAACCAAACCCCTCCACAGTCTCACTTCCTCAGCGTTTCATGAAAACCTCAAAATCAATGTTGTTTACTTTTATTTGGAAAGGAAAGTCTTTTATCTCTCACTCTCACTAACCAAAGAAAATTCAATCAGCCTTTAAAACTCTTCAAAGTAATTGCATGAAGTTTTTGGTTGGAAACTTTAAAGTAAAGTAAAGTTTAATTTATTTACAAACCGCATTTAAATACTTGTCATGAGGTCCAAAGTGCCGTACAACTCAGGCAGGATGTCAAATGAAAATAACGCCACGACTAAAGACGAAGAGCTCACACATACACAATAATACATAAATACTAAAGTGAATGACATGTAAGAATAAAATGGATTAGAGCAGAGGTAAGGCCATAAACATTAATAGAATAAGTTCTAGACAAAATAAATAAATTTGTTTATTTTACGACAGCAATCAGGAAAGAAACGCTCTGACAGAAGACAGGCACTTAAAGGTGAAATGATAGAATTAGTGATGGAAACTACGCCCTGTACTGTCCAAAGCTCTGTCATTGTCCGCCAGCTGGGATCATGAAGTGTTTGTTTACGTGCTTGAAGTGGATTGGAAGGAGCTCCAAAGGGGAGCGCTGGGAGTTTCTAGGTTTAAACATCGGACTTCTTCATTCTGTTTTTCCAAAGTGTCCTACCCCAGCTTCATGTGATATGATCAGACAAAAAGAATACTGATGCTTTTATTCATAATTCAGCCCCAAGTACTTAAACTTAAGCAAATGTTTAGAGTGCTACAAAAAAACCAAAACATTTGCTTTTTATTATTTCTTCACATGACTTTAGATGTTTGTAGCTCTTTGTGCTCTTGTGGTTGATTTTCCTTTTTTCACATGTCCAAAGAACTTCATAAATAACGCTGACAGAAACTTCTGGTATTTGTGAATCAATTTTGGGATCTTAAACGGATGAGTATCATTTAGGACTCCAAATACACTGTAAAACAAGAGTGTGTTGCTTTGTGTCAAAAAAAAAAAGTGTGTATTATCTTTGTGTTATGTCATTTAGTGTTTGTTTGTGTTAATATGGTGTTTGTTTGTGTTCTTCCCATTCAGTGACTGGTATTACGCCAGGAGTCCGTTTCTCAAGTCTCACCTCACTGCTGACATAATCAACCATCTTTACGAGCTCAACCAGATCCAATTTGATGTGGCAGCCAGAGGTTACGATCTCGACGCAGACTGGCCCAGCTTTGCAAGGTAACGCATGAACACCTGCAATGTCTTTTTTTCTTTTTTTTAACACTTTAATCATCAGTATGCTTTGTTTTTGTTTGAAACAGTTTAGATGTAGTTGTTTAAAGATTTTACTTTGGGGCTGTTCATAGCTTTATTGGAACAATAGGACAGTGAATAAAGTCAGAAATCAAGTGGAGAGAGAGAGAGAGAGAGAGTGGGGAATGTTGTGCAGTAAACCGTAGCTGTAGGATTTTGTAATGTAGCGTCTGTACTGAAGACGCCTCAGATCTAGGTGTTTTAAATGAATGAATGAATGGATCTTTATTTTCACATCTGTCAGATCATGTACATGACCCATCCCACATGGAATTATTCTGACACACTATTACACACAGGGAGGTCTTTGGCTTTCAAGGCAAGTTATATTTAATAAAGATTTCACATTTAAAGTCTTCCTTGAATAAACAATAAGTTCTCAGCTTTGGCTTCTGCCAGAAATCGTCAGCCCATGACTTAGCACATTTGAGCCGCACTTAAGACCTTTACTCCTCAATATCCACGCTCACTGTGTTAAAGTAATAACAGCGTGTACTTCATCTACTTCAGGGTTAGAAATAATGTGTTGATTATTCACTCGTCAGCGTGAAATAGTCTGAAATCCTGCAAAAGTTTAGTGCAGCTAAAGTTCGATTGTGCTGGAGAAGTCAAACGGTTTTCACAACTCCATGATCTGGTCAGTCTTCACATTCACAGCTCTTGTGTGTGTGCCACATGTGAGTGCCCACATTGTGAACGTTGGACACTCACGTCAGCACCTTCTCCACAACTTTTCACTTCCTTCTCATCACAGTCACTCCTCAAACAGCGCGGACGTCAGTCTTTGTTAAAGAAGCATTATGAACTGATGTGTTGTTTCTCCGGTTGCATCACACACACACTGTGACTCTATTGTCATGTGTAATGCTTTACAGGAACTCGTAGTACCACAAAGACTGTTACTGGGAAAGACACCTAGAGAGGGGGCTGAGCTCACACATGTCAAACACATTATCAACAGATATGATGTGCGATAACATTAACAGACACTGTTTTATGAGAGATAGTGTTACAGATTACTTATCAATAAGGGCATTGTAATTACACATCAATCTGGATTGATGAATTTATACCAAATCAACAATCATGCATCACTGATGAAGAAGGAAAACGTCATTCCTTTCCTTTGCCTTTCAGATGCTCTTTTATGTTCATCTTGTGTTTAAACGCCTCCTCCTTAGATCGACACTGTAAAGATGCACTAATTAAGAAGTGATTCATTAGCAGTGCGGGATGGCATAGTGGTTATGTGGCATGCCTCTTGTACAGAGGCTGAAGTGGGTACAAATCCAACCTCAGGCCCTCTGCTGCAGCCCCTCCCTGTCGCTCTCCTCCCAACATGTCCTGTCTCTCTTCAGCTGTCATATCCATGACAGGCAAAAAAAAAAAAAAAAGCCCAAGAAATATCTTAAAAAAAAATAATTATGTTTTAACTCCAGAATTGTGCAGAATTGTTTATTAATACAATTGTGGGTCAATTTTTTTAATCTCCTTGTGATATATCTGAGAATAGTGTGAACTTATTGAATGCAAGAATTACACAAACCTTCACACACTTTTTTTTTTTTTTTTTTTTTTTTCTTCCCCGAATTTTGAATGGATCGACAAAGACAGCAGATCTCTATATCACCAGTCTGTCACGCTATTGCACCAAAAAAAAAAAAGAACCCCAACAGATCTCACCTCTGATAATCTGCAAAATACTACAGAGTTCTCGTAAACGTAACTATTGCCTCATGTTCAGTTTTTTTTTCCTTTTCTTTAGAATACTGCAAATTACAACCTACTTAGTAAAAGTGCATGGTCACAACCTGCACGATAAAGGCTGGAAACTTTTACTGTATTACAATTGAATAAGTACTTTAGTAAACTTTATTCATAAAGCACATTTTACAGACTGATGGGTTGAATAATATAAATGTCCCTAAACTGAATCTATCAACAGACTGGATAATATTAACGCAGCATATCACGGCCGTGGTTCTGATCTAACAGACAACACTGAGACTCTGTGCAGGCTGAAAGATAGACCATTTAATGGTCAGTGTGGAGCCATTATATACCGTTCAACAGATGTCACAAATTCCTTCCCACTTTGGATATTTCTATACATGGTCTAGAGAATCACATTACCTTTACTCTTTCAATGTCAAACCTCTATTTGAAGAACAATTCCTCATTCCACTGTCAACTGAGGCCATACATTTATACTTTTGGAATACCTCTAATGACATTCTTCTCTTCAAATATGGTCATAGCTTCTCAGAATAGAACATAGTCTGCTAACAGTAAAGTCACCTCTACAAAGTGTAAGCAAACTAATTATCACAGACTAATTGTAATCCTCTTACGGCCTTTTTGAAAAAAGAAGCAATTGCAGGTAACCCATTAAAATCAATAGTTTCTGTAGGTGAACAGCTTTATACTCTTTTCTCAATTTAAGTTACTTTTCATCCTCAAGTAAGTATTTTTCCCATGTTCCTCGTACTTGCACTGTTTAATCAGCCCTTATGAAACATCACGTTTGACTTCTGATTTTCTTTAAGGCGAACATTAGGCACTGCCTCACCAGCGTTCCTGTGGAAGCCTCCCAGCCGCTGCTCCAGTGTCAACAGTCTTGTGAGCAGCTACTCGCACACACAGGTCCAAACCGTCTTCACAGACTGTGCTGTTCAAATACTATTTGACTGACCTTTGCAAAGCACCTGACCATATCCATATCTCCTACTCTTTCACTGACTAGGCGCCTGAGTTTCTCCCGATCCCAGACCTGAATCACAGTCTCCTCGGTGAACTAGGTGAACTGGAGGAGCCCTCTCCGTGTAGCATCGCAGAGAACCTCCGCATCGAGCTCGACCAGTCCGAGCTCAGACAGCAGGAGCTTCTTGTTCGTGTTCAGGAGTTGGGCAAAGAGGCTGATGAGTTAAAAGCAGTTGTTAAAGACCTTCAAGGCAAACTATTAGAAGCTCAATCCGTATCGACAGCAGCCCAAATAAAAGCAGAATTAAATCATTTGGAGACAGCGAATGATGTTCAAACCTGCAGGGAAGCAATAAATAGGGAGCTCCAAGACAGACTCACAGCGGCTGAGGACAAAAATATGGAGCTTCTCTCCAAGTTAGATGAGGCTCTGAAAGAAAAGGGGCAACAAACAGCGAGCTACTGCGACTCGGCCTGGAAGATCCAGGAACTCCTGGATAAACTCAAGACAGCAGAGGAGGGGAGGTTGGAGGCAAAGAGAGAGGCGGAGGACAGGACCAGGCACTCTGAGCGTCTGTCCCAGGAGCTCAAGCTCAGACAGGAAGAGCTGAAGGAAAGCGAGGAGAAGCTGGCTGAAGTGAAAGCCGGCGCTCACGACGAGCGAGAGACGGCGCTCAAACGCTTGGAGGATCTCCAGAGCGCAGTCGGTAGGATCCAGGGGGCGCTGACTTTGAAGGAGAAGGAGACGGGCAACTTGAGAGCCCAGCTTCAGGACCTACAGGCGTCACTGGAGTGCAGAGAGCGGCAGGCAGAGGAGCTGAGGAAAAGACTCCACGAGGAGAGCGAGGAGGTGGAGCAGAGATGTAGCAGGAGCAGTTTCCAGAAAGAAGAGCTGGAGAGCCAGATACTAGACGTAAGAATAACTCTAAAAAGCAGAGAGAAAGAGCTAGCCGCTAGCTCGGAAAGAATCAAACATCTTGAGGAGCAGCTGGAGAAGCTAAGCGTTGAGAAGGAAAGCCTGAGATCTAGACTTTCCGATAATGAAGAGTCCTCCCGCGATCAAACGGAAAACCACGAGGACTTCAGATCCCAATGTCGCAACCTCAAGGAAATGAACGCTGCACTGCTCCAAACAGTTAAGGAGGGCGAGGGAAGCGTTGCAGAACTGACTGAGAGCAGAGCGGCCTTGTTCGAACAGCTCGCAGCTTTGAAGGCCTCCGAGAAACACTTGCAGGGAAGAGTGGAGGCGGCCAAGATGAGTGTGGAAGATCGAGAGAAGAAACTTATTGATGAAAACCTTCATCTGGAGGAGGTTGTCCAGAAACAACTCTGCCACAAGGACATATCTGACGCTCAACTCAAGAAGCTGGAGCAGGAGAATAAGGAGCTTCTTCAGTTACAGTCAGCATTGAAGATACAGTTTGCCACAACTCAACAGGAACTTGACTTAGTCACTGCCAAAGCTGCACAGATGGAAAAGAACCTCATCGTGTCCCAAAGAAGCCAAGGAGAGTTGCTTGAAAAACTTCAGGAAACTGAGAGTAAACTAAGAGAGCAGACTGTTAAATGTGGACTTCTGCAAGCTCGAGCAGAGGAGCTGGAGAACAGGTCTGGGGAGCAACACGACGAAAAAGGAGCCGCAGAGAGCAACGAAAAAACACAGAAGGATCACAGCGAGCAGCAGACGTCTTCGCTGGAAACCAAAGACGCCTCATTCCGGCTGGTTATAGCCGAGGCTCAACTGGAGCTCAATCTGAGAGAGATGCATCGGCTTCAGGAGGAGGTGGTGGAGCTCAGGGCTCAGCTTTTAGCGAGAACCGAGGAGAGGCTGAAGGTTCAGGTGCTGCAGGAGGTGACCGAGTCCTCTAGAGAAGACCTGTGTGTGTTGTCCGAACAGCTCAAAGTCCAGGTGGAGGAGCTAAACCGCAAGCACGTGGATGAGATTCTTCGATCCAGAGAGCGAGAGGAGGCTCTCTTACGGGAGCGCGACGTTGAGGCTCAGGCTCGGGTGGGTTTGGCTGCGGAGGTGACAGCCTCCAGAGATGAGCTCAATAAAGTGAAGGTGCTTTATGAAGCCCTGTGTCTGGAGAACAGCGAGTCTAGAGAGGCGCTGCATCGAGCAAACACAGAAACAGCCGAACTCGGCGTGCACGTGTGTATGCTCACCGCCGAGAATGAAGAGGCTCGTCTGCGCTGGGAGGGTTTGTCAGCGAGGCTGCAGGAGCTGGAGGAGGAAGCGGCCAAGGAGGCAGAGAGGTTGAACGCTTGCATGGAGCCGCTGCGCCAGGAGAACCAGCGACTCCTTGAGCAGCTGCACAGCGAGCAGGGTTTGTTAGCGGTGAAGCAGGAGCTGCAGCAAGAGCTGAGCAAGGCCCAGCAGGAAGCCGGAGCTGTGCAGAGGACGAGCCAGGAGGAGATTCAGGCACTCCGCTTCCAGCTCAGCAGCCAAGCCATGAAGCACGTCAGCCAGCTGCAGGTTAGCCACATACAGTTAGCCCAACAAAAAAACTAAAAAATGCTTTTATATGCATTGAAGTAACCCAATAACAGTGTGTGGAAGATTATTTCTTTAACATCTTGTAATCTAAAATATTTAATTAGTTATTGTAGAAAATCGGCAGCCTTTTATGGACAAACAAGTTCGCAATAGAGCAGATCTATGGAAGTATGGCATTTACTCCAGTTTCTGAGATAACACCACAAAGTCAGAATGAAACTGGAAGTAACTTTATTTGGTCTGATTTAGCAGTTTTTATTGCTGAATTCAGACGTTTTGCACCCTGTATGCAGCAGAGTGCATAAAACACACATTCAGTAAATGTACACATTAGTCAGCAAATTTACTGCCATGTCTGTGCAATATTTGTTTTTTACTGATGACTCTGTGTATCTGTGCTATGTGTTTTCTATCTAGACTGGGAACCAAGAGTTACAGGAAGTGAAATCACAGCTCACGACCGAACAGGAGAGAGTGGCCGACCTGGAGAACAAACTCCAAATGCTAGAGGTGAGAGGATGTCCTGAATCCTGCAAAAAAAATTTTTTTATATAATAAGCAGAGACCCCTGTCTGATCACCAGAGGAGATAAAATATATTTTGATTAATGCAGTAGCTACCTACAATCAATGGCAGATTTTAGGAGGGAAAGGGCTCAGTTAATCTGTTAAACATAACTGCAAGGTGATGTTTCGGACTCCATTATGCATCTTCCACTCCTAAGTGTATTTTGTTCGTCTCAGATTGATGAGAAAAAGTCCAAGCTTCATTTTCATTGTGTATCTCAGCAGTTGAAGTAATCACAACATCGTTGTCTCCGGCATAATTCACAAAGAAGCAGAAATAATGTGTTGCTTTGCCGTACTGATTGCAGGCTGAGAATCAGAGATATTGCCAACAGATTGAGGAGAAAAACATCCAGATGGCCGAGTCTGAAAATCTCATCCAGCAGAAAGACGACGAGATAATCCATCTGAAAGGGAATTTATCAAGGTGAGATACTTTATTCATAATCACACATTCTGGACCAAATTAAAGCTCTGTGAGGAAAAAAAACATCTTTTTATCTTGTTTGTTAGGATCAAAATGTGTTTTTTTTTTCTGTGTACTTACCCTTTCCTGGGATAATTGTTGTTAATGTTTATCTGAATTAACACCTAAAGCTGCATGCACTTGATCAAAGTCACACAAAAAAAAGCTTGTACATACGTGTGTGTTTATGTATACAGGTCTGATGAAGGTCTTGCAGCAGCTCAGAATACCTGTCAGGAGATGTGCGAGAACCTTCGGAGAGCCACGCAGGACAAACAGAGCATTGATCTGAAGACAGCTGCTGAACTTGATGATCTTTACCGCACCAAAATCAATCTGGAGGAAAGGCTTGTAGAGCTCATCAGGTATAAACGCCTCGGATCCACTCTGATTCGCCTTTGCAAACCATTTTTCCCTCTTTTTTTTCTTTGTATCGGTGAATTTCATTAGGTTTGAATATGTACCAAAGAATGATCCCTAGATCCCTGTATTTGTTGAAACAGTCTTCATTCGTGTTTTTTAAATGCCTGCACGCAAACCACCTGCCTTCAAAATCTGCTGCTCACACTGTGCTTTGATTACATGCATAAAAACGCTCGATGGCGCTCTCTGCAGGGAGAAAGACGCACTGTGGCAGAGGACCGACGCTCTGGAGTTTGAGCAGAAACTACGGGACGAGGAGACAGAGAGGGATGTCAACTACTGCATGGGCTGTCACACGCAGTTCAGCTGGTGGCTGCGCAAGTACAGCTGCAGGTCAGATGGTCTTCTGTCACAACAAACCAATGTACTATCAGGATTACAACAAAGAAAATGACTGTCAGTGCCCAGGAAATGACAGTGTTTTTCATAATTGCTGAAACTCAATAGCAGATCAAATAAGCCTCTGTACTTTTTTTCTACATGAATCGCCACTCCCTTAAAAAAAATGCCATTTCACGAAGTCATTGCAGCGGTGCAATATCTTGACGTCGTCCTTTGTGCCCGTTTCCAGAGAGTCATAATGTCAGAGGATCTGAGTCACTGCAGTGCCGTGGCCTTTTGAGAAATGTTTCCCAACACGTTTAGACTGTAACCAGAAAGTGAAATGATAAATTCAGAGTAGTACAGATCACAGTTCAGCGCAGTGGTTGGTTTGTTGCTCAGTGTTCAAAAACAGAACCGCCTTCTTTTTTATGTGAACATGTTAAAGTGAAGATACAGTGCATGATATGCACAAGTGAAACTCTCAAAACGGGTTCTTTCATTTAATTATAAGAACATGTAAAAAGTTACACTGAAATGTTACCTTGAAAAAAACGTTAATTCAAACAGAATTCAAACCATTTTAAACCACTTTCATTTCTTAATAATCCAGTTTTAGATCATTGAAATTATCTTTGTCAAGTTTCCACAGATGGTTCAGGTGTTTTACATGTGAGCATTCATACACTGAGCACATTGAACCTGCCTTTAGGTAATAATGCAGAAGTGTATCAGCTACTTGTAAATGAACGCATGTTTTTGAAATGTTCATTTGTTAAGGATTGGAAAATTACTTTAACTTTATTATTTGAAGCTTCTCCTTGCCTGGTGGATTTATTTTAAGTGTTTGGCCTTTTTTTTGGTATTGTGATGCCTGTTACCGTTGCAGTTGTAAACTTGTTGTTTAGCAGTAGTTCAGTGGGATTTTAAGAGACTGCGGAGAGTTTTTTTTATCAAAGCTAAAACTAAAGATTAAAGGTTCTTTCATGTTCTTCTCAACATCTCAACCCTCTGGCCACATTCAGCTAGATCTCAGCGATTTACAGAAGCATTTTCAACACATTTTCATCTGATGCACTTGACAGAAAAAAAGAAAAAAAAAGATTTTTTACAAGCACATCTTTTTTTAATCTTTAGAGTAAAAAAAACTAAGTTGGGGAAATTGATTTTAAACATTGTAAACAAGAAAGCTTTACTTGATTACCTTAGTTTGTCCTCTACACTAGAATAATCTACAGTCCAAATGCATTTCATAAGCACTCATTACTCACTCTATTTATCTCCATCACATTGCATCTATTTCCAGACTGTGTGGGCGTCCCTTCTGCTACTACTGCTGCAGCAACACAGTGAGCACCCAGCAGGGCGGCAACAGAGAGCGCTGCTGCACGGACTGTTACAACCAGCACAGTGCGGTGGTAGAGCGCCACCCACAGGAAGAATTGCCTACCAGCACACCAGGGACGCCTTTCCGTCGTTTGCTGCAGGCTGGGAGAGCTGTGGCCAGTGTGTCAGGTAACAGAACAAAGACTCTCTGTGGCACACGCTGAGATACACACCTTCACTCCACTTGAACCAGTATTTACACAGTGCTGTAAGAGTGGAGGAATAAACACGAAACTGCTATTTATGTCCCAGGAGCAGAGGAAGAGGGTAAGCAGGATGATGGTGTTTTTGACATCATCACTGATGAGGAAGTGAGCGGAGTCTACGACAGTGAACTCTCCTTTGTCACGGCCTGTTCTCCTGAACACGGACAGCAGGGGGCAGCACAGCTGTAAGTATCTGACGTGCCTTCACTCCATGGAAGAAGAGGCTGTGGTTCAGTGAGTCAGACAGATGACATCTGCAGTACATGATATTACCTTTAGAACAGTCTGTTCTGTCTATTCCAGATTCACCTCTGATGGAGACTTTCACAGAGATGAATTCCAAAGCAAAAAAAAACAATAGCCTGATCTGAAAGACGTATTAGATTTACTTAAAGTTAAATTCTATTCTTTTGTGTTGTACAGTTTCTCATTCATTGTAAATTGCTTTATTTATTATAAAACGTGTGACAGCTCACACACATTTCCCTGTGCTCTCCTGCATTTTGTGTTTACTTCCTGGTTTTAAATTCAGCATTTTTATGATTTTTTTTTTTTTAAACTAACAGTTATAAAAGTTGAAGTATGGTTTAACAAATATGTCCAAACAGTTTTGTCACCACTAAATATCTGTCATTCTTTCCAGAAGTAACAGTGCCAGTGCAGGAGAGCTCACGCCAGAGGAAACTGAAGACCTCAGTGCTCAGGACGCAGAGATCTGCCTGCTGAAGTCTGGAGATCTCACGTGAGTTTCACATGAAGTGAGACGTACACTGGAGAACCCTGAGGGAAGCAGAGTGTTTACGCGTTTTCGATCAGAAGGTTGAACTTTAAGCTTGAAGAGGAAGTCTCTTGTGTTTTATTACACGAAGAACTTTACTCTGAATAGCAAAATGTGAAGTGAAACATGGCACTTCAGCCAATGGGGGGGGGGGGGGGGGGGGGGCATTCTGAAACGTTTCTTTTATACAGAGGAATATTTAAGGGCTCATGTCAGCAGGTACCTGAAGAAGTAAAGTGCATATAAGTAAAAAGGTGCATTCAAAGCACGCATCTAGAATAACTCCAAAACTTTGAAAAGACAAACTCCCTCACTGTGACACGTTTTGTCTGTCTGTGAGTCTCGAGGGGTTTATCTATCTTTGTATGTGAACACAGCTGCACGTGAACTCTTTCACACACTGACCCCTCGTTCATAAATCAGAGCTGAACCAGCCTGTTGCTGTGTCAGGTCAAAATACTATGTCAACAGGCGTCACTCAGCTGTACTCTAAAGAAAGAAAGAATATCATTAACAACAGCAGAAGCTTTATTCTTAAAACTTAACATACATCGATTGAGATATAGTTGAAGACTGGGGAATAATAACTTTAGTGAAAGACAAAATATCAGCAAGCATCAAATTCAAGAAGCTGAAAACATCAAATATTTGACATAAATCTTGATTTTATTGACTTGTAGAATAATGCCTGATCTTCTCTGCAGCCTCACAATATTGTCTATATTGTAGACTTCCCTTCACCTCATCTTCTTTCATTCCGCGTGCTGTGCTGCAGACTCTCCGTCCACTTCACTGTGGATGAAATCTCAGTGTTTGGAGACGGCTCCCGGGAGCTTTTCATCAAGTCCAGCTGCTACAGCACCATTCCCATCACCATGAGCGGTCCTGGTCCCACCGTCAGCTGGACATTCACCTCTGAACCCAAGAGAATCTCCTTCAGCGTGGTCTACAGAGAGAGCGCAGAAACCCCGCTGGAGCAGGCCAAGGTGAGACACCATACATGTCAATAAGAAGAAGGTGGAGACACATTACTTTATAGCCTGATCTGTGTTGCATCCCGGGGGACATAACCAAAGACACATTCTTTCACAGCAGGCAGATGAATTGTACTAACATATGGTTATCAGCTGGTATTAAAACAGCACAGTGGAGATACTATTTATTATTAACTGCAGCTATAGCACAGTCCCCAGGTGAGGCGTGAATGCACATTTTTACAGGAGTCAGTCAGGACAGAGCTCATGAATGATGACAGAATGTGTGATTGTCCCGCACTCTTTAATTGTTGTAGAATCTCAACTTTTGTTGGATATTTTGATGCTACTCTGTAAAGTGTAACAGTGCAAATGTGTCAAGAGATTTGATAAGAGACTCCGAGGATTAGAATTCAATGAGCAGATTCCTAACTGTACTTGATGAAATGCTCTGATTCCCACCCCTACCTCCTCTCAGTATTCTAGGTCTGAAACATATTGTTCTTTTTCTCAAGTTCTAAATGCCGAACAAGATTTCTGTACTCTGCCGTCAGGTTTTGATCCCTCTGACTCGCTGTGACTCCCACAAAGAGACAATCCAGGGGGAACTGAAAGTCAGAAATGCCGGAGAATACACTCTCATCTTTGATAACTCTTTCTCCAGGTCAGTCACTCTTTGACTCATGTGAAGGTTTCGTGTGTTTGCTTAAAAATGTTTGTTATTCTTGTTCACATGCAAACATGACGGGAAGGGGCTGCATGTGTTTTCAAATGTTCATCTTTGTTTCCCTGTAAATCAGGTTCATCTCAAAGAAAGTGCTGTATCATCTGAGTCTAGACAAACCTGTGGTCTACGATGGAACAGACCTCCTCTGAACATGACAGGTACTGGAGGAAGAGCAGGTGGAAAAGTGACTCTTGAACTCTTTAAGGTCATGAGGTAGTGATGCGATGGAATTGGGGGACAGTAAGCAGCCTTAGTGAAAGGTTGTGGCATTTTAAAAATGTCTCTCTGATATGTGTGACACAGCAGAATAAAACCCTACAGGTTCAAAACAATGAAGGACACAAGCTACTTTACACTATCTGAATGTGAGCGGGCACTGCTTTTTATGAACATTTGATAGCGTAGGTAAAGGTTGCATTAGGGGAATCAAACTCCTACAGGTCATGGCTGGAAGTTTATTGCACAGTGTGTGGGTGTGTGTGTGTGTGTATGTGCATGTATAAACAGGTTTCTCGGCCACTGACAATGTAACTCTTGAAGGCAACTATTTTTATTACATTCTTGCACACTATATTTTTGCTTTTTAGATCTCTCTTATTTTCTTTGTCTTCTAAAGTTCAACAACTGTCTCAGCTGTGAGCTAAGTTTCTGTCTACGTAGTGAAGCACAGAGATATGGTTTAAAGTCACTTTCACTGTTTTGTGATTAGTATCAACCAGTATTCAGTAAAACCTTTTTTTTAATCATGAATAAATGAACTGTAGAGAGATGTCTGTTTGCCATATCAAGGGCATCAAATATTTAGAAAACCAAGATGCTTCAAGATTTTAGACTAAACGAATACATCTCTGGGCTGAGCAATTAATCCAAATGTGATCTAAATCAGTACAAAGTCTTGCACTATACCCAAAAATGCAGAAACTGCACTTCTTTGATTAAAATAAAATGTGTGACAAAACTTTGAAAACCGGGAGAGCTGCAGAGATGCAAAACTTTTCTCCAGGAGTAAGAAAACAGCGGGTTTAGTACAGACTCCAAATGCCACATCATCCTTTTTATTTTTTATTTAACCAGGAAGAGAAACTCATTGAGATTAAAAATCTCTTTCTTAAGAGTGTCCTGGACAGATTTCACTTTTTTCCTCAGTTAAAAAAATAAAATAAAATAAAAAAAGAAGGGAACTGACGTCACAGAGATTTTCATGTTGCCTAAACTACCTTTGAGTTTGACTAATGTTAACCTCATTTTACTGTGACCTCAACATGACTTAAAGTGTTTTTCTTGCTTCAATGTGCAGTCAGAAAAAAAGACATGTTACTTACTCTATAAACGGGTGTTTTGATATCATGCTGTTGTAGAATTAGCCTTCATTGGTGGCGATGCCTGTTTGGCGTTCAGAGCATGCTTTGCAATCAGTTTCGAAGTTCATGCAGATTTCAAACACAGGACAGAATCTTAAAGTCTTTCTGCTCCAAGAAATGAATCTTTGTATTATTGTGATGCAGTCATGTTAAAGTGAAAAACAAGAAAGTGGGAATCTGTGAAGGCTGCAGCACCAAGTCATCTTTAAGTTTTAATCTTCATCTTTAAGCATTATATTCTGATAATGCTGCTGAAAGAAAGAGGTCAACATGTGGATGCATGCAAACAGGTGAAATGTGCACTTTTCTCCCCCATGAACCCTCTGGGGTAAAACAAAGCATTTTTTAATATAAGTTTCAGTGCTTTAAATATTTAGTTTACGTTAAGTTTGTATAAATTAAGGGATGATGAGTTACATTTTGTCTTAAGATACATTACACTTTTAGATGGAGAAATGTTTGTGTTGGGAAAACAAACAAATATTGACATTTTCTTTTTCGAGTGTATTTTTATTAGATAGAAATCTGACTTTGAATATATTCGTTTTTTACTGTTGCTGTGTGATCTGAGCTGAATAAGTTCAGGAGTGTGTCAAACAGAAAGATTTAAAATTCAGCAAACAGCCTTTAAATAGCCTACTCCAGAAATGCTTTTTATACTGACTTGAAGTTATATTAAGTGGATGTTTATTTGAAGATTTCAAAGTTGTAACTCACTTATATTTTTCAATAAGCCGTTGTTATATTTTGGTCGTTTGGTTAAATTGACTTCAAAATAATGCAACCCTGTATTGGAGTGGGAATTACAATTTTCATGATGTCTTCCACTATTTTAAAAGCTTTTTGTAACGTATATTCCGAATATGACACTAAAGAAGAAGATAGGTAACACTTTTATACATATCTGATCAAGAAGGGTGATAAATTGCCAAATACATATATACATATATATATATATATATATATACATATACATATGTGTATATATATATATATATATATATATATATACATATATATATATATATATATATATATATATATATATAACAGACATATTTGTCTGCTTTATTGTTAAAAGGGAGTTTCTATTTAAAGGCATTGTAACATGACTGCTGTATAATGCACTTGTTGACAGGGCTGCTTGTCTATATCCCATGAGCCTTTGTGCCAGTTGATGAATGTTTGTTTTCATTTGCTTTGTATGTAATGTTTGTGTGTACGATTGTAAATATTTACTGATCTGTCAGAGGAAAGATTGACAGTTTGACTTGAGAGTGTGTTTACCCAGTGTTACATTGAAATGTCATATACAAACAAAAGATTTATTATTGAATGGATTTAAGGTTGTGTACAAATAAATAAGGATTGTGTGATTACTGATGTGGATTGTTTCTTAATTTACTCAAATAGATCTTATTCTCATTTAAATAAAAAAAAAGTTTAGAAGCTCTTTGTCTGTGGGAACAGACAAACACAAAAACATGAGTTTAATCATGGTAAAAAAAAAAAAAAAAAAAGATAACATCAAAAGCATACATAACAAAACATTATTGAAACATTTAAACAGCTGAGATATATACTTGTTGGCCAGAAATGTACTTATTTAAAAATGAAAAACACGAGGGGGCTTAAACGGTGCTAGACAGATCTATGACGGGGCTATAGTGCCCCCTTGCCCTGGTGTAGAGTCATGCAGAATTGTGTAGCACTCCAGTCCAGGACTTGGAGCACCTCAAGCACTGAGGACTCTACTGCTTAGTTGTTGATAGTTTGTAGTAAAAGGCCACACTTGGTCACCTGCATGCGCATTTTACGCACCATCTTGTCAGAAACTAACTGTTAGAATAGTTCAGAAACTCAGATTCTACTTTGTGGAGTCGGAATTGAGTGCGCTCCTCTCTCAACACCAGGAAGTGTCAAACAGAGCTGAACCCAGCTTTGGGTTCATATGGGGGGGTGTCAAGTGGAAGGTGCCATGTTTGGTAGACGTGGAGGGATGTTTGGGTTGTTGAGATTAAAAAAGGCTGTTTAAGTATTTACTTAACTGAAATGTATTGTGATTGCAAATAGATGTGTTGTTTGTGGAACAGGTAATACTCACCTGAGAGTAAATTGATTTCCAACACTTTTTGGTAGGTGCCAGCTCCTTTAATAAGAGGAGGCTTGGGGGACTCTGAGGTAGTTGGAGTTTGGAGCTTGAGTTGAACAGAGCTGGTGAGTTTCAACAACTTATCAAACAGTGCACAGAGCTGCAGGAGCCAAGACTGGTCTCTTTTTTTTTTTTTTTTTTTGCACTTTTGGCATTGTTATTTTTCCTTGCAAGTAGCCTATTCTTTTTACATTTTCTCAATTTTCCTCTTTCCCCTTTTTTTTATCTATATCTATCTATCTATATATATATATATATATATATATATTATATATATACACACACACACACACACACATATATACACATATATACACATATATACACATATATACACACTTCTTTAATATAATGATGTTGTGTTTGTGTGTGTGAGGTCACGCGACCACTCGCTCCACACCATGCTCTCTGGGAGAGCGTGGAAGAGGCAGTCGTATTTGCGTGAGGTTAAATGAAAAAATCAGAGCGGAAAAGAAATAAACAAAAAAATGAATTTACAAAAATGACTTGTTATAGCAATGATTCAAATTTTCATCTACAATGTCATCCTCATTATGGCCACCGTCATCATTCCTACAATAGCATCAGCTTATAATCAACCTTCATATCACATTGTTTGACGTTAGAGTCCTTCAAACTAGGTAAACAAAAAGAGGTTAATTTGTGCCTGCATATACTGTACCTGAATTGAGCAGTATGAATTGAGCAATTTCAAGTATTTCAAACCCTGCACTGATATAATACATTTGTTCTATTTGAAATCTGGGCCAATTATTTTTTATTCAAGGATCAATTGTGCGTTGGCTTGATTATATTTATTGGTTTGTTTGTGCTTTTCTGAGCAGTCACAAGTGCAGGATGCTTTTGTCTAAGGTATTGTTCTGGTGTCTGTCTGAGAGAAAGTGTTTATGTCGGGAGGCCATTCTGTTTCTCAAGGTTAATGATCTCATTGTAAATCATGTCACATCCTTCTCTCCCTCCTTCTCTTCCGCCTCCTCCTTGACTCCTCTCTCTTGCTTCCCTCTCCTCCTGTTAGGTGCCTACATTAAATCTAGATTTTGCACTATGGCTTTGCACATGCATGAACTTGTGTGTGTGTGTGTGTGTAGGTGTAGGTGTAGGTGGGTGTGTGTGTGTGTGTGTGCGCAGAAGGTTGTTGTTTATAAGATTGTCAATATGTGTGCTGAATGCTAATGCAGCATATAAGCCTATATACGTACATGTAATCAATTCAGAGATGGCGGTATTCACTCATGAGTATGCAGTGAGTTCAATGTATTCTTAAACATGCATATATAAAATGCACATTCTTGCACAGCCATCTTCTCCTTGGGCAACATTATTATAATTTTGTGATCACATGGTGCTTTTTATGTGTGGAAAACGTTTTGTCGAAATGGCAACGCACGCACGCACGCATGCACACACACACACACACACACACACACACACACACACACACACACACAGAATATGATGAACAGAACATGTTAATCTCTTTAGTCCTTAGTTCTGTATATTGTGTCCATGACAGTGACATAGGAATTGATAACTTCTCAAACCCCATTATATAACTTGTTAGCATTTAACCTTTTTTTGTTGTTATAAAAATGGGAAACATTTCTATTATTCATGCCTTGCAACCTGTCAAAGTCTGCTGCTGTTCAAACAATGCATGTAAAACATTTTGCAACTTTTTTCAACAGAGAAACCAAAAGATTAAAGTGTAAGCTACGTCATATTTGTCTGCTACCTGAGATGTGTTATGAATCATTTGTCTCAAGTGCTCTGGTGCGAAGTGATGCATTCTTCACAGTTTAACCCACAAGCAGATACATGTGTTGACAGTAATTGAAGGTGACATAATGAAACAATATTACTCTTTGAATGAAAGATTACAAAGGCAAGCAAAACTAGTTAGGTTCCCTTTATAGTATACATGCAACCCTAAATAATTTTTTCAAAATTATTTAATTGTGTGACCTTGAATACCTGTTTCAGTGCCATAAAAGAAAATGAGTAGGCTAATTAATTGTTTTCATGCATTTTACCATTATAATAAAATGAATATCTCTTTACAGTTGGGGTTGTTTTCTGGTGATATCTTATCTGGTTGTCTTGAACAACTCAAAGAAAACATTAAATGCTGTGTTAAATGCTTTTAGGTTCCATCATAGACTGTAAATATTAATTCTTGTAGTCCTTTTTAGCTAGGCTAATTGGGTTTGCATTATCGTTTTAGTAGCTTGTTTACATATTTAATAAATACAATAGTTCCCTAAGTTGTTTTCTTTTGTAACTTACTTACTTGCTTTTATCTATTTTACATTGAATTTCTTTTTTCCCCCAATACTTTATTGACACATGGAAATGTACAAACAGTCAAATTTCTGTCAGTAGTAGTAGTAGTAAGAAAAAAAACAATTCTTGCATGTTGAATAAATCCGTCTCGTAGTTCCCACAGGAGCTAAGAACTAAAACAGAGTCCTTCCAGAGGTAAAACATATGACTACCTGGTCACAAGACTTTTTCAAAAGGTCAAATGAAGCCGAGCCCGCAGTGACAACAGACCTACTACATGTTTTCTTACCGAAATGTTTTGAGTCATATTTTCAAAGAAAATTTATTTGCAAGTTGGCTCAGTCATACAATCAATCAATTTATGAAGATGTTCTTCTGATTAAAATCCCCTTCCCCATATTACATGATGCACTTGTCCCATGGGTTGATATCATTTAAAGTTTATTCATCATGGGACAAAAGCAGACAGATACGTTTCTCCAACAGTTTTGAGTTTTGAAGTTTAAATAAATATCACATCGATCTGAAAAAACAGAAAAGGCTCATAGATGTTTTAAAACCCATCAGTTGGTCAAGGGAAACGCTACATTTATGTTATGTTATGAAAAGAAATATATTTTGTACTTTTCACTAGTCACTACTAATCCGGCAGCTAACATAGCTGTGGTAAAGTGTATCCTGTATACACATGCACTCATGTTGTGGCTTTTCTCAGATGAGGAGGTTGAAGAACAGTTTGTTACCTGTCAACAGTGTTAAGCGGCCTGTTGTTTGAGGGTTGCTTTACCGTCAAATAAAAAAGTCCTCAGGATGTATTTGTAAAAAAAGAGCTCCAGAAATTGATGTACAATATCGTTATACCTGTTTCGATTTACGCAGCTTTATATCTTAGCAAAGGAAATGTTCGACAGCCTGTTCTCCACAGTAACACTCCCAGTTTTGAGAGCTCTCCTTTCCTTTTGAAGCTTTCTCCTTCAGACGCCTAAACATAATGTGTACCTGTGTGACACTGCATTATCATAACTGAATAAAGATGGGTAAGACTGAGTTGGCAGCCTTTCTGTGTGCAGAGGGCAGCTCAGCACAGCTCTGATATGAACTTTCCCTGCAGTCTATGCATGTCTGTTTTTGCAACTGTATACCAGCGCAGGCAAGTTGGTGTGTTTGTTGAGTGTACAGTGTGTGTGTGTGTGTGTGTGTGTGTGTGTGTGTGTGTGTGTGTGTGTGTGTGTGTGTGTGTGTGTGTGTGTGTGTGTGTGTGTGTGTGTGTGTGTGTGTGTGTGTGTGTGTGTGTGTGTTCCTCTCAACCATTTTTCTCCTGGGGCTTTACCTTCAAACCCCCCCCCCCCCCCCCCCCCCACAGTGGTAATGGCTGGTCATGTTGGCCCCTCCCAGGCAGTTTCCTCTTGTCAAACATTGTCACCTCCTGATTCTTTCAGCTCCTGCTGCATTGAGACCCTCCATCACAAGCTGTGGGCCTGTCAGACACTTTCTTCCAAACAGTGGTATGGCTTGTTTTCTCTACTGGACTCCCCTATACTTTTTTATTTGTGGCTCTCACAGTCTTCTCCTAATTTAGATCTGTGTGCCCCTTGCTGTAAAGGACTCAATTAGATGGATGTATCTCACGTTAGTTGTAGCTCGGGTTAAAAGATCAGCTATCCCAGCTCCGAAACTTGGATGTAAAAACACGTTGTGAAATAACATCACCAACACAATATATCAGTGCCCCCCATAAGTCAGAGGGGGTATTTAACCTTCAGTTTATAAGGGGACGGAGAGGCCCCATCCTTATTGATACACTTTGTGAAGTAAAAGTATAAGCTGAATTAAAATCAACATAAACTAACTGTATGTACCACTTTGTCAGATAATGTTTGCCTTGAGAGTAAATTCATCTCTCTGCATTTTTCTGCAGTTTTGTACTAAAGTTCCCTATATTGCCTATTGCAGTCGTTTGACTGGCTTCTTCCACAGTTGTATTTTTACAACATGTGCAAATAAAGCAGCCGGTCCTTTATGATCCATCCTGTCTGGAGTTTTGTTATGACCCTGCCAGCCTGGTCGTAGTTGTTACAATGATCATGCCTGAGATAGAGAGGATGTAGATCCTGCATAGTGATCATTAATGGAACAAAAGTGAACAAAGACTGAATCAGAATTCAGAACTCTGTATATGCCGACGTTTATGCAGCTGAGGCATAATTATTTCATTTCCCTAATCCTGCATTGATCCACCCACAAACCTCAACCATCTTAAATCACATGGGAAAGAGCCGGGGGGGGGCTGTTCATTACAGCCTTTCTTCCAGAGGTATAGGGAGTGAAATGTTAGCTTGATGTGTCCACTGTTTCCAAGGCAACCCTGTAAGAGCAACCTCTGCCCACAACATTTTAAAAGATCAGAGATGCTATTTTTAAAGTAGCATAAGACGAGCTGCTGTCTGAGGCTGAGGGGGAAAATCGAAATCTGAAATTATTGCACAAAACTAAAACTAAAGAGTAATGCAGCGAGTGAACACATTGACACATACAGTTCACACTCTCTTGGATAGACAGAGGCCACAGCACGTGCCTTTGTGTATACAGTATAACAGGTGGTATAGTAGTGGTGCAGTGACGTTATTCTCAAGAACCCATGTTAAAAAGATTTTAAAGTCACACCAATTAAAGCTATCACTACTTCAATGTCTTCTTCTGTACAGTGTTTCATCATCATGCTTTATTGGATTGATATCAGATAAAGTAGTTGACTTAACACTCGGCCGCTTCATGTGGCTCAAAGTGAAAATTGTGATTTTAACTTGTTAAAACTGAATTTGTTTCTTTTCTTTGGCAGTCAAGGTGGCGATGTGGAGGTGAGAAAAGACTAATTAGGCCTAGATAGAGCACATGATGTTGGTTAAGTTGTGTTTCACCCCCTTCTGTGTCTCTATGAAAAATGAAAAATTTCTGCATGTCTTTATGTTTGGCATGTCATTGTCTGTGTGTTGCTCCATAGCAAAAAGGCAGGAATCTTTTAACATGAGTTATAAGGGAATTCTTGATAGTAAATATAGTCAATTGTTGTAATAAATTCCTCTGGGAAATACTGTTTGAGAAAGTTGAGTACTCTGTTTGCAGACCGAGTATCCAGTACAGCGATGCATGGTGTAAAAGCAGCTCCATCACCAGATGCTTATGTAGAATTTCCCTCGGGATCAATAAAGTATCTATTTATCTATCTATTTATCTAGAAACATGAAGCCAATGCAGAAGTGCAACACACTGCTCTTCTTTGAGTGTCCACTTAAGACTCGCTCTAAAAGACCTGGAAAATATTTGGGGGAGGGGGATTTTTTTATTAACTCACCCGTTTAGATTTAATAAAGGATGCAAGTTGAACTAAGTATAATAAATAGCCTTGTTGAAAATTGATTAAATTTAAGTTTAGTGACGTTAACTTTAACTCTCCATGTTTTGTACAAGATCAAAATAATGCAAACATTCGACATACCTATCTTCCGATAGAAGACGAACATAAAATTTAGTTTTACTTATTGATCATATTTCCCAATTTTATTGTCTCCAAATAGATTATTCCAGAAAACAGCAGTCAATCATTTGTAATTACTTTTTCGGTTTGGTGTAAAGTTGAGAATTTTGAGTTTAGCCACCTATCGGCTAATAGATGTTCCACTCTGACATTTTCTGACTTTTCGCTCATGCCTTATTCATTGTAGATCATGGCTCCATCCCTTCTTTGAATATCCCGAAGTCTCTGACACAAACACTGGGTACAGCATTCCCATTGTAGAGCTGCATGCTCCTCAATGAACACACTTACCAGCATGTGTTTCCATGGAGACGCGGTCTGTTCACGCGCTCCTGCAGCCCGTGTCATTGACTTCAATTAGTGCAGAAGGCCGTCTTGCCTAAGCACATACTTAGGCGGAAAGCCATCCTCAAAGGGTTGGGGAAAACTGGCAGAGGAGATCTGAGAGGGCGGGACACGTCGTGGAGGACTTCACAGCTTTGGAGCCTCTTTATGGTGTAATGGCGTTCATTTAATACTGGGAGACGGTCCAAACAATACATGTGACATGCCAAATTAAAATGAGACCACTGCATAGCATCAGTTAGGCCGACTGATACAACAATTAAGTGAATCTGTCCCGACAATTACATTTCCCTCAGATCACGACTAACAAGAAAACACGGCGTAGCTTCATGTCATTACAGCGTATTATTTGTTACCTGTGCTGTCGATCATAAAAAACAAGGTCTCCCTTTTTGGAGGCAATTATTTAAATGAGACTTCAAGATTTTATAAATTGTGCCTCATTAAAAAACCTGTCTTTAACAACACTGATTCAGCTGGTTCACGTCTCCATTTGATGCTATAGATCAGAGAAGGTTTTAATTTCGTGTCTGATTTTCTGACCTAATGATGTTATTCCTGCTTATCTTAGATGTGCTTCCATCAAAAGTGCCAAGGCTGTGCTGTGTACATTAGAGTTCAAGCCAATCAATGTTTGTGGGGTTTTTTTAATCTGAAAAAGGCAATGCTTGTGTTAAGGTCCATGACGTTGTTTTGTTTTGTTTTGTTTTAACTTTGAAAGCTGATTGAGATTAAAAATAAGTCTGAATAACTTACCAACGTTTCTGAACATAATAAGAGATTCTTGACTATAATACATCTAAAGGACATGATAAAGTGGCATGTGAAACCTACAAATATTTGTCAAAATCCGCCACAATCAACTGTTTCAGAGACAGCATCTACAACCAGATGAGCCTGCTAATAATGTTCATGCATGTGAAGCCTGTGGCAGGTTGAAGGCATGTTGCAAATCAGAAAAAAGCAAAGGACTTCTGGTAATAATGGCATAAGTATTACTTAATTTGTATGGTTATTTTTTTCAGTGTATTGCCTATCCGTCTATATTAAATGTTAAAGCAGACACTCAGGGGACCAAGAATGTCTTTACTGCATTTCTTGAAAATCAATCAAATACTTGTCGATTTTGGATTTGATCAAGCTGGTAGACTAACTCTCCAAACCCATGACAGCTTTACAGCTAAAACACTGTGTAAGATAGGATTCTGATGCCTTAGGTTGACTGTTGTCATGAGTGTAGCTTTTCAAAACATTGTTTGTTCCAGGTTTTATTTCCCAGTAGTTGACCTAAATTTCCACGTAGACAAAACATAACTGGCAAAGTGGTGGGATGTGCCTTTAAAGTGATTCAACCTTGACTTTCCCAGCTCATTACGAGCACGCTCCCAGGCTGCATCTGTAATTACCGTGAACAGGTGCATCAGTCAGCCACATCGCCATAGAGTTAGAGATTTAATTTAGAGATGCTGCCCGGGATATTAACCCCGTTAATTACAACAGCCATCTCCACGTTTAACCACAGGAATGAAACGTTGCGGACCTCAGGGCGTAGAAAAGCACACAATTACTTTCACTTTTATTCTGCGGGGAGTACAGGAGGGAGGATGGGAGGGTGTTTGAACAGAAGAGGACTCCAAATTCAGTGCCTATGTGCAAACACTCTAAGCGTGCGTGACCATCTTATTTTTGGTGGAATTTTAAGAACAAGTAGAAAATAGTCCGGCACTGTTTCGTGGCACTAGCTTGCTGTTCTAAAATGCTGTGCTCAAGTTTTTTTTGTCAGTGACTGAATTTCTAGTTAAATTATAGACTAAGACTTTCTTTATTGTCACTCAAACTTGAACTTTACTTTGCAGATAAGAACAAAGAATATATAGATATTTGTTGCACTGCACTCTTTATCCCCAGTTTGTTCATTTGCACAGTGTTTATTGGAGATGGATTGGCGTCGGGTGGAGAAAACAGTTTATTCTCAGTTACGTGGTACGTTTCCATCACTTACTATCTCTCAACATAAATCAGGTGGTTGAGCGATGAGTCAACTTCATTTCACAAGCTCTATTTTCTTTTTCATCCTGATAAATAAACAGCTATAGTATATAGCTACCACCACAAAGATAATCTCACTCTGGTTTGGAAAAACTAACTAATTCCTTGACTAATGAATCAGTCTTCAGTGTTCGTTGACTGTGTAGCTAACACCATCCTCCTCCAAATAAGCTCACTAAATTGGCAGCGACCAATTTAAAAACTTGATGTTTTACAAGGTTGACAAACAAATTGGTGACATCTCTTCGTATGTTTATTATTTATATTGTCTATGGCCTCATTGTTTTCTGATCGGACACGCTTTTTTTCAGCTGGCATCTAGGACAAATGTATCACTTGAAGTCACACATTCTAAAACTTCGTCCTACAGTGCATGAGTGTTGCAAAGTTGAAAAGTAACTCTGAGACAATCATTTTCTTTTAGTTTGAGTCTGTGAAAGTCTAATAATTAAAAGAAATGAGGAGATAAAAAGTCTTATGGCTATAGGCAGGAATGAAGAGTGGTTTGGAGACATAATCAAGGACTTGCTGACATCATCCTCATCTCTACAAAACTAAAGTGAAATCATTTTTAGTAACAACGTTCTTCCAGGTTGAGGGAGTACCAGCTTCCAACAATAGTGGCTCGACTGTGTGGTTGATTTTTAGCTATAGGCATGTGACGCATGGTATTATGTCTTTCAACTGAGTCAAACTAAAGCAGAAAGAGTTAAATCTTTCTTTCTGCATCTTGTCCCGTCTCCCCCATCCCATTTTCAAGCCCAGCACAGTTTAGCAGATGGCTGTTCCGTCATGAGCCCGGGTCTGCTGAAGATTTCTGCCTGTTAAAAGGAAGTTTTTTCTTGCCACGCTATGACGGATTAAGCTGGGCTCCTGTAATAAATATAGCCATCTGTAAGGTCCTTTACCTGCTTTTTGTAAACATAACAATGAGCATGGTCTTGTTACCTGCTCTTTTGTTAATGTTAACAGACAAACAGTAAGGTCCTTTACCTGCTTTTGTAAAGTGTCTTGAGATAACGCCTGTTATGAATTGACGCTATATAAATAAAGATTGATTGATTGATTGATTGATTGATTGATAATCTGTTCTTTGTTAAAGTCAGTAGTAGTAGTTTCCAACTGATCTGAAAAAAATGACCACTGTCTCCCAATAGAAGCCAAAGTGAAACCAAAAAGTCACTACAGTTTATATTACATTGTTCCCCAAAATATACTTCTGGTTTAAAGAATCCTTTGAAATCTGTTTTTGTATTTTGTTTTCCCATAAATTCTCTATGATATACTCTCATTATGTCTCTCTCTTTGGAAATCTCTGGACAATTGATTTCAGTGCATCTGCGTCACAAATTTCTTTCATTGGAAAACACAGTCGGGTGATAGCTCTGCCTGTGATCTTTTATTCATCCGTTCATCCTCTTCTCCTCACTCCTCGCCTCCGCACCAGGGAGCTCAGCATCTGACAGCCCTCACTGAAAACCACCAGCTGGAGTGGCAACAAGAGCAGAGGACAAGAGGAGGTAGGAGAAATAGAAGGAGAGGAGATGATATACTGAATGTGTGTGTGTGTGTGTGTGTGTGTGTGTGTGTGTGTGTGTGTGTGTGTGTGTGTGTGTGTGTGTGTGTGTGTGTGTGTGTGTGTGTGTGTGTGTGTGTGTGTGTGTGTGTGTGTGTGTGTGTGTGTGTGTGTGTGTGTGTGTGTGTGGGTGTGGGTGTGTGTGTGTGGCAGTAGGGGGCACATTGTGCTGACAGCAGCTCGGCCCTCAGAGCAGAGCAGATGGTTAGGACAGGACTGCCTGTAAAGGATCAGAAGCTCAACCTCATAAGTCAAACAATTTAAATAGGAAGAACTTTCAGGTTGAAGTTTACTCCTCTTTTCTCTTTGATCCCATTTTGCTCTCTTTTTGAGAATCCTTTCATGCTTACTTATACATGCCCTGTGAATATAACTGGTAAAGTACAATGCTGTTTTATTTGAACCCAGAGGGAGATGAAATCAATGGTTTCCTGATTGATCATTATTCTGCTTTCTGCCTTGCATTCCCATTCTAATGATGCCTGCTTTACCTCTCAGTGCTTTGTCATCGGCACATCGTTGCTCTCAAACTTTGACTGCCTTTTCAAACTACCTGAAATATCGTTCAGTTATTTTAATGGTAATGTACCAAATTGATTAACAAATCATCTTAAGATGTGAAAGAAATCGCAAAAGTGTTCTCATACATATTAGAAGCACACAGATTCTTATTTTGCACATCTACCTCAAAAAACGGGTGCGTAGGAGAGCAGTGTCCATCAGAAACTATAAAAGATGAACTCCTGCACACGGTCTAACTTGCAAACAAAATGTAATGGCAACATTTTCCGTGCTAGACCTTCATCTGGTTTCCTGACCGTACTGAAACGTTTTCATTTTTGTATCTAGTTTTTAAGAACTTAGATGTCAAAGACAGTAAATAATCTAGACTTTATTAAGTCCCTTTTATTTAAGTGCCTGCCGGTTTCACCACGTTAGTCCCTAAAATATCAGTAACCAACACAATAAACTTTAGATCTGGTCAATTTTGGGCATTTCAGTTCGGAAAAATTCCAGATTTACCAGCAAGCTCTGAAATAAGATGACAGAAGTGACAGAAGAAGCACGGCTGTTTTGACAGAGAACATGATGTCCACATCACTTCCCAGGAAACCACCTGTCAGCCACTGACTGTCAGATTTTCTTTTTTTTTAAGTCATTCACCCTGCATCCTTCTTTGTCTTTGACTTTTTTCTCTCTTCCCTTTTTCAGCCCTGCAAACCCTTGTCATTCCTACCCTACCAATGTGACAGGTAAGATCCCTGCTGGATTCTTTAAGTATACACTGCGTCATCGCACATCTCTGTCACTGAAATGATGAAGGCCAGTCCGCTCCCTCAGATATTTCCGGCCTTTTCTGTCCCTGCACACATACACACACATTCAAAAACTTAGAGCTCAGAGTTGCCATGGCAATCTGGTGATAAGGAGTAATGATTGAATGGCTGAGGTAGAAATATATTCATGTGCTGTGATTGCCACAGTGTGCTGCAGAGACATTGATTTGGACTTCTACGTCAAAGACCGGCTGCTGTTTTTTACTGTTTCTGTTCAGATCTAAGCCAATCAGACTGACAGAGGAAGGCGACGTCATTCATGATTGTGAATCGGCTGATGGTTCACTGTTTCTGGGAGTGCTTAGACATCTTTCCAACACAGCTCTCAACAGGTGAAGGTGATTCAATTCTTTTTTACTTTTTTAATTGGTTAGAGCTCTACAATACCTGTCAGTCTGTCCCGTAAAACCCTCTTTAAAATAACTGAGAAGGACTGTATATGAGATTGTGAGTGTGCACAGGGGCATTGTGCGCACTCCCAGAAATCAGTGACTTTAATAATATACAAAGAAACCACAACTTTTGAGTCCCTGAGCATCAACTACTCTGCAAAAATACAAAAAAAAGGTATTTTCACTACAGTGTTTAATAATATGAAGACTGAAAAACGAAGAAAAAAGATAAATTGTTGGTAAATTGGTGTTAGAACCTTTTGTTATGATTTTAATTATAGGGTCAACTACTTCTAGATGTGCTTCTCTGTATTGTTCTTAGATTTCACTTCTACCACAGTGAAGAAATGACCCATGAGGTTAACTGCGGTCGGCAGTGCCAGCAAATAATAAGTCCTCATCATATTGCTGTTTCTCGACACACACATGGAAAAGCTGCAGGGCTGCGCAGGGCCCACATTCACAGTATTTACTTGTAAATATTGGCTCATGTACAAAATATCAGGCCACAACACTAAATATTTACACTGAGTAAAGTGACAGAACAGTCATGGGGGAAAAAATCCTTTGATGCTTTGGTGAAATAACAGAGATGGAAAGTTTCAAGGTATGAACTGAAGTTGGCTCGTACGGCTTTGTTTTGTTAGTAAAATTACTTTTTAAATAGTCTAAATGCTTACATGACCTCTAGTGTATCGTCTCATGGGACTGCTCTTGACTGAATGCAGAAGATGTTCACACCACATTGAATAGTTTGCAATGGACCTCTTGATGACATGAGTAGGCCACATGTGGGCTGGGATGGGGATTATTCAGAACTAAGCATTATCTTTTGCAGTTTTGTAAATGTATTGGCATGCAATCATTAGAACGTTACAACTTCTCGTGGTCATAATTTCTTCCTGTACACAGAAGACAGTTTTCCAGGTACTGTATGTGCGAGTGAGTGTCTTTGTGTGGGTACATATGGTAGTGTGTTCTTTGTGGGTGTGGAGGCAGGCTTTAGGTAAGGGACGTTGGCTATAATCTAATCTGGTTTTATTAGCTCTTAATAATATGCTGAACTGCTTACCTGTGTGTTGTATTATGTATCGTTTGTGTGCCTATACCTGCTTGGGGCCTGCAGGATGAAATGTAGTTGATCAGCTAAATCTTGTGCAAAGCATCTCATCTCATTAATAGAAATGATGGTGTATTTTGTACATGGCCCTGACAAACTAAACAACTATATCTGATGACTGTACATAATGTATCATTTGAAAGTAGAAGACTTGGTAGTTTTGGGCATTTTTGCACCTGAAATAGCAGAAACAAAAAAACAATCAGCCTACTCCAAATTAATGACAATTGGATGTCACAGGAAAAAACTATGCTTCATATTTTTAATTTGCACTGAGGGCAAGTTGCTGGAAGGACATATTGTGATCCTAATAATACTTTCCCCATGTGCTTTATCTGTTACTGAAATAGAAGCGTCACAGTGTGAGCACAGCGCGAGTTCATTAGGGCTAAGTTTAAGATTTAATGAAGTACATGTATGCTGTGACTATTCATGTAAGGTATAGTGGGAGCCAGTGAGAGGTTTAAAAGGTCACAGACACATCAACTGCACACACTTTAAATAAGAAATAATCCATACATGATTATTGTATGTGCTTGTAGTCAAATTAAAAGACAGCTTGAATGTCTCCACAGATACAAGTACATTAAGGTAGCTGTCCTCTGGGAGCAGCTGAAAATAAGTGCAAGTGAAAGCATCATTACTGATTTAATCAGCTGGCATCTCGAGATGTAACCCAAAGTCATCTGTCATATGAAGTATTGTGTGTATGGTCACCTCATAGGGAATTCTATATAGAAAATACTCCTGAGATGGTAGCTAGTGGTTATTGGGCGTGCATGCCCCATATACAGAGGCTACAGCCTGGGTTTGAACCCTATCTGTGGCTCCTTTCCTGTTGTTATTCCTTACACTCTCTGTCCCTGATTTCTTGAAGATCTTGAATAAAAGTAAACACTTTTCCAGTTTCCTGTTTCTGCAGCACTAAGAAACATTTTTTTTGGTTCAGTTTAGGCTAACTAATGCTATGTCAACATGTACGCTTGCTCTTTGTAGTCTGTTTGCCCGGAGATGCGAGGGCATGTATGAAAAAGACATACACAGAGCAGATTGTGTTGTATGTTTCTGCATGTGTGTTTTATAGTTTGTCCTTGAGCGCCTGAACTGTTCTTCAAGCCATGTAGGAAGTAAACTCTGAGCATACAAATGAGCCATTTAGCATTTGTGATTTTTTTTTAAAAAAAATTTAACATCGATGCTGGAGAAGAGCATCTGTCATTTGAGCAAAGACTACACCATGTTGACCTGTCGGTGACTTGGGCACTTATAAACCATCTGCCTAGTTTAAAGAAGCACTGGCTCTCTGGAAACGGTCTTCTTCATTGATTAAAATCTTTTTTGGGAAAAAAAAATGTAACCAACAGAAATCAAGGGCACATATGATTCAACAGAGAAAATGTGAATGTTAATGTGTGTACAGATACAGATTTGAAAAAGATAAAGATATTAGAAAACATTGTCATGAAATCAATTAAACTTCTGAGTAAAGGAAGGGCAGCTTTATATTTTCTATGATTTGCTCGATCTCTCAAAGACTGGCAATATGGGGAAACAATGGCTGATTTCAATTTGTTCTTTTGCAACTTTTCCCCATGTTGTATTTGAGGGTTTATCAACATTGCCTAACATCAGCAAGGGTAAAAATTCAGGACTGATAGCACTCAAATAAGCATATAGGACATTCTGCTCTTGAACTTTTCACTTTACATCCTTCATATTTAAATTTTCATGCTTAGTTAAGGCCAGAACACTTTTTATTGACTTACTCGTTCTCTGCTCTGTTTCAACTCACCAGACCCAGTTCTTTTCTCAGGCTGCCAACATTTCATGCCTGTTCACTTCACTAAGCTTTTGAGTCGCACAGCACGTCTTTTCTCCAGCAATCCAAACCAAACATCTGTGTGTGTCTGCCTGTCTGTATATGTGTGTCTACTTGTCTGTATCTGTGTGTGTGTGTGTGTACGTGTGTGTGTGTGTGTGTGTGTGTGTGTGTGTGTGTGTGTGTGTGTGTGTGTGTGTGTGTGTGTGTGTGTGTGTGTGTGTGTGTGTGTGTGTGTGTGTGTGTGTGTGTGTGTGTGTGTGTGTGTGTGTGTGTGTGTGTGTGTGTGTGTGTGTGTGTGTGTGTGTGTGTCTGTGTGTCTTTATCTGTGTGTGACTGGATGTTTGCATGTTTGTGCATGTGTGTGTGTCTGTCTGTGTATCTTTATCTGTGTGTTTCTGCATGTCGATGTGTGTGTGTGTGTGTGTGTGTGTGTGTGTGTGTGTGTGTGTGTGTGTGTGTGTGTGTGTGTGTGTGTGTGTGTGTGTGTGTGTGTGTGTGTGTGTGTGTGTGTGTGTGTGTGTGTGTGTGTGTGTGTGTGTGTGTGTGTGTGTGTGTGTGTGTGTGTAGGAGGAAACTAAATGTGCATGGTGCGTTAGAGTCTGATGGCTTTTGTTGTGATACATCTCTTCGTGAAATGAAGATCTTAGCACACAACGACTATTATCGAAATGTGTAGAGCTTAGGTCTTTTGACAAGCACCACAATACAAAATGATGAAGCTGAGTTTTGTTTGCCAAAGAAAAATGAGAGCTAATTTCTCCAGGAGCACCTACAGAAAAACATTACATATCTGCTTAGTACAGGAATCTGATGTGTTGACAGCTATTTTAATGCAGTAGGCATTAAACACAAAGTGTAGAAGGCTTGAACAGATAGCGTTTGTATTTTCTTTATGCTGATCATAGTCTCTATAATCAAGGTGGATACAAAACATTCTTCATCAGCAGTCATCCTTGCTTTTAACAAGAATGTTTAAAAAAAGCACTCCAAACATATTTGGGCAGCCGTTGATTGGCCTGAGCTCAATGAGCTTTTCAGACTGATCCAAAAAAGGAAAAGATCTCTGACATCTCAATCCTGCTCATAGCCGACAAATACTGTACATATGAAGCACCTCCGAGTCTTTTAGTCTCCATGACAACTGAGGACGTTTTGTTCCATGAGTTTTCTGATGCTGCGGGAGCCACATCTATAACATTTGTGACTGATGGGCTGCGTGCTATTTAAAGTGTATGCTTTGCGTCACCAACAAGTGTATTTAAAACTGAACACATGAGAAAAGCAATTAAATTAACCTCTTGTTTTAATACACACTGTTTGTTCACATGTCTAAATCCCAGACCCCTGAATGTACTTTTCATCGGCATAGAAACATGCTGTTACTGTCTATAACATCTACTTGATTTATAAAAGGACATTTATTACAGGGATGCACTGTTGCATCAATTCAATATTAGCCCATAGTCATGAAACGAGGTCAGGAGCCGATGTTATCTGTTGTATCACATTGATTTAATGCTGGCAAGCAAATGCACCAAACTACTGATTTTAAGAGGTGGGCAGAGGAAGTCACAGAAAACTCAGAGCCTCTTATTGTGGTCAGACATTGTGTCAAACAACAGAAGAAGTCATTAAACAAACATAGGCCTTGGCTATTTTAAACTTTTGTATCAGTATCAGCCCTCATTTTCACAATTAGTCAGTCTCTAATATATGACATTCGTCATGATTCCAGTTCTGTACGTTTATATTAAAAACAATATTAATGTTAATAGTTTTTGGGACTACATTTCATCTAGAGCACCAAATAAAATCTGAAAGGAAAGTCAATGCTTTGTGTATGGACACACATACTGTACGTGGCTCTAGCATGACTGCCTCCCCAAGTCTCAGCTCAGGGCGAAAATGTGACAAAATCATAGGTGTGACAACCAGGGAGGTCAAATCTAGTCAAGCTGATGAAGTTGATTGTATTCATTTGAGAGGGATGATGCAATTTAACCTCAGACATGGCATGAAGCCAATGTTTGGTACAGACAGTTCATAACATTTATTTTTCTGCTTAAACTTTTTAATTGTTGGCCAAATATAATTGGAAGTCAAAGAAAGAAAGAAAACATGGAGGATATTTGATGTAACACTCAGAGATGTATAAAAAAAGAAACCATGAAATAGCTTCTGAGATATTATTGCCAAACTGTTGACTGCCTACTTAAAGTTTCCATTGGAGAGAAAACAAAGTCAAGGGATCCAAAGTATAGTTGGTCCTCTTGGTACGATTAATATTTGTGCTTTTTTTTGTTTTAGGTCCGTCCATTAGTTGATATTCCAGGTTTGGACAAAGTGGTGGACGAACAGAGAAGAACCTGACCCACTGTGGACTGGCCAGGCACCCAGTGTCTCCTTATAAATATCTTATGAGGATTGTTTTAGAAAAGTGGACCACCAACAAGTAGCACCTCGCAGGAGTTCAGTATTGTAATCTCAGGAGCTTTAAGAGATCTCAGTCATCAGAGGAGGCTGAATGGTCATTGTAGCGTATTGAAAGCTCCAGCTGCTCGAACAAAGCCCGTAGGTCATGCAGCTGGCTCCAACTCGCCTTATAATTAGTTGTCGGTGATTGCTATGTTGCACATGGCAACCATTTATCAACCGAGCAACTGCATAGTGATTATTGTGGTTGATCTTACTCAGACATGGACCAGTTTGACAAATATCTGAAGATGTAGTGAATGAAGGTCTTGAATAACCAGTGTTGTGACACTCTTGACAAAAATGCAAAAAGAAAGTGAGAGAGTGACCTGACATGTATACCACTAACTAAGCTCACTACATTCTAACACACAAAAATACAAATTGCTTATGTTTATGCAGCAATGGAAAATCATAGTTTTCTGTTTCCATTCGCCATCCTCATTCAGGTGAATCATGCAGTGCCATCTCAAACTTTCCATCTCATGCAGAATTTCCCCACCTCTGATAGGAGGTGGGGAATAACTGGAAATTGTCATTCTCTCTTGGTTTTAACGTGTACAGGAGATGTTGTAATGTTCAAAACAAACCATTAAGAGTAGGAGCAACCTGTGAAACGCCATTTGGAGATTGTGATGTTGTTTCCTGCACATCGTTAGTTTGGTAATGACTAAGATGTGAAAGTCATCATACTGAAACAAAGACGTCAATGCCACTCTGAATATTCATGTTAAGTTATTGAAGAGTTTCTCCAAGTTTGAATGGCTTCTGAAAACTGCCCTTATAATCAGCGTTGTATCTATTTCCTCATCAGTGTCCTGCTATTATTATATCTCTGTTTACTGCTGGTACATTTTGTTTTTTTCTCTCTTTTTAAGACATTTAAGCTGGTGTTGTTTTTCCATACAAAAATCTTCACAAGAACCATAACAAATACCTACAGCATTACAAAGGAGATACCACATAGCTCCAGGGCTTGTCCCCTTACACTGGTGACCAGTCAAATTAAGAATCGATTTTAAAATACTTCTGACTGTGTTTAGGGCATTAAATAGTCTCTCCCCCCCTCTCAGAACTCCTGTCTCCATATCATTAGACTTGTATACTCAATTGCTTTTAGGGTTCAATAACCCATCAAGCAAATAAAATTCCATCGCTGTGTTCGTCATGTGCTACACTGGACTGAATTTTTTTCTTACTATGTTGTTTTTTCTTTCTTTCTTTTTTTATCTGTGCTGTCCAACACTTTGGATCAACTGTGTTGTGTGTAAAGTGCTATAGAAGTAAAGTTGAGTTGAGTAGGTGATATAAAAAGGTTAATGTCAGTTTCTTTGGAGCTGAACTTTTGGCTGTTATTCAGTATTTCATGAAATATCAGAGGCACAGTCAACCATAACTCTATTCCTCTCTTTGATGGTCCACGTAAAGTTTCAAATAACTACAGTGCAGAGAAGGAGAACAGCCTTGGGCCAATTAATCCCTCATGTAGTAGTTTATATATTTTGGCTCATAAAAGCCCCAGATCAAAGTTTTTCTAAGAGAAATGAATTCAGTGAAACTAAAAGCTGATTACAAGTATTTCTTAAACAGTGGCCTGTAAAAGATTGATCACTTTGGATGAGCCCAAACAGCCCCAATATGCAAATAAAACATACAAAAATTAGCCATTATTAGGTTACTGTTATTATTAGCAACTCTCATCATTGTCACGTAGAAAGAACCAAGGGAAAGATATTCTGCTTTGTAACTCAGTGTCCACTTGTTTTGAAATTGGTAAGAGTCCTTGCCACACATGACCTTCAACTACTCATTAATTGGATCTTTCAGGGGCCCGATTGTTCCTGTGGTCAGGCCTGGCAAGGATTATCTCTATTCCAATCCAGTGCAACCAAACAAATGTATATTGTTCTAATAAAGAAGTTAGTCAATAGTGAACAATGATGTGATTTTGTGCTGCACATGGCACAAACGGATTTCCACATAGCAGCAGTGCACAGTTAAAAGTGTTTGCAGTAGAGTTAGCTTTGTTCTTACTTTTCTCAAAAGCCCCAAGTGGCTGCTCTGTCATCTCTATTCCTTTGTTTAATCAGTGAACACAGATTTTGTTGTGTATCTGACAAGGATTTTTTTGTTTGTTTTTGTCTTTGTTTGAGCAGTAAAAACCAGTTCTTTAATCAGTCTTGATATGCTAAAATACATGTACACAGTATCGAACATTATGGACTATTGAAACACTGAAGCACACAGGCTCTCACACTCAATCACACTCACCTCTCCCCTGCTGAGACTACTGACGTGGGATTTGTCCTCCTCCTCTCCCACACTGGCGAGAAGGTTCTGCTGTCGCAGAACACTTTGTTGAGTTGCTTTTCCCGGCAACCTACAATTATATCAGTGTGCTCTGAGAAGTGACTACACAATGCCAGCAACACAATCAACAGTTTTAAGACAACAAAAATAACATTAGAAAAACACATTTCAAAGCTTCTACTCAGCATATTAAATCATATTCAAATTATGGCTGAATATCTTTGGATGTCTCTTGAAGGTGTCCAGGAATAATTTGATAAACACAGTGTTCAGAAACATTACCAACACAACCCCACATACATGGATGTGTGTTTATAGCAAATGTGTGTGACCAATCTCACATGTTGGGGATTTTGAGCTGGTTCGTGCTCATTCCTCATTCAGTGAAGAACACATTTTCTGCATCTTATCGTCCCTGCGACTCACTGGCAAATATCCACGTGCATTTTGTTTTAAAGAGCAAGAAGGAGGGCGAGAGCTCATAACTGTGAACTGACAATTTTCCATCAGCCTTTTGCTCATCTCACCATCTGCCACTGTGAGAAAATATTAGCTGCTTCTCTTCAGGAAGATCAGCCACCCTCCTCCTCCTCTTCCTTCAGTTTTGTTCCATAAAGCCACCCAGCAGACTAACTGTGAAATCTGAACCCTGTAACGTACAAACTGCAATCAAATGGCCGGTGGAAGCTGCCAATGGTCTTGGCAGAAATGTGCTTGTTTTGGTATTAATGTTCATTTATCTCAATCAATGATTTGTAAATGTTAAAATGCCAAACACTGGACCTTAAATATTTAAAAACACCTTGTGTAATGACCAGAAAAGAAGGATTGGGTCTGTTTTTGAGTGTCAGTTGTTTTTTCACTTTCATTGCTGTAAAGTAAAGTTATGCTTCACTTTTGTATTCCATAAGTAAAGTTAATTATTTTATACGGTAATAACGGTCCAAAAGAATTGAGTCAGGGGATGGAGATTGTTTGTTCATACGAAACATTCATATTCAGTCATTTGACCCCGGTATGATTTAGTAAAAGATAAAAGCTCAATTTGTGCTACTGCTCCGCTAAAGGTCACTAATTCTCTGCAGTGAGGACATGCTCGACCAAAATTAATTGATAAAAGAACCTTTGTCTGCATATTAACTCGTGTATCTTCGCTCCAATCTGCAAGAAATCCAATCCCTTTGTCTCCTACCAGTTCTTCATCATCACAGCATTAGAATAGTTTGACTGGCTCAGCCATAAAGCCTGAAGAGGTTAATGCAAATGTTGCAATTCGTCTAGTTTGAAAGCTTGGTCTTTTCTGAACAACAGAGTGGAAGACGTAATGGTGCATGTTCACGCAAAGCACTAAACACTGGGGTGAGAATGGTTTGTTGTAAAAAATAAAAAGAAAGGATAATTTAAACCTTCTGTAATTTATCAAAGCTTTAATTTTTGTTTTGATTGATTTATTGATTGGACTTGAACTTTATTGTCAGACATGGTCTCACAGCGGCTCCATTTGCAAACATAGAAATGAAGAATTGACTGGTAAACAAAAGAGTGTTTTTCATTTCTTGATACAGTATGTGTGTTGGTGCATAATAAAAAGAAATCAATTGATAATTGATAAATTGGCATTAGATCACCATCTACTCTTCAATTTGTCTCTCAGTCTGCACATAATCTACGATTAAAAGTAGAACTTTACTTTATATAGCTTTACTGTGTCATCATCAAGTTCTGCACAAACATCTTCTCTTGCTGTTATTTAAAGCCAAAATGGAGAGTGTCGTACTTGCTCGGATATTAAACTGGTGAGACTGCCTCTTGAAGTCCATGTTTAAAACTATGGCAAGATTTACCATGTGTTCAAATCAGCAACTCTTACAGCTGCATGATATTAAAAGCTTTGTGTTTGTGTCATGAACGATATTATTCCAGCATGAAGAAACCCCATGTGAAGTTTTTATTGTTTGTTTTTTTTCTCAATAAACTTCCCAAACTGCTGCTCAACCTCAACCCCAGGGCTGTAGTTCCTTTTTACATTTTCTATTATGATTATGTTGTCTCTTCTTCTTACAAAGTACTCACTGTGTCTTACTTAATGTGCACAGCTTTGATTGATTAATCTCCCATTGATTAGACCCTCAGCAGGAGGAGCGATCTGTGGGAGGAGAATGGAGACGTAGCGGGGGGTAAGGAGGAGGTCTTGCCTGGTTCCCCGCAGTGTCCTCCTTGAGATCAGATGGGTTTGTGGGTTTATCACTCGACCACTTGGAGCTTCACTCCCACATTCAGTGGAAAACGAGTCACCATAGAGATCCAAAAGCGTGATTGGTGTGTGGCGGCAAAAGTGAGACAGACAGAGAGAGAGAGAGAGACAAATGTCCCGTGGAGAGCCTCATTGAGTGTTGGGTGAGTGGAGCATACACACCTTCAAGAGACTCTTTTCTATCAATAAAGCACTGGAAGCATGAAATCCCGTCTTTTTACAGATGTATTTGGCTCATTTTTAATTTCCTGAAACTCATATTTCCAAACATGCTCTACAAATAAGTATTTTGTTTAATACTTTGTGGAGTTTAAATATTTGACAAAGCCAAATGGGGTTTTCATTCAACCTTATTCCACACAAAGCATAGATTCATGTTGCTTTTGGGTCAGAGAGGCCATTTTAATAGCCACAGGGTTGCAGGTTTGACCTCAATCACCCAGACATTTCAATCATGGTTCCTGGCATCAATGTCAAGATGTCCTTCAGTGAATGCCTCAAACACTATACGGTTTGTTATCAGTGAAGATATTACAAAAGATCAATATATAGAGACACGGGAATAACGACTATTGTCTTCAGTCTTTCTCACATTTATGCTCACAAACAGTCTCAATTTAGATGTTAATTATCACAGCAGTATAAGACAAAAATAGATGGTCAATTAAGTAATCACTTGCATTTGCAGCTGTGTGTGTACCATGAAAACAAGGATCTAACAAATGTCTCCCAGCTACTGTGCTAGTGCTGCTGCTGATGGTGCTGCTGCAAAAAGCCTACAAATCACTGAATGCTATAGCTGACTTTTTTCTCTTTATTTCTCTCAATGGGAGCATCTTCATGGATGTCCTTGAGGCAGCTCCAGTAACAGCATTAAAATGTCCTGGGAATGGCAGGAAACATGCGTCACCACCCTTCATCCAATCAGACTTTTTATGGATTTTTCCCCCCCCAACATTTAATACATTTTGATTAGGACTGGTGTGTTCATGGATGTTATTATGCCCTGTGCTTTTTCTCTTCTGTTCTGTCTGAATAACCACATCACATCATTGCAGGCTTTGATACTTTTTTATGCCTCATTGATTTATTGCCAACCCATCAAAAGACCCGAGCCTGGTGATCAATCACTCCTGCACCCCAATCACAAGTCTGCATTTAGCTGCAAAGAAAAATTGTCTGTAGCCTGGATCTAGGGGCATGTAGAGGAACTGAAGGAGGGACCACACTTGGGCATCAATTGCAGTGATTTGGAAGATTAACATGTAGTGCTCTGATTTTAAGCATCGGGAAACTATACAATGACAATTAAAGCATTATAAAATCAATTCTTATTCAAAAAAGTGTGACAGCACCTTGACGAGGAGACCAGAGACTGTGTGCCTCTTTGAGGTTGTCAGCAACTCTTGTACTTTCACATCTTGTAGATGTTTCTGGGTCTCTCTCGGTTTGTATGTTGTTTTCTTTTCCAATTTTTGTGTCTCTAAGAGATTGTTTTGCATGTTTGTGGTCTTTTTTGGGTGTGTGCGTTCTAGCTTCTCTTCATGTTTGTTAAAAACTCTTGATACTTGTTTTCCCTCTTTGTTGTCCCTTTCCTCCAGTAAGTGGTATTTTTTGTCTATTTGTTGATGGTACTGTTTCACAGCAGTTACATGTGTTTTGTGTATTTTTCAAATGGTGTCATTGAAGTTGTTTTGCTTCTGGTCCCCTTGTGTCTTGTTGATCCTTTTGCTATGCTCTTGTTTTGGTTTTCTTAGCAGCTACTTTCAGTCTCTTTGTAGTTGTGTTGTATGATCGTGTAGTTTTTGTAGTGGTTTTTGGTCATTTATATTTGTTGGTGTTTTTTCAGATCTTGTAGTTGCTTATTTTTTGGTCTCTGTGGTCTTTTGTGTCTTTTTGTAATGCTGTCTTGCTGTTGGTTTATATAGACCTTCTTTTAGAACTTTTTATTAATTCACCCCCTGCCTGCATCATAACAGTCCTGTTGAAATTTAATTAAGGCAGCTCTTGTATTCAGTCACAGGAGGTTGATTATTTGCAGTTAAAAAAATTTAATGGACTTGAGCTGAGGCTTTGCTTTGCTTTGAGCCCTTTGGTGCCCTGAGGCGATTATTCTGTCGCTGTCCGTGGTGCTGAAAGTAAACAGGATTGCCAGAGGCCACACCAGTAACCTCCCAGGGTTTAGAACTCAGATGTTTAACTTACCACTAAAAGTGATTCACTCACATGACGAGGTCTCACAAATTATATCCAGCAGGGAACAGGACTCTGTGGCTCCAAGAGTGTCTGGGCTGCGCATGCGCAAATGTCAACTAGTTTTCCGAATAGTTTCAGTTCTGCAACAAATTCCCACGCCTGCGACGCGCTCGGACATGGACGATGACTTCCTTCCGAGCCTAACATTCATATTCTGAGATCTTTTTTTTTAAAGAAAAAGTCTCCTCCTCCAGCTGCATTTATAGACTAAACTGTGGTCTCACTTTGATGTTTTTTTATCTGACGAGGTGCGAATCCCGAAGGAACTGACACACTCCTCCTCCGCCTCCTCCTCCGCCTCCTCCTCGTCGTGGTGCCGCAGCAGCAGCCAACGCGGTGAGTGCGTCCTGCAGCAGCAACAGCAGCACGAACGGCACCTATCGTTTTCAGTGCGATCTTTTAACGATATTAGGAACAAAATAAGGTTTTCTTCGAAATAATTCACAGCCAGACATGGCAGGGAACCATGAATACAGATGGCTCCATGTGTAAATATTCGCTCCTCTGAAAATTACGCATCGGTAAGTTCACATGACTTGCTTTCCACGCCGACTGCTGCACGCTTTACCACACATCTCTGCGGTTTATCAGTTAAGAGGGTTTTCACTTAAACCTGGAGGCTGTATATAAGAAGATGCGCGTGACTTCTTAAATGACAGAAAGCACGCTGGGGCTAAGATTTCGTGTAAGGCTGATCAGCATACGATCGGTTAAAGCGAATCTTGCTGATGTTTTCCATGTGCACAGCGAAGGTCACCCACATGTATTGATGGATTGAACGTTAAGGTATGCGGGAATAAAAGCGAAAAGAGGCTGGGTTGTATTAGCCTATTGATTCTGGTCAAGCATGAGAACATAATCGTTTGTGTTGAACATAAAATTGTTTCGTGTTTTTTTTTTCTCCCTTCGACATTCCCCAAAAACCGCTTGACATTTACCTGTAATGTACACACACTGATACGCCTGTCATGTATTCTATTTAACCTGTGTGATGTTGCAATGGAGCATAGACAAAGCTGCTCAAAAATAATGGTTTTGATTCTTATGTTGTTGCGTTCTTATAGACGTGCAATCCCCAGACATTAACTGACTTGCATTGGGGTTCAAATGAAAGCTCTCATGTCTCTCTGGAATCATTTAAAGCTGAAATTGAATTATTAATGCAGCACCATGTTCAGAGGAATTCATAACACACATAAAGAGGACGCTGATATGTTGAGACAGGTCTTTAAAATTCCCTTTAAAATGGAGATAAATCATTTAAAAGATGGTGCATGCTTTTTTTTTACCACGTTTTCCCTATCTGTTGCATCTATAAGCACATACACACAGTATACATGTGTACACACAATAAGAGGTGCTTGCAGTTGGATGACAGCCTGATGATGCATGTGCATATATAAAGGATGGGGTTCCCACTTTTCCCTTGGGCTGAAGTTACTCCGATTTCTTTAGGTTTTCTGGTCAGTTTTTGGTCCAGTTCAGTTCCTTAAACTCGATTTAGCTTTTTTCATGTTTGTAAGTCCTCACAGAAATTGCTCTTTGATTTGGTTGCAGTATCACTTAATCATTTTTTGTAGTCCCTTCATATTTAGTTCTTCCACTGGTGTCCTGATTTAACTAAATACAACTCGATTTTTTTCCCCATATAATTTCCCATTACATTTTAATAGATTTTTAACATGCCTTCTGTTTCAAATGTTGAGCAGATCAAACACACAGCTTTTTTGCCCTGAGGTTACGTTGATGTTTCACCCTTCTGTTTTTTCCTGCTCAAGTGCTTCCCTCAAACCAAAGTAAATCCATGGATTTGTTCCAAATACTGTGTACTTATGTCAATTTTATGATTCTGTTCAGAAACATGGCCCCTTTTACATTTTGGGTTAAACAGACGGAGACAATTTGGAGCGAATCAGTCCCATGTGTACCCAAGATGTCACTGTGTGTTTCTGTTTTAGACTTTCTTAAGTCTGATCGTGTCTTTTGGGAGTTTAAATGTGAATCTTGACAGTTTGTCTCAGCCCTTCTTGACTCATGTTATCCCTCCTCTTTATCTAAGGGTTTTTCCTCAGAGCGTGGTCTGTCCTGTTACTTGATAAAGCATCCGAGAGAGAGGGAGCGAGAGATGCTTTAGAGGTAATTGGATTCGGGATTAGAGAGAGAAGAGAAACCGAATGGAATTTGTGTGTGTGTGTGTGTGTGTGTGTGTGTGTGTGTGTGTGTGTGTGTGGGTGTGTATGAATTAGCTAAAAAGGAAGACGTGTGTGTTGTTTCTGTGATTGCATGTGTGTGTCGTGTCTCTGCTGGTGCAAGCTAGTGTGCTTTGTGTTTGCGGTGAATCATTGTGTTTTCAGGAAGCAGTGTGGATGAGTAAGTCATGCAGGGAGGGGAGTCGAAGGGTTGTTTTAAAATCTGAGCATGAGGCACATCAATGTTTTAGTCCTCAAGGATATTTTTGAGATTCTTGCAATTTATTTCCATGGGTAATCAACTCATCCTTTATTAATCCTTTTTGTGTCTCAAGTCTCTGCTTTTTTGAGAATTGAGGTGATGACACATCTTCTGTAGCAGAAAACAGTGAAAAACAAAACCTTTTGGGATAAAATACATACTGTGGTTTGCCACAAACAGAGTTTTGGTTTGACACATAAACATATCGAAACCATAAATGAAATATGTTAAGCTTCAGTTGAAATACCAATTTGACCATAAAGACAGAAACTGTTTTCTGTCTTTTAGTCCACAAATTCAAAGGTGACGCAGTGTTACGTTTCAGGTTAATTGGAATTAACTGTGTCCTTACGGTGCAAAGCACAAGGAGCAATTTGGGTTGTCCTTGGTTATATATAATAAAAGTTTATTTCTTTCTCTCTGTGATGGAAGATAACAGATGTCTTTGTTTTTTAAAAGACAGAAGCTTGTCACAAAAAAAAACTTGGTCTAATGAGCTGCAACTCTTTTTCTTCTTTTAAGATTTGATTTCAGGTTTTTTTATTGTCTTTATTTTGGAGATATGACAGTGGATGCAGTCCTGAAAACAGAGACAGAGAGAGAGAGAGAGGGTAGTGAAATGCAGGAGCCACAGGACAGATTTGAACCCAAACCAACCTGCTCTTGAGGACTATAGCCTCTGTACATGGGGAGCACACTAACTGTTCCACAGCTCTTAAATTGTTGAGGTTTTTTTTTTTTTCTAAAAGAAACATCCAATCAGAAATCTCGAAAGGTTGTTTCATCATGTGAAAGAAGACAATTAGGGGAAAGTTCATGTTATAATTTGACAGTTTATGGTTTAACTGAAGTCAGTTATAAATTCTGATTAATTTTAGATAAACTCATCAACAATGGTAAGTGAACTCACATGACATTTAAGGCATGCTATATATACTGATATGGATTCTTTATAAACATTGAGAACATGTATTTATTCCTCTTATGATATTCCCTTAATTATTAGATAACAGTCATATTCTTTAGAGCATTATGGCTTCATTATATATTAACATGTTTTGCCAGGACAGATGTATGAAACTGATTTGCATGAAGGCAAAACAAAAATAAAGCAAGGGCACAGAAGTCAAACTATATTGGATCTCTCCAAGTAAAGGTCTGAAGAGCCAATCAACACAAGACACTTGGTATTTAACAGAAGGGATTTTTGGATGATGTAGTATACATGTAATTGAGAACCTCATAAGAGAGAGGCCTTTACATTTTGAGCTTTTCATATACATCTATGTTAAATTTATATACAGTAAGCTACATGTCCAATATCATGGTTTGTGTCATTATCTGAAAAAGATTTCTTTGAAATGTTGGTCCCACTGCTCACCCTTATTATTCGTGTTTTCTTACTAAATAACACTGAGGAGACATTAAAGATGAATACTGTAAGTTGATATGGGAAAACAGAAAAATCAGAAAACACTTCTCTCTCCCTCGCTTCTCTTTTCGCAGCTATCATTTTGATTACCACACTTATAAAGAACAATTACTAGTGCTAACATTTTCTAAAACATGTCAGCTGATCGTATGAGTTACTTAAATGTTCCACACGGTGAAAGTATCTTACATTGCAGAAAATGTTTGGTTGGTTCTTTAATGGCATTTACTCGTCGAACAAATGAATAGACCGTCGTCTTCTTGTTGTTGTCCTGCTCTGACGGAGCTGTTATCCTCTGTGTGTTGTCTTTCAGAGCCCTTCATGCTGAAGTGTGCTGAAGCTGAGGGACAGCAATTTCAGTGCATCCCTCTGAACACACACTCACACACTTACTGGGGAGTCTAGGATCTGAGCTCTTCACTGGAGAAAATGAGAGGCTACCTGCTGACAGCAATCTTTCTGCTGCCCTTGGTGAGTAGTTTATGTGTATCTTTTCACATGTATATACGTCTATGTTCGGGAGCATACAGGAATGTGTAACTGTATCAGTACATGAGGGATTGAGTGTATGCACATGTTCCAGCCCCTTGTTTGTCGGCTTCAGCTCTGGTTATTCACCTCTTGATAGTCTGTTAACGACAGAAGCTGGAAGGGTAGAAATCCCCATATGCAGCATCAGCACATCAGTGTGTATTACAGGTCCTGAATCAGGTCTATGTTAGGGCGACTGGATGCCCGTTGGAACGATAACAGATGGCCTTGCTGACCAAAGAGCTGTCTGTCCATCTGCTGTGACTCACTTTTATTATTAGTGGTCTCATTGAAATGAAAAGCCGAATGGACGAGCTGTGCAAGATGTGTGGGAGGAATTATATTCAGCACAGCGGTGCAGCACAGCAGCAGTTTCCTTGTTTTTTTTTGGTTTATGTGAAATAGAAGTATCATTATGTGGCTCTGACACCACGGGTATCGTCTTTTATTTGGTTTTTTTTTTTCCATGATGATGACTTTTTGTTTTTATAATTGCCCATAAAAACCGAAATAATTCCAGCCTGATAATGGCTACCATGGAGACGAAAACATCTTCTCTAACCTTTCCCTTAACACGGCCCCCAAACATGTATGAAATGTTCCTTCAGCTTCTGTGCACAGTCTCAAACTGACCTTCAGTGGTTGATGTGGCAGATACGTCTGTGGTGATGCACTTATTGTTTGTTAAATGGGTTTGTACGCTGGACCAGTGGTCTGCGACGTCAAATGAGAGTTTTATTATCTGTGCTGTGCGTCGCAGTGGGAGCTAGTGAGTTATCCAACCCTCAAAAATAGCCTTGGGGAGAGAAACGTGGCTCTGCAGCTTCAAAATGGGCAGCTTATCTGGACAGACATCTGTTTGAGAGTGAGGAGAGGAGAGGAGTGATCGGGGAAAAAAGAACAAGAGGCACACTTTATTGATCTGTCCTGACGATGTTGTTTTAGATTTGAGATTTTAAACCTTCAGTCGCCTTCAGTTAGCCTGGACTTAGTCGCACCAGTAAACCATTTACCGGTTTTACCAGTAAGTTTTTTTTGCAGAAGCTTGATTCAATATTCCTATCTTATATTCATCTGTTAAAAAGGAGCTATAGACAGAAGGTTGAAAGCATAAAAACAGAATCATCAGTAAATTAAAGGTAAATTAATCTTCCTACCAGTGCCCCTAGGGTTAACATAAGTAGCTCATTATGTCTGTGTTTAAGTTCGAAATACAGAAATGACTATTGTCTGGTCTACAGGAGCTTGGGGTGGGTGGGTGTAGGGGATATTTCTTACTTGGATGAACTTCCTGGAATCTCTGCCAGTTGCTTAGCAACACAGTTGTCTTGGAACATCTATGACATACACTGTACATAAACTTGTCAAAAAGGTTGTTTTTACACTTAACCTTTTTATAAGTCATACTTAAAAAAAGATGTGATATTGAGTGAGCTTTAAATAGGCTGGTATGTGTACCTGTTGGAGAGAGAGAAGACGAACTGTTTCCCCCTGTTTTGAGTCTCAAGCTAAGCTAACCTGCAGTATTTTCTATTATTTGAAATGGAAGCTGAAGAGGGACAAATGGTTGCTGACCTCAAGTAAAACCAGTGACCTGTATGAGGAGGCATAGGCTCTGCACATTAGACACCTGCTCTACCAATATAGCTAAACCCGCACCACACTCACCTACAAACTTGAAAGTGTTGTTGATTTCCTCGTTTAAAAAAGCAGTGTCTGTCAGACCTAGTAAAGGCTTGATTGTTTTTTTTATATCGTTAGCTGGGAAACAATACAAAAGTCTCTTTTATAGCTATTGTCCCGTCTAATGTTTTGTTCAGCTTGCAATGGCCACCAGTGCTTTTTGGTCATATGCACCCACTGCTCTGCGGTGAGTGCAGCGCACACCTTGTCCTATCTGAAAGGCAACTCTATAAACTTTTTTTTTCTATAAATCTTTGTTTTTATAAATTACCAAGCCTACATAACATAACTGTTAAGCTCATTTTTGAGTGTACAAAGAGCCTGCGTAAAAAAGAGCTTTTGTTTGAAATGTGTGATTTTGTGTGTATGTCTGTTCGTTGGTCTGTTAGCTACCTGAATGTATTTTATGACTCCTAACAGTAGGACATGTGAAACAATCTCACACAAGAGCTTCTCTCTCTACAGCTTTGTATGCGGGTTTGTGCGTGGTTGGTGGAGGTATAAATGCACGTGCCAGTGCCATCCTATTAGCATAGTAATATAAGTGTAACGACCACACTTAATCATTGTAAATTAAAAACAAGGTGCCAATCCATCTCAGGAACGTGCATTACCTGCTATAAAGGATTCAATATAAATAAACTAATACAAATCAAATTTAATGCTGTCATCTTACAAGCCTGTCTGTTCTCATGCCAAACAGATATTAGTCATCTGCATCCAATTATTTTTGATTTCTTGGAAGCCTTGTCTACAACAGGTATTGGCTCCTGGCTGGTTACCTGCTGCTTAGCAACATGGATGCTGGCTTTTTGTACATAGAGGGTCTTTCCTATCAAACAAAGCCAGTTTTTCATATCAAACACTACATATGAAAAAGCGAGTACTTTAATATGTTTTGTTTTGTTCACCCATCATTGTGAGGCACAAAGTGTTGACTATCTAAGAAACTACATAGAAGTTACCTTGAATGAGGTTCCCCATCATTCATCAGTGTTTTAATATTCTGCCCGCATGCAGAGCGATAAAGAAAGGAAGTGAATCTGAGGACGTCTTTCCAGTCGTTTGATGCCCTATCTTATCTAGGCAGCAAGGCCTGAAGCGAATTCATATTGGAGGGCAGTGAGATAGAGTGATGAGTCAGCCATGGCTCAGAGGGCTGGGACATATTACACCTATCATTTCACTGTGAAGCAGAAGGAGGGGGCTGACAGGGAGCTTAGGGGGCAAAGCAGAAATTGGCCCCTAAGAGAGCGAGAGGCAGATTTATACTGTAGAGACATAGTAACTTTACTACCTCTGGGTTAACAGTCTCCCTGACTGCACCTTGAAACTAGATAAAGTATACCTTTGTTACATCACAGTGTTTTCCTTCTTTTCTGGTTATTGACGTGGTGAAATGGCAACCTGGGCATCATTAACTTCAGAATTTTATATATATGGTGGTAGAAGACAACCTAGGATGGATTGAAAGGATAGAATTACAAATGGATTGAATTTGGTCGTTCAACAGTTGGTGTCAAAATAGTTATAGTCAAGTTATACTGCAAAAAGTTTTGCACCTTAACTCACTTCACTCCATGATGTTTTGCCCTGCTAATTAAGCATGCAGAATATACTTATTAAAAGATGATTTGTTGGGCTTTTAGGGTCTTTATTTTTAGGACAGAACAGTGGATTAAAGCAGGGATGCAAAGTGTGGGGTGACATGCTGTACATGACCATGTTTTAGAGTCAGGTCTAGGGCTGCAACTTCAAGGTCTATAGACTCTGTACTGTACATGTGCTACACTCTGTGCATGTGACACAATTTAAACATTGAGCTAAACCAACACCGGTGTAAAAGAACATTTAAAGTAGAGTATGCAGTGCTCTGACTGGTTGTAAAACCAACAAGCTTGAAGTCAGGAGCATTTTCTTCTGCTTTAGAAGTAAGCTCATTGCCTGAAATCCAAATATCCCCTATATGCTGATTGTAAATAACTCAATAAAAAAAATGTGACTTTGACCTTGAGAAGGTGTTAAAGTTGCAGGTCAGTTGCAGTAAGGTTAGGCACCTGAGAAAACTAGGTGTGGTTAGGGAAAAGATCTTGGATTGAAAGAGTTTGTAATAGAGATTTGTATGAAAGTTACGTTATCTAGGTTCCAAAATTGAGTACATAATGCATGTGAACACAAACACAGGTGAAAATAAGTCAATGTTGACTTTTTGTTTAACTACACATGAACACTAGTCACCCGACTGACACTCATCTGCTTGTTTGACATATTCATCGAACTTTACAGCTTCAGGTCTCTACATTTAGTAAATGAATTCAGCGTAAATAAAATAAAAGTTGTAACCCTTTAAATCCCGTGTATTGGGGTTCTCATTCGGCCTTGTGAGCACCTGGCCACATATTTCCTGTTGAAAGCCCTCCCTACTTAAAATCAGTAAAATGAATCTGAACAAAACTTACAGAAACTTCCAAATTCTACATCATGAGTATAATTTCAGCTCTGGCACATGTAACTGTGTTTCTCCCAGTTCTCTTTGACAAAAGCTGAACATGTATCAGGTTTTAAAGCTCTTAAAAACTTGCTTTCACAGGGCAGTGTATCAGTACAGTCCATATTTGTGTTTTACCATGTGTGTTTGTTTTGATTTTCTCCAGGTGGCTTCAGAGTCTGAGCACTGTCTCATCAAGCGTGAACATGAGAAATGCATGGAGAGGATCTTGCTGCACAATCCCAGCGATGAACTTGAATTGGGTAAGGAACACAATGGGGGTGTGCGTCTGTGTGTGTCTATCATCCCTTTCCTTCTCTGCGCATAATTTAACTTTAAGCCACCGATTTTTGTGTGTCCGCTGGGGCTGAATTGTTTACTTCTTGCTCAGTAAACTGTTGATGAAAGTCATGTGTCTACTTTCCAGGAAAGGATAAAAAGCAGTGTTGTTTGTATTACACAGTGATGTGGCTTTTTTATTAGTTTATACAGTGAAAAGGTCAAAGAGTGAGGATGACAGATGACTGCTGTTTTCTATCTTGTTGATAACACAAGTACATCCTCCCCGATAACACCCCTCACGACAAACAGCAAACCCCGACAACCGTCCAGTGAAAGATGTCTGTCTGTAGCGCCCCGCTGTGCTGCTTCAGATTTTTCCTTTACAACCTTTTTTTTTTTTTTTAAAAGCACAGGAAACTTGGTATGTGATTCCTGGAAGCAATTATTTTCTTTGCTATGGATGGTGGTTTTCATTAGTGACTGCTGCAAGTCTCCTGCTGCTCCAAAGTTGCCCAATAGATTGCATCTCTTAGACTGCACTGTGACTCACACTCGCGGCTTCTCTGACAGCCAGGAGCTCCTTGGAAAAATCATGAAGCAAAGAGATTTAGAGAGCACGATAACAAGTTTAAAGAGGAGAGGAGCTGGAAGTTCAGCTCACTTTTCATCTGAAGATGTCACAGGTTGTGCCTGAAGTTTTTGACAAAGAAAACCAGCGGTAAATGAGCTGCTACAAGTTTCTTTCTCACCTAATCTTTTTCTACAACATATGATGCACTGAGGAAGGTGTGAACAAGTTTACAACCGGTTTATATATTATTTGTTTGTACATTTCCCTTGAATGTCAGCGCTCTCCTTGTAGTCCTGTATTCTTCTGTGACATAGATAGCCTGTTTTAATATTTTCAGCAGTATAGATACGCACTGCCCTTCTTCTCCCCTTTACTGATTCCTGCTTCCTGCTTCCTGTTCCTGTTCCTGTTCCTGTGTCTTTTTCAGGAACTGTTTAGTGTTTCTGCTGACTGTACATCATTGGTGAGAAGTAAATGAAAATGCCTGGTTTGCAGAAATCTGGCACAGGTCTTGAGATATGTTCAAAAAAGAAGACAAAAACAGGATGAGAACAGGGAAATGCCAAAGAAGAGAAAATAACTCTACTGTAGGTTTTGGTGTATTTATTCAGGCCTAACGGTCTTTTTTACGATTTATTTGTGTTTCATGATGTCTAATCTAGGTAAACAGATTAGTCTGTATGCTGTGTGTACCGGCTTCATAATCATTTTCTCTCTAGTGGTATAATCATGGCCAAGCTGGACTGACACAATGTAAACATTAAATGATCGGTCCAATGATTATAATTTCAGAACTACATCATTTAAATTGACACTCTCTGTAAAGCTCAATGAGAGCAGATTTAAACAAAAAATTATTGACCACTTAGTCAAAGTATAATCTAAGAAGTAATCTCTGGCGTTAAAAACACTGCAGTTCGCAAAGTGTCCACTTGAGGCTGACTGCAGAAGCAACAGAAGTCAAACACACATCCTTTCAAAACACATTTTTTTTAACAGCAGAAATTAACATGTTTACAGCCTGGTACAAAAAGACCAAACAGAAATTGATCTTATCAGGTCATGTTTAGACCTGCACATACTGTAAGGAGTAGGAATTTTAGATAACTCATCAGTGTTGATTTAAAAAGTACAAGAGATATGCACAGTAAGGCCAGTAGCTCCCTGATTGACAGGCGGGCGTGATGTAACAAGTTTGCCTAAAGCTTCAAACCTGCCACAGCTCCAGCTCGCAGCGTGCCGTTAGGTTAACTGAACTTCAGGTTGAGTGTCTTGAGTGGGTGAAATTTGCTATGAATTAGCATTACACAAAAAATGATTGATTGACTCCAGCATGGCGACCACCATCGACGGGCTTTCAAATCCCCCTGCAGTAACAGATGGGTGACGTCACTCAGGCTTGAGTGGTCATTTAATTACATTAGGTTTAAGCCTGTAACACAACAGAACAGGCCTCCTATTTATTTTATATATATGGATGTGGAGACTTTGCAGCACAGTGAGGTTTCAGTATAGTTGAGGATCTTGTGTGTGATATCCTGCAGTGCAGACAGAGTCCTTTATTTAACCGGTTACCTCTGCATCTCAGTGCAGCTCATTTGGCTCTGATTTGCCCTTTAAAAGGTAATTGGCTTTGTGTCCGGCTCACCAGACAGAACCAAAACAGATTAGAGAGATGGGCAGAATGCAGAAAGGTCTGCAAACACACATATATGTCCAAGAACACATGCACACACAGATGCCGACTCACATTCACCAATACACATGAAAAGCGTGGAAGTGAACACACACACACACACACACACACACACACACACACACGTACCTGCTGCTGCAGCACTATAGAAATCATCTGAGCATGAGCAATGTAGTAAACTGGGAGAGATGGAGATAGAGGGAGGGGAGGTGCTGCAGATAAAGCACTTAGAAGCAGAAAGAAGGCAAAGAAAAGGAGACATCAGAGCAGTACTGAAGAATACAGGAGGTGAGAATAAAAGTGAGCATGAGTCAGGTACTGAATGAGGCAGAAAAAATGAAGATGGGATTGAGTTAGTTTTAGTTTCCAGTTTGTGATAGTAAATAGGGGTAATGGGGGGGGGGCTGCACTTGACTTAGAACTGACTTTGGTTTTGTTACTTTTTATTCAGCTATATTTTGGATTACGACAATGACAGTCTCGAAGCTTATAAGGATGAATCTACTGTGAATAACAGTATTATCTGAGTCTGCAGCTGATGACATGTACTATGTGGAGTTCAGCTCATTCTTTAGCATTCAGTTGCTACATAGTATCTGCTTTGGTCACTCTCGCCCCTGTAATGGTTTTGCTCTCAGCTAAAGAAGAAGTGAAAACCTGCTGCACACTGCTCGTTCAAACAGCAGATGGACAAAGTTTGTAGGTGGTTCTGATAGCGGAACATGGCTTGAGCCAAAAATAGACTCCTTTAATAAAGTGAATACCAAAGTGAGATGATCAAGCTACCAGGAAACTCTACTCCTAATGAAGGTTAATGTTGCTCTGTGGGTATTGAATGTATAATTTACAATTTTTTTTGGAAATGGGTGGCAAAAAAAAGGCTTACATATTTAACTATTCAGATGAGTAAGTAAGACGATGCCTCTGTCTGAGCAATATTTTTAAACATTGATGAAATTTTAAGATATGTCAGTGAGATATCTCAGGCAATTAACCTCTTAATGCCTTTGATTCATTTACCTAAAGTATGATTTCATTCAGTTTAAGTCAATTGAATTAGTTTCTGTCCTTTTTCTGTAAATCATAATACAATCAGAACAAATGCGGATAAAAGGCTTATTTTGACCTTTTTGGTTGCTCGTCTTTTTGTCCCTCTCAGTGTGTCCGTGGATGTGGGACAACCTGACCTGCTGGCAGGCGGCCAGCATTGGAGAAGTTGTGGTGGTCAACTGTCCTGAGCTTTTTAAGGACTTCATGGATCCTGACGAGGGTGAGAAGATCAGATGTCTCTCTCGCTGTATTTGATCTCATTTGTATTCATCCAACCATCACATGGAGTGAAATGTGGCGGCTGGAGCCCTTCCGGATATCCTTTCTACTCCGAGCAGTGTACGATACCCTACCGACCCCAGTCAATTTGCACAGGTGGGGGATGAGGGAGGACCAGTTGTGTAGGTTGTGTGGTGGAAAAGGAACAATGGCACACATCCTGTCAGGGTGCAAGACAGCACTGACACAGGGGAGATACAGGTGGCGTCACGATAGGGTGCTATCAGTGCTCGCAGACATCCTGGAGCAAGAGAGGAGGAAGAAGCAACCAGCCAAAACAAGACCGCTGGTCAGGACCATCGCTTTTGTGAAAGAGGGCCACAGAACGGCTTCCCACAACCAAGCCAGGCAGAATCTCCTGCAGTCAGCCCAGAGATGGGAAATGGTGGTTGACCTAGGGAGGAAACTCCACTTCCCAGAAGCAGTCCTGTCCACCACCCAAAGACCTGACACTATCATTTGGTCTCCAGAGGGGAAGAAGATCATCATGGTGGAGTTGACAGTGCCGTGGGAGGAGGGCTGTGAGGAAGCTGCAGAGAGGAAGAAAGCCAAATACCAGCAACTTGCCCAAGACTGCCGGGATAAGGGGTGGACAACATGGCTGTTGACAGTGGAAATTGGATGTCGAGGATTCCCAGCTCAATCTGCGTGGGATCTAATGACAAAGATTGGGCTGAGAGGCCACTTGAGGAAAGCAGCTGTTCGTAGACTGGGGGAAGCAGCAGAGAGAGCCTCCTGTTGGCTCTGGCACAAAAGAGAGGACACAAGCTGGAAGCCTGGAGGAGAGGGGCAGTGACCTGGCCAGTCACTGCTGACCCGCCAACTGGAGGGTGTTGTGGTTAAGGGTCGAAACACCCAGTGAAGGTTGGGGACCACCTGAAGACCTCTCTTCTAGGCCAAGGCTTCACCCATTGGGAATGGGTGTATGTTTGCATAGTAGATGTGTTATACAAATGAACATGCATTCATTCATTCAGTATTACCCAATATCTGAAATGTAATTTGTTTCTCAGAGGTGGGAAAGATTAGTCGTAACTGCACCGAGTATGGCTGGTCTGAACCTTTCCCTCACTATTTAGATGTCTGCTACTTCTACGATAACAACACGAAACCCGTAAGACCTCTTTTAACTCACACACATTTGCTCTAACCATTTAAACAGACACACACACACACACACAAGACTAACTCTCTGTCTCTTATGATTAGGACACATACTATGCTTCGGTCAAAGCTCTGTACACTGTGGGCTACAGCACATCGCTGGTGTCTCTGACCACAGCCATGGTCATTCTCTGCAGATTCAGGTGAGTCAGGTTTTTCAAAATGTGTGTACAAGATAAACAAGTTTCCATGAATGTATTTTTATGGTTGTGAATAACCAATTGAATACCAATAATATGAATTGTAAGAGAACGTGTTTTTTAAAGGTCAGGGTGCTACAGTATCTGAGGTGTCGGCACTAATAAAAATGTGTGGGATTGATTTTGGAAATGACATTAAGCCAATTTACCTGACAGCCTAGATTTCCCAACCTTTCAGTCCTGACCCCATGCAGGGTCGAGTGTAATTCAAATGGAGTTGCCTGAAATCTTTATTTTTTGATTAATAAAAAATATATTGTACATTAGAAAGATGTTTTTTTTAAAAATATTTTGCCTCTCTTTTCACAACAGGAAGCTCCACTGCACCAGGAACTTCATTCACATGAACCTGTTTGTGTCCTTCATCCTGCGGGCCATCTCTGCCTTCATCAAGGACGGCGTGCTGTATGCTCAGGAGGACAGCGACCACTGCTTTGTACACACAGTGAGTGACTACTTTATTTTGAGGCCCTGATAACACACATAATCTGTAACAACCATTATGGTTTTTGATTGTTTGATGTGTTTGATTTAAAAAAAATCAACGGGCAACATTCAGTTCACAAAGTACAATATTTCATTAGTTTACATGTGAAGCAGATAATGGAAGAACAATACATAATTCTTGTATGATCCTTTTTCTGACAAAATAATTGCTGTCAGATTTGGAAGAAGTTTGCAGATGTTTTCAGGGTTATTAGTTACTCTGTTCCATTGAGGTTTGTAAAAAGAAATCGTGAAAGTGCAGCCTCTCGTTATATAAAGAGAAGCATATGTTGTTCTTCTGTTTGAGATATAAGGAGAGCTTTGTAGACAGAGGGCTTCAAACACTTCTCCTCAAGTCTTTTCTGTTTGATTGGCACCTTTGAAGGAACTACAATCAAATGCAAATGTTTACATAAAGCAAACACGTTATTAGATGACTAATACTCCCTGATTACAGAATCAGAACAAGCTCTTAGCCTTTGTCTGCTAACTACACATTGCTCACTCTTGTTAAGCAGCCATGATAAATAAACCTAATTAGGTACGCTAATGGCTTCAGCAAGGCCAGTGGAAATCTTCTACTAGAAGCTATTAACATATCAAAGGATACTTTTGCTTTTCTGTCAAAACTGCTGCTTTACTGTTGTTGCTATGGCGATCACAGGTCAGCATTGTGTCATTGTGGTACTGGGAATCAGATCTGTGCTGTAATTGGTTGAGCCCATTTCAAATATGGACTCTTTCATGAAGATGTCATTTGATTACACTTCAGCTGACATGTATATGTGCATCTTTGCTGCGGACTGTGAAATCATGTTGAAGCTACACATTCAGTAACTATTAAATGCTGCTTACATCCAGGCAGTAGAGCATTGAGAGCAAGGCCATTAACTGTATCTACAGCCCCAGCTAGAGACAGGTGGTCAGTTATAGTATAGACATAACATATAACAAGCATTGTGGGCCTACATTAATGAAAATACTTTTAGACTTAAGACAGAATTACTGGATGCTTAAACTAATTGTCTTAACAATTAGTTTAAGCATCCAGTAATTCTGGTGCTGACTTTAATCATGTGGTCGTCTAATCACGCACACATCCCTATTTTTTTACATTCTGAAGCTGCAACAGAATGCTTTATATGTGGATTTTTAAAAATAGACATATTCAGATATACCTTTTTTTGTTTCTATGTAAAATGCTAGGAATCCCAGTTTCCAAC